>NW_004955406.1:39581329-39704037 GCF_000276665.1 Chinchilla lanigera | reverse complement strand
AAAAAAAAAAGAAAGAAAACACAGAACTTCTCTATTATTACCCAAGTTTTCTGTATTTGGTAGCTACTAATAAGTACAAAGTATGTTCTGCCACTAGTTTGAGTCCACCTGGGAAGTATCTTAAAAATCAGGTCTAAGGGGCTGGAGATTTAGCTCAGCGGCAAAGCGCCTGCCTGGCAAGCGCAAGGTCGTGAGTTCGTTTCCCGGTACCAGAGAAAAAAACAAAAAAACAAAAAAAACAAAAAAAAAATCAGGTCTAAATCTTAAAGAAGATTATCAAATTTAAAAGAAAATCTCAATAATTTAAACAAATGCACAGTCCAAACAAAAGCAATAGCACAGAATTAATTATTAACAGCAGCCAAGCAGAAAACAGATTACAGTCTTAACAACTGGTTATAAAGCCCAAGCTGTACTTTTGCTTATCTACTCTGCTAAGTTATAGAACTTCATCACCCCAGCAAGGGACTCTTCCTGCTGATTCTTTGTTGAATGGCATAAACTTTAAATGTATCTGTATACTACAAATTATTTATGCCCTATTTCTTACTAGATTTAAAACTAGAATTACATTTTTCTTTAACTTGAAGGGTTCATTATAGTTTCACCCACAATGAGAAGTCAGGAGATTGCTGAATACATACAGGTGAACAGCAAATGTGAGAATTTATATATAACAGTGAAGGCTGCTTGAACAAGAATAACAATATTTTATTTATTTTATTTTTTTTGGTTTTTCTCCGGCACCGGGAACCGAACTCACGACCTTGCGCTTGCCAGGCAGGCGCTTTTGCCACTGAGCTAAATCCCCAGCCCCAAGAATAACAATATTTTAAATATTAGGGTCAACTATACCTTCCCTCTCTCTTACCCACCCTCCCGCGTTACTGAGAATCAAGCCTGGGGCCTTTGCATCCCCCAAGCCTTTTTAACATCTTCAGACAGGGCCTCACTAATTTGTCCAAATTGGGCTTGAACCTGTGATCCTCCTGCCTTAGCCCCAGAGTGCTGAGGTACTGGTGTGTACTACCTGGCCTCTTTACAACTTTATATTCAATTAACAGGCTACTAGTCTTCCTGCAGTCATCAAAAGTTAAAAAAAAAAAAAAATTACCCAAGAATTTTGCATTTCCAATTATATAAAAGTAGAAGCCCAACAATTCTGGAATCTATGTATACTCTACCTTGTTTGTTTGACAGAGTTACTGTCCTCACCACAGTCCGAACGTTTTCTTTTTCGGGACCTGGAATGGGCTGAGGTTGGAGTAGCAGACTGGAAACGCTTGAAGAACCTTCTGAACAAGACAAGTAAAAAACAATAATTTGTGAAAAATAAAGCTATCTCAAGGTAAGAAACTTTGATTCTATAACCAGTCAAGCCCAATACAGATTTTTTTTTAAAATTTATTTATTTATTTTTTATTTTAAAGATAAAAGGAGGGAAACATTAACAGACATACAACATTTTACAACATATCACAAGCACAATACAGACAATACAGAGTTACAAACAAAGTGGTAGGGAATTAACAATGGTGGTTGTATTACATATTGATATCTTCAAAGCGGCTTCTCATGAAAACAGATATAAACATGCAATACTGGTCAACCAAAGACTCATTGACAGTTTCTTTCAGCATAGAAATAGAAGACAGAAGAACAACCATGTTATCTATCCTGTATATACATACATACAAAATTTCTCCTTCGTTCCCTTCTCTTTTCCCACATCCCAGAAGCCCTTTACTCTTCAGTGGTTTCCTCATTTCACAGTGTCTATCATACCTCCGAGTTTAAATTAACTCTTTCAAGTTTTACACTAGTGACACAATGTGGTGCTTGCACATGTATGTTTGATTTATTTCACTTATGAGTATGGTTTCTAGTTTTGACCATTTAAATATAAAGGCCTCGAGTTTATCTTTCTTTACAGCTGAGTAATATTCCATTATATAAAAGTACCACAATTTTCTTATCCAGTCCTCGGTGGATGGACATTTGGGTTGCTTCCACATTTTAGCAATTACAAATTGTGCTGCTATGAACATAGGTGCACATATATCACTGTGATATGATGTTTTTAGATCTTCTGGGAAAATACCCAGCAGGGGGATAGCTGGGTTGAATGGGACCTCTAAACCTAGTTTTCGGAGGAATCTCCAAACTGATTTCCACAGTGGTTTCACCAGTCTGCATTCCCACCAGCAGTGGAGAAGGGTTCCTATTTCTCCACAGCCTCGCCAGCATTTGTTATTGGTTGATTTCTTAATGCTAGCCATTCTTACTGGGGTGAGGTGGAATCTCAGTGTTGTTTTAATTTGCATTTCTCGAATGACTAATGATGTTGAACATGTTCTCATATATTTATTTGCCGTTTGTATTTCTTTGTCTGAGAAATGTGTGTTCATCTCTGCTGCCCATTTTTGGATTGAAGCCCAATACAGATTGCTCTGTCACTACGAGCCAATCAACCTTTCCGTACATATCTGCCTACAACAAAATGGTGCAATGGCTGGAGGACCCTTGGGCACAATACGAAAACAAAACATAAAACTCAGCCAGGCGGTGATGCACACTGTAATTCCAGCCCCAAGACTCTGGAAGGCTGAGAGAGGAGGATCGTAAGTTTGAGCCCTGCCTGGGCAATTTAGTGAGACTTTGCCTCAAAAATCAGGTGTTAGGAATGTACCTCAGTGCAAAGGCCTGAGGTTCAATTTCCAATACTGGAAAAAGAAAAAGACTAATGTTATTCTAGACTTAATCTCAGAAGTGTACTGGCTATCAGGTATGCCAATCCGAAGTTTTCTGTCTAAATTTAATCATGTACAAAATCTTAACTCCAAGGTTTCAACATAGCAAGCTTTAAGAAGTTCTTAGAATCAACTATTTGTTTCTGTCCATATAGGTTTCACACCTTATAATTTTTAGAGTGGAAATATATGCCAGCCAGAGGTTGAGGCAAGCTCCAGAAGAAAATCCTAGGAACTTCTGTTTTTTCAGACAGGGTCTCACTACGTAGTTCAGGCTGGTCTTGAGTTCACTCTGCAGCCCTGGTTGTCCTTCAACTTATGGATCACCCTGCCTTGGCCTCTTCCTTGTGCTGGGATTACAGGCATGTGCCACCACGCCAGGCTAATCCTAGCAACTTTTGAGAACCATTCATCTACCACAAAATGAAGTTTTTGCTCTCCTAATGTCATTTTTAATGGTATTTTTCCAATTTCCCAAGACATAGTTCCTTTTAGGTCATTATAAGTGCATAGTTATGAATAGCTAAGGACTGAACCATAGTCACAATTAAGTCTGTTTTACTTCAACTAAGAGAAATCAAAATCTATTTGCTCATCTTGGCTGTTGCTTCCACAAGTGTCCTTATTCTCTTGTAACATACAACCACCCCTGCCAAAACCTGCGACAACTTACCACCTTGCTTCTTGGATTTTTCCTTCATTTTCTTTGATTTAATTTCCTCAAGAGTTTTTATTCCAAAATTTAAACTTTCACCTGAGAAACCCAAATAGAAATCACGTGAGAAACCAGACTCTTTCATCTTTGCTCTTTATCTTTTCATAGCAAGCATTCAAGTATTTTTTGAATGAATGATTAAGAAAATGTACATGTAAGTATATGTGTGTAGCAGGGACATGGAAGAGGGACAATGACTCTGAACTAAACTTCAAAGGTAAACAGTGTGGACATATTTCATGGTGTTTTAAGATTTAACAATAATACAACCTCTTCTTACCTTGCTTTAAACTGACTCCGGGTTTCCGCGCAGGAGCCACTCGTAATGCATTATGGACCTCAGGAGTTGGTTGTAGAGCAGGTGTTTTGGTTTCATCACCCTCCTCAGAAAACTGGTCTGTGTATCAACATTTAAGACACACTTATAATTAAAAACTGGCTTACAGCTTTAATACTGATTCTGTTCAACTTACTACTGACCCTAGTTACTTGCATTAAAGAAAAAGCTAGCTAGATATGGAGGCACACACCTGCAGCCTCAGCTATTTGGGAGGCTAAGGCAGGAGGACCACAAGTTTGAGGGTAGTCTGGGCATTTTAGCAAGATTCCACCTCAAAAAGACCTGGGAATATACCAAGATCCCGTTTCAAAACAGGAAGAGCTGGGGGTAGACAACCTGATTAGCATGCAAGAGGCCCTAGATTCCATCCTCAGTACAGCAAAACGAACAAAAAAAAGAAG
The DNA here is from genome assembly GCF_000276665.1 of Chinchilla lanigera. Taxonomy (NCBI): domain Eukaryota; kingdom Metazoa; phylum Chordata; class Mammalia; order Rodentia; family Chinchillidae; genus Chinchilla; species Chinchilla lanigera. The sequence goes on along the minus strand of NW_004955406.1, from coordinate 39,699,831 downwards.
AGAGCTAAAACTTACCATCATCATCTTCATCATCATCTGCAGCATTGATTACAACTGGTGGATGTGTGGGACTAGGAACATTTTCAGAACTTTCTACTTTCATAACACTCCGCAGCTGAGGGGAGGGGTTCGACTGCACAGACAGCTTGTTCTGTTGAGCCGTGAGCTGGCCAGCCTTTACTTCTTCTTCTTGTGACTCAAGCACAGTGGGCAATACAGCTAAACATACAAAACCAGTCACAAATTAACGAAGGACATACAATCCCAATTCAACACAAATCACTAGCTCTTTATAGTTAAGTTTGGTACATTTTCCCTGTAAGCATTTATATCTTTTTACCTAAATTTTAGTTTCTAAACTCCCAGGGAATTAAAAATGTGCTTTTAACTAGTAACTCTTCACTGTATGGAAACACAGTGTCACTCAAAACAGAATAAACAAAAGGCTAGATGCATACTAGTTGTTTCCAAGTTGTACACATTTAATTTTAAAATTGAGATTCTAGGGTTTTTTTTGATCAGCAAAGAAATGGCTTTTACGGGACAGAAGGAAAGTCAGATGTGGTGGTGTACACCTATAATCTCAGCTTCTTGGGAGGCTAAGCAAGGGATCACAAGTTTGAAGCCAGTCAGAGCAACTCAGTCAGACCTTGTTTCAAAATTAAATTAAAAAACAAAACAAAACAGTGGAGTAGGCTAGGTGTGGTGGCATATAGCTGTAATCGCAACCCTTTAGAGGCTGAGGCAGGAAGATTGCTGTGGGTTTGAGGCCAGTCTGGGCTACACAGTGGGTTCAAGACCAGCCTAACCTACATAGTAAGGCCTTGTCTCAAAAAGCCAAAACAAAGCACTGGTGAGGCTGAAGCAGGAGGACTGCTGCAAGTTGGAGGTCAACCTGAACTGCACAGTGGGTTCAAGACCAGCCTAACCTACGTAGTAAGGCCTTGTCTCAAAAAGCCAAAACAAAGCACTGGCGAGGCTGAAGCAGGAGGATTGCTGCAAGTTGGAGACCAACCTGAACTGCATAGTGAAACTGTCTCAAAGACGCCCCCGCAAAAAGACAAAAATAAAGAGAGATAAACAGACAGACAGAAGAGCTGGGTAATCATCTCCTTTATCTAATCATCAATGGGTGTAGCTCAGTGGTACAGCACTGGCCTAGCACACATATGGAGTCCAATTCCTAGTAAGGGTGGGGTGGGGGTAGAAGAAAAGATAATACTTATTTGAACAAGCCAGAAAGAGCAAACCTACTTTCTGCCCTTAAATAAGGTGAAAAGATGTCACCGTCACATTTTAATCACATAGCAGGATAGCTTTGCATTTATCTTTGTAATGCTGAGGACTGAACCCAAGGTCTCATACATGGCAAGCAAATACTATAGCCCCAGCCTCAGATATGGCTTTTTTTTCAGGCTAGCTTTGAACTTACTTTGTAGCCCAGGCTGGCCCTGAACTCCCAACAATCCTGTCTCAGCCTCCCCAAGGCTAGGATTATAGGTGTGTGCACCCATGCCCGGCCCAGATACAGCTTTTCAATGGCCAATAATACCACTAAGAAAATTACATTAAAGCAAAGTTTAGAAATAAATACCAGCTTTCTATTGGGCATGTTATCTTAGATTACAGATGAGCAGTTAGTATGTTAGGCCTTGTGTGCCATGTGGTCTCCATCTCAACTATACATTCTTTAGTAGTAGCAGGAAACTATACATAAAAAATATGTAAATGAATAGACAAGGCTGCATTCCAGTAAATCTTCATTTTACAGACTAGGCAGAGGACTAGAGGACCAAACCATTGCTGTCTAAAGCAGCAATGGTAAACCTTTTAAAGCTTTCAATGACACAAACAGCCTGCTGCAGCACACATGCCATAGATTTGCCCACTGGCCTAGAGAATCAAATTTCATTTGGAAACCTTATTGGTCTGGTAAGAAAATGGGAAATGAAACAAGCTATTGCGGTCTAATCTGGCATACCAAGAAAAATTTGGTTCTATAGTGGGCAGAAATCATTTAACCTTAATAAGGCTCAGCTTACCCATCTGCAAAAAGGAAGTAATACTGCTCAGTCAGTGGACTGAAAGAAGGCAATGTATATGAAATACTTTGTACAGTGCGCATGATAGGACTCTACTTAACAGTAACTATTAACAATAACTTAACAGTAACTCTTGCAAAATTAAGAGGATCTCACTTTTACTTGGAGGTAGAAACAGCCCATCAACATAGCGTCCTCTGTTGTGATGGAAAGCACAATTTAGTTTTTGACATCCCATTGGCTGATTTTCCCAATAACATGGAATTTCACTGCGTTTTTTCTGTAAAAGAAAAAAACATTGTTTTCAAAAAAATATGAAATGAGACTTGTACTTATTCAGTAATTGTTTTTCCAAACAAAGCTAATGAAGAGTCCAAAATCTGAGGCATGTGACGTGATTTTTAACAGTAAGAAGAGGGGCTACTGAAAGTGACAACAGTTTAGGCACGGAGGAGAGGTGAAAGGAGCACAGGGTAGTTTATCTGCTATTCGTTTCTCTTGGCCTCATCCTAAAACACTATCTCCATTGAATTTAAAGAAGCAGGATATAGATTATAAAATCATTAGCCAGGTGTGAGGATCGTTGTGAGTTCAAGGCCAGCCTAGACTACTCCACGAGTTCAAGGCCAGCCTGCACTACATAGTGAAACCCTGTTTCAAAAAAAAAAAGATTTTGGAATCAAGATAACAGGGTTTCCATCTCCACTATTCTACTTATTAGCTATGTGACCTGGACAATTTAATGCCTTCAGGCTTACCTTCCTTAGCAATACCTGTGAAATCCCAGCTACTCGGTAGGCCAAGGCATGAGGACTGCAAGTTTGACACCAGCCTGGGAAACATTCTTAATGAGACCCTGTCTCAAAATAAAACTTCAAAAAAAAGGGGAGGACTAGAGATGTAGCTGAGTGGTAGAGCCCGTGTTTAGCATGTATGAGTTCCCAAAAATTCCCAGTATGGGCTATCTAATTTGTTTCTTATAAAGATTAAAAGAATATATATGAAGAATGTAGTGCACGGAATAGACTCAGTGAACTATAGTTATTTTTTGAAACTATGAGTTCAAGGTTGTCAGAAAACTTTTCCCACTCTTAAATTTTTTTTTTTTTTTTGGGAGGGGGACAGGGTTTCAATATGTAATTCAGGCTGGCCCCAAACTCAGAGCAATCCTCCTGCTGCAGCCTCTGGGAGTGCTAGAATTACAGGCATGAATCATTACATCCAGCTGCCTGGAAGCAATATTCAGATATCAAGTGTTTTCTGTAACAGTATCTTCTGTCTACAAGCCATATGATATTTATTTGGTCTATTTAATACATTTGTTAGATTTTATGGATTTATCCCCTTCTCCCTTTTTTGAGACATGGTCTCTTATGCAGATCTGTCTGGCCTTGAATTCTCAATCCTCCTGCTTCAGACTCCAGGAGTGCTGTGATAACAAATATATACCAAGCTGGGCATGATGGCGCATGCCTACAATCCTAGTAGTGGAGCCACGAGGATCACCAGGAGTTGGAGGCTAGCCTGGGCTACCTAGTGAGTTCAAGCCCAGTCTGAACTACATAATGAGACCCTGTCTCAAAAAACAAAACAACAACAAAAATATATGCCACCATGTCACTCTGCCTGGTGTGATATTTCCAATTAAAAAAATAATTTACGAACAATGAAGATGATTTTGAAAATATAAATAACTATTATGGCATTATCGCTAAAGAATTATTTATTTTGGCATAGAACTTCCCCCGCCCCCGACACACACACACACGTTTTTTGGCAGTAATAGGGATTGAACACGGGGCCTTCACACCAACTATATCCCTAGCCCCTTTTCCACTTTAAAATAGGCTCTTGCTAAGTCATTAGGTTGCCTAGGCTGGGCTCAAACTTACAGTCCTCTTGCCTCAGCCTCCCAGAATGCTGGGAGTACAGGTGTGTACCACCATGCCCAAAACCTTTTTGGTTTTTAAAATCATAAATGCATGGGGCTGGGGACTTAGCTCAGTGGCACAGCACCTGCCTGGCAAGCACAAGGTCGTGAGTTCAATTCCCAGTACCAGAAAACAAACAAACAAACAAAAAATCATAAATGCATACACATACTTAAAAGTATTCCATATAATTCTCTACATTTTTTATTTAGAACATATCCTCTATAGTAACATTTCTCTTACATGATTATTTATTTAGATTGTTACAGTGATGCAGTATACTATTCAAAGATATCCAATTGATCCTCATTGATTATTCACAGTAGCTATGTGCTCTAAAGTTACTGGGAACACTACATTAGTGAATACTGAACCACTGTTCCTAGGAGAAAAACAAGGCTGAACTTCTGTGACCCTCTGGTCACCTCTGCATTGACTAATCAATACTTGTTTGAAGTGTTTGCTTAAAATCACCTTATTTTATACTGATTTGTTAACATGAAATTTCATGACCAACAGCATTTAACTCATGCCTGAACAAGCCTACCTAACATTCATATTTTCTCTGTAGAGTACAGAACAGACTTCTTTTATTTACAAACAATATACTGCACTTCAGTGTATGTTTTGGGACCATTTTAAACAGCAGAATGACCAACAAAAAACACAAAACCAGAAAAAATCATGGCACCTATGAAAAGAACCCTTAATTATAGTATGAGAGCTGAAACACGAAGGCAGCACTGTTATCACCTCTACTTGAAATATGCATATCTAGTGACTCTTTTGTGCTCTGACCATGTCCTACAAATAACAAAGTACTCAAGTTATGATTTGGGAGTTACAAATCAAGTACTGTATTAGTAGGCAAAATGGCAAATATGGAACCTATACCATAATGGAAATAAACTGCAGAAAAGGTAGAGGTCCTTTTCACCCCTTTCCTACCCACAGTCACAAGGTTCTCCTTTATACTTCCAGATTTAAAGAATACACATGCAAACAAAAAAGAAATGTCAAGTTTTCTCTCCCAGTTTACATACTTTGTTGCACACCTATGTTTTTTACTTGACACTATATCCTGATCTTCCTATAGCAATAAATTAGTTTCCCCTTTGAAAGCTTTGTTGTTGTTGTTAGATAGGCCCGATGGTGCACACCTGAAATCTCAGCCCCTCAGGAGCCTGAGGAAGGATGATCATAAGTTCCAGGCCAGCCTGGGTAACTCAGCAAGACCCAAAATGGCTGGGAGTGGGGTATCTCAGTGGTACAGCACTTTATTAGTGTGCTATAGGGCCTAAGTTCAATCTCCTGTAATAAAAAATGAAATAAAGGGGCTGGGGATTTAGCTCAGCGGCAAAAGCGCCTGCCTGGCAAGCGCAAGGTCGGGAGTTCGGTTCCTGGTACCGGAGAAAAAACAAACAAAAAAAAAAGAAATAAAAAGTGTGTTTTTTTCTGCCCAGCAACAGATATTTATGGGTGGTACTGAAAACTTACATCAATCTCCATGTGCCGAAACCTGCACACCTGTCGAAAACAGCGTCCTTCTTGCCATAATGTGCAAACAGTTTCATTTCCTAGTGCAGCTTCACAGTGACGGAATGGGCAGCTGTCACCCTATTAGAAAAGAGAACACAGAAAAGAAATGTAGCACTGAAATACAGCCTATGGAAATTGTCCATAAGGAATCTAAACAAACACAAATTAGTAACAGATAAGAGATGGGATAACAAGAATAATCTGAGCAAAATAAATTTATAATTTCCTATAACCTGTTTCTTGATAGATCTTTATCTGATGTCAATATGAATGACCCATGCTGAGAGAAGGGGTTGAAAAGAAAAGTGGTAATGTTAGATACTCCCTAAAAAAATACATCAAAACTGTTCCACATATTTTGCCCTGTATAACTCTAGGCTTTGGACAGAAATTCAGAAAAAAGGTAATAGATAGGAATTTAAGTATAATTAATATATAATTGTTTTTTTTGTGTATTTTATCTGAAAACACTTTGTGAAAACTGCTATATGTAAGACAGATAAAATTATCAGAGAGCTGCTCAAAACTTAGGTAAGTAGCTAGGTGTGGTGGTGCACACCTGTAATCCCAGGACTTGGGAGACTGAGGCAGGAGGATCTTTGCAAGTTTGAGACCAGCCTGGGCTACAAAGTGAGCTCAAGGCCAGCCTGAGCTGCATAGCAAGACCCTGTCTCAAAAAGACCAAAAAAAAAAACAAACAAAAAACAAAACAAACAAAAAAACCACCTTAGGTAAGTACTCTACTGTTGAGTACTTACCCTCCAACCCCCAAACACAATTTTTTTGGTTTTTTTTTGAGACAGGGTCTTGCTTTGTAGTGCCAGCTGGTCTCAAACTCACTAGGTAGCCAAGGCTGGCCTTGAACTCACAGCAATCCTTCCTGCCTCAACCTCCTGAGTGCTGGAATTCCAAGCATGCACCACCATGCCCAAGTAAAACTTACAATTTTAAACATAGCATTAATATGATAAAGTCACTGTAACATACAAATTTGCAGTCATAACAACAGAAAATAGCAAATATACCTAAATTGAGCTGCAGAGACTCAGGCAGAAAAATAGGGAATGTTGACAAAGACAAAGCAAAAAAGTTAAAAAAGAGCTTTCTATTCTTAGCAGCAGAAAATCTGGGAAAAGAAGTCAGACTTAACCAATACAGTTTTGAAAAGTATAATATAATCCAGGCACTCAATAAAAAGTCTATAAAATCACAGTCAGTAAGCTGTAAGTTGAAGTACTCCCAATTTTTTTTTTTTTTTTGGCACTGGGAATCGAACTCAAGACCTGTGCTTGCCAGGCAGGCACTGTGCCGCTGAGCTCTATCGCCAGCTGAAGTACTTCCAACTGCAAATCAGTCTGAGTGGATTAACCACAGGTGAGAGAACATTAAATGATGACTATGCGCCATGGCCTTTTCTTTTGCTGTTACTAGGACTTGAACCCAGGGTCTCTGCACTGCACAACAGCCCCAGCCATTTTTTTTTTTTTTAATCTTTTTTGGTTTTTCTCCGGTACTGGTAACCGAACTCATGACCTTGCGCTTGCCAGGCAGGCGCTTTGCCGCTGAGCTAAATCCCCAGCCCCAGCCCTAGCCATTTTAAATTCTGAGTTTGAGACAAGAACTTCCTGAGTTGCCAAGTTGTACAGGCTGTGCTCAAGCTTGCAAACTTGTGGTAGGTGCACCGCCACATCTAGCTTTTCACTTTTGATAGAACATGGGAGAATTACAGTTACATATACAATAAAGAGAGGCCAGGCATGGTGGCACACACCTGTAATCCCAGCACTTGGGAGGCTGGGCAGGAGGACTGGTTTGAGGCTGGTTTTTTTTTTCCCCTGTCTTTTTGAAATAGGGTTTTGCTTTGCAGTTCAGGTGTTGTGATTCTCCTGGCTCAGCTTCCCAAATGCTGGGATTACAGGTGTATGCCACCACACCCAGCACTAGTGCAAATTCAAGGCCAGCCTGGGCTACATAGTTCAAGACAAGCTTGAACTACACAGCAAGACCTTATCTCAAAAAAAAACCAAAAGAAAAAAATGAACAATAAAGTCTAAATACATTATTCTTTACAAAAAAACCTGACAGCAGATAATAAACAGTTAACCAAAACATAAAAACAACTACAAACATAAAGAAAACCGCACCAGTTTTATTAAAAAAAAACTACAGAAAGACCTGATTTGTTTTTTTTTTTTCTTTTTTTTGAGACAGGGTCTCACTATGCAGTTCATGCTGGCCTTATGTTCACTTATGTAGCCCAGGCTGGTCTCAAACTCTCAAGGATCCTCCTGCCTCAGCCTCCCGAATGCTGGGATTATAGGCCTGCTTCACCATGCCCAGCCTAGAAAGACCTGATGTGGAGCTGTAGAGTCTTACTTTGGTACATGTAGAATAGAAAAAAAAATAGCAATCTTCTCCTTGATTAGACATGCTGAGTGAATTCGAGGATCAGAGGTGGCTTTCTGAAATAAGCCACTGCTTTCGAGGGGAGGACCAGTTCCAAGTCCTCTTAAAATGGGCTTAATCTTCCAGTCTTCCAAATGACAACTCAAGCACAGAAATCGTCTTTAATATGTAATCCTAAAATGAGGAGATAATATATTACAGTATTTCAGGTAAATTCTTCCAATTTCCAGTAACGCTAGTAAGATCACAGTGTCAAAACACATTTTAATCACCTTAACATACACTTGCCATACCTACCATCATAAACATCATAAACACGTTGATTGTACACTCCCATCTACAATGTAATTTTTTGTGAAGGACAATCATGGCCTGTTTTATTTTATTTATTTTTTGCATTCTCTCTGGTGTTTGATAAATGTTTTAGCATAAAATTTAAATAAACACCGCTAAATAAACACATGATCATGATTTCAGATTAATGGAACCTGGATATTTTACACAAAATACTTGCTAAATCAGCATTTCTGACAAATCAGGTCTTTTCACCTGAATGAAAAAGGTCAAATATCTCCATAAACATTTGTGTTGTTTCTCCTAGTATGTAATTATAACTAGGCAGTAAAATGTTATTTGGCTAGAATAACTTGCAAGACTATCTTTGAAAACATCTGTAGAGCTACCTTATATACTGAAGGTGGCTAAAAAACTGCACAATTATAAACAAGGAACAAAAGAAAGCTTCAGGGAAATTCCCATAAAACAGTAATTGAACAACAGTATATCTCCTAGCTCCTGCCATACCCAGGTCCCTATACTAAAGTATCCAAAAAAGCTGTACAAAAGCAAAGCACATAGTAAGAGCATATAAGAGAGCATGGAAGTGTTTCTACAAGCTCATGTATCACTTCTCGGCCTTTTGGTTAAGATCGAGTGTACAAGCTCATATACCAGTAGCCAGGTTTCATAAACATGGACCTACTACTTGCCATCAAACTAAATTCAAGCATATCTATCTCCCACTGGTAAGTCGTAATCAAGAATACTATGCATGAGCCAGGTGTGGTGGCGCATGCCTGTAATCCCAGCACTCTGGAGGCTGAGGCAGGAGGATCCGTGCAAGTTCAAGGCCAACCTGGGCTACAAAGTGAGCTCAAGGCTAGCCTGAACTGCACAGCAAGACCTTGTCTCAAAAAGACCAAAAAAAAAAAAAAAAAGAATAGTATGCTATGAAGAAAACATGCCCTCTAGGTTAGAATAGCCTGCAACTAACCAAGTACTAAAATCTTGAAATTTATAAACCCTCTGATCCAATGAGTCCAGTTTCTACAATGTCCTAAAGAAAAAATATTCAACTAATACACAAGGTAATAATGCACAAGAATGTGCATCACTATCTTACTTCTAATAAGGAAGTAACAACTAGAAACTTAAATGCCCCAAAATTGGAAACATTTTTAAAAAGCTGTGATACATCTATATAGCATGACAATACTATGCTGTATAAAGTTTGGTGCCCAAAAGTGAATGAATGCTGCTTTAAAAACCCAAAATTAAAATAAAAAAAACTAAAAGTATAGACATAGTTTTAGAATAAGGTCATGAAGGGAGGCTGGAAGAATTCGAAGTGCTTGACAGAAAAATCCTTCAAGATATTGCTGCTAGACATACTATCTTGTTTAAGTGTTTAGATGCTTCTGGTGAAATCTGTCAAAAATGTTACTGGAATATTGAGAAAAGATGATTCCGGTTATGAAGTCATAGGGAACTTAATCATGCTTTGTCCTGTTGGGTAAGAGAGACCTGTAGGGGACGATGACTCTTAGCATATCATTTTAAGATAGAATAATTCTAGTCTTAATGCAAGCCTCAAAATGTGTCTTGAGAAACATCCTGGAGGGCTGTAAAGAGTTAACTTTGCAGTCCTGACTTAGCCCTGGAATGCTTCTCCAAAGACAAAGAACACCAGGACCCAGATAACCACATATGACCCTGCCTGGGTTGTTTCATCCCTTCCCTGGCCCTAGATAAACACTGTAACCATAAAGGAAATGTATGGTTATCTAAAGGGGGACATACAGAACAGAGTACAGAAAGTATGTATCATTCTGGTTGGGCTCATGATCGGAGCCTGACCCGGTTAGATGGCACAAGGAAAACAACATGTGGCCAGGGCTACAACATTCCAATCTGTTACCATGGAAACCAAAAATGTATATAAGCTGGGAACAAAGGCAGATCCACGCCCACTTCCCTGACTTGCAAGTTGGGATGAGAGGTGACCAGTCTAAATTAAAACTCTGTCTGTTCTCTTTCGTCTCTTGCGGAATACAGCCTGAATTTTTGCCGTAACATTACTACTAGTTTTAGGAAAACAGTAAAATGAGAGCTATGATATGGCAACAAAATAGTATAAAGTAAAAAGGACAAGATGTATATGTACCAATTCCCTATGATAAATGTATTAAGTATAGCAAACAAATTAATAAATTTTTTTTAAAAGCATGAATTAGAATTTGGGGGCAACTATGTGCAAATTACCTCTGCAAAGCTCCCTCAAAGTTTGGCAGGGTGAGGGGAGACTGAATCCTGAATAGACAGGCATCTTTTTAGAATGGTTTAGCAGAAAAAGATCTTCGTAGATCTGTTTTACACTATGGGCTTCCATAATTTTTACTAGAAAACAAAAATAGAAAATGGCTTCTAGGTGCAGGGGTGCATGCCTGTAATCTCAGCTACTTAGGAAATTGAGGCAGAAGAATCCCAGGTTCAAGGCCAACCTGGCAACCAATCAAGACTGTCTCAAAATCAAAGAAAAATGGCTGGGGATGTAGCTCAGTGGGAGATCACTTGCCTAGCATCACAAAACCCTGACTCCAATCCTTAATATCATCAAAACAAAGGAACAACCTAAAAATTAAATGTGATAGAAAATAATATTGTGAGCAAACACCCAAGATCAAAATGCATACTGATACATTTCTTAAGTTTTCAAAGGAAAAAACAAAAAGCACTTAGGTTGCCAAGAAAAACCTGGTTATCTTTCAAAAGCTGATAGCTGTTTCAAAGTAGGTAATCAAACTGAACAGCCCCCTCTTAAGCTACACAAGTTAATACAGAAAATACGGAGAAACCTTTTAACATTTTACGCTCTCAACAAATATTCAAGGACACAGCAATGTACAAATGAATACATTACTATGAATAAAAAATTTCTAGCCTCTTCCCTTAATAAAGGATTTAATAAAGGGAAGAAATAACAATAAAATTGATGAAGAACACGCCGGATTATAAGAGACCATTGGGAAGAAACTTCCAGTACACAAACCAAAACAATACAAAAAGATGTCAAAATGGCAGAAAATGCATACGACATGGAAATAATCAGAAATAAAATTTCTAGTCCACAGAAATTCTGAAAAGGGATGGAATTAATAAACATAATAAGAAAAACAATACCAAAAAATTGTCTCTATATTAAATGGACTTGAGCCTTTAAAAAGGCTCATCAAATGCCACAGAACTTTATTTTAAAGACAACCCTAGTACACACAGATATGGTAAAATTTCTGAATTCCAATGTAAAGACAGAATCATATGCACTTACAGGAAAAATCAGACTGATAAGGGAAAGACTTGACATCATTATACTTCTCATCTGAAACTTTAAATACCAAAAGACAAAATTTAAAGGAAATTATGACCTTAGATTCAGCCTTTCAAGCTATATTTCACAGACAGCTCAAAACTTGGAAGATTTTAGACTTGAAATCCCAAACAAGGCATTAGCTAATTAAACAAGATGTATACTAAAAGTAGTATTACATGATCAAAAATGTTTATTTCAGGAATAAAAAGTTTTAATGTTAGAAATTTATTACATTAATAAAAAAGGGGTTAAAATAGTATTTTTTAAAAGTATAATGCCCAAGAATAAAAAAGCAAGTTCAAACGCAACATCCACTCTTGCTTTTTAAAAAAGGGCCAGGAGTAGTGTTGTACACCTATTAATCCCAGTTACTCAAAAGGACTCTCAGTTCAGAAGAAGCATAAGTTTCAAGGTGGGCCTGGATACCTTACCAAGACACACCCTCCCCAAAAAGGATGAAAGGAGTGTGTGAGGTAGGGATGTAGCTCAGTGTTAGAATGGCTGCCCAGCATACAAGGCCCAGGGTTCAATCTTCTATGATAGCAAAGTTAAAAACCATAAAAGTACCACAAAAAGTAAAGAAGAAAAACTCAGTAAGTCATAAGGAACTTCCTAAGCATCAGAAACCTTTGTACTGAAGCACGGTACAACACTACAGGTCACCTCACTTAGAACAAATGAAAAGACTCTCTCAGTTTGTACTATCCTCCAAAGTGTCCCAGACTGGTCTAGTATATACAGTAACAAAAAAAAAAAAGCATTAATAAAAGATGAGACAAAAAAATCTACCTGAAAATTATGTATTGGCAAACTAGCAAATCTAACAGGCAAAAAAAGAAAACAACAAAAAAAGAACTGAATAAAAATATAAGATACACAAAGACAATAAAATTTTGCTCTATGCCAGAAATAATTCAGGTAAGAGTCTCACGATATAAGAAGAAAACAAAGCATGCAAGAGCCATATTACATTAAAAAGAAAACAAAAAACTAAGGCACGGTCGACCTGGATAATGGATAAATGGAGTAGGGGATAAACAAGTTACTTCTCCCAGGAATAATCCATACATTTAATGCAATCAAGTCAAAATCCCAGCAAGAGTGTTTTTACTGGAACTTGACAGACTGTAAAATGAAAAATAAGTTTGAAAAAAAAAAAGATACTCAAAGAGTGGAAAAGCCTTGCTCTACCTGATTATTACTTACAACAATGTTTAAAAGTAATACAAATGAATAAATATGTGGGTCAAGAGAACTCACAAGTAAATGTGATTTATGAAAAAAAAAGTAGCATTTGAAATTAACAAAAATGGTCAGCTATTTAAAAAAAATTCTACTTTATATGCAAAAGTTCCAAGACAACAAAAGCAGATTGCAAAGCAGCACTAGCTCACTAATTACATCACTAAACTAAGATTCTGAACTCACTAATTGTGCTATGTAAAAAGGCACACCATATAATAAAAATGGTATATCTATAAATTCTGAATGAAAAAATTTTCTGATAGCAAAGTTAAAAATCATAACAATAAAACTGATAAAAATGAAAAAGATCCATTAGTATATGGCCAGAGATTAGTATCTTTACTAAACAGGACACGTTGAGAGCTTTTTCAAATCAAAGACACCATTAGTTAGTTGTTCAATAAACTGTTATGACCTTTTTTAGAGAGCAGTATTAAAAAATCTACAAATTTGCATCCAAAAACTGGAAACAGTTTACACAGATGTGTGCATAAGACTGTTACTACATTGGGGCTAGTTTTGTTCAAATGACAAGCACTCAAAATGTCTATCAGTGAGTGATTCATTAACTCCTGGCATACCCATACAATGAAACACTACACAGTCATTAAAAAGATTAGGAAAAGAGGTGTACTGATAAAGAACTATGTTGTGATAAAATACAAACAGCACTATTCTCCAAGGACATGGAATTGTAAGAGGCTTTCAACTTGGTTATATTGTTTTTACTTTGTGCATGATTATTCAAAGAAAGAAACAGATAAAAAAATGTTTCTGATTGATCACTCAGGTACAGCTCTATTTGTTTTCCCTAGAGACCACTTTGGAGAATCTAAGCGATAGTATAACAACCGTTGATAATTTCCTGCCATTTTTGTCTGTAAGTCACTATTATTTGTCTATTTGTTTTCCTGAGAAAAGATCTTGAAGATACCAATAGGTAAAATAACAACCATTGATAATGTCCTACCATTTTGTCTATAATTCAGCGAATCCCCCTATTGCTATGTTGTCCTTCTTTTACTCTTTAAAAAAAAAATTGTTTCCATCCAAAAAACTGAGAGCTATTACAAGACTGAAATCGTGGACAATACCCTTTTAATTTTTTACTAGTACAGGAAAACTATGCCTTAAGTTACAAAAAAAAGTTTACTCTTTTAAGGAGAAAAGGCCCCTTTCCGTACTTACATTAGCTGGTTGTTCTCAACAGGACCGTCTGTGTCTTCACTGAGTTCCAATCTATTACGCCTGTAGGTCGAACCAACACTCAATCCATGAATTAATAATAATGAGGCAGAAAGAATTTTCTTCCTCACATTGCCAAGGAAACCTCTCAGCCACAATTGAAACACAGGATGTGTTTTTAAAACATCTCCCAACTACTGGAAGATTAAGTCCATTTGAATAACCTTTGTCAGACTGGAGACAGCTAGTATTAGTTATCTCCTCAAAAAACAAAAAACAAAAAAGTTCATTTAAAGATGAACTTGAGATTCAGAGAATCATTTAAAAAAAAAATCCATCTTCCATAGCCGAACAATTTAAAAAGAAAAAACAAAAGAAAACAAACAAACAAAAAACCACAAAAAAACAAAATTCAATAAGATCCAATTTCTGGTCTTCAAGATTTCTTCACCTATTAAGAAAAAAACAGAAACCTTCCCCCATCTTTATTATGTGTATAATAAAAGCATACTTGTATGCAAAAAATATAGTGTTTTATGTATATAATATACATATATAGTAACTGGCTTATACACACACGCGCGCACAAACATACACACAAATGTGTAGAAATAAAACATCTGGGTAAGTTTCCCCTTTCAAAATATACTATAAAAGTCTTTAAATTTGGGTTCATTACCAAAATAGTGAACTCAAGTCTTATACCAGAACTGTGAAGTTGATGTTACATTACAATTTGCCCAGCCCACAAAATAGCATGAAGGGAAATCCCTTAGACATTTATCAATGTGTATAATATGGATGTATGGATAGCATCATCATCCGGGAGTGTTCAACCAGAAAAGATAGAAACGTATAGTTACAGAGTAACTACAGAGTGGTGCAGCAAGCTGTAGAAGGCAGAGCAGCATTATAGCCATTTTGAACTGGTACTGTCAAAACACGGAAAGCTTCTAAGTTTTTTTTTCCCTTCTTTTATATCAACAGCATCGCTAGCATGGCATTAACACTGGCCCTGCAAAGGCTTGCTTATACAGCCTATGTCCAAATTCTTTACTACTGACGGTGACAGCTAAAGACTGTAATTATCCATGTACCCCAGTTAATAAAAGAGTAAGCTTTTGGAGCTGAAACTTCATTTCACAATGGTACATTTACCATTTAAGAATTTTAAAAAAGAAAAAAAAAGTATTTTGATACATAGAAACAAGTTTTCTAAAGTTCTGAAACCAGCCCAGTACCAAAGCAAGTCTGATTCTAACGTAATAAATACTACATAATTTCTAGGCTAAATCTTCCCAAATACTAGACAAAACTAAAATGAAAACTTAAAAAAAGTGGACACCTTTTACTCACACTTAATACTAGTCAATTTTCCAGGAATTTTTTGGGCAGGGAATATCCCCAAATCTAAAATGAAAAAAAGGAAAAATTGGGATCTTACATTAGTTATTCAGTCTGAAACTTTAAATAGTTGTTTACTAAAAGTCGTCATACTTTCGGAGTGGAAAGGTATCTTAAGGAATATTGAGATCTGTTCACTCATTTCACCAGTGATTCCTACCATATGAAAATACTGACTTCTTATTTTTAGTTAAGAATATAATGGCCATAACAACACTTCATAGTTCAGAATATAATACCATGGATAATTAAGTAGTATCATTAAGTATATTTTTAAAATTAGAAAAATATTCTTTGCAAAATGCACACTGGGCTTGTCAAAGAATCCTCCTATAGGATTTGTGATCTAATTCCCACTGAATCTTTTTCAATTTTGCAAACTTTTTCTTATTTGAACCATAAATTCTGCAAAAGCACCTAGTTTTTGTTTTTATATCACAAAAGTTTAAAAGGGCAATTCCAAGATTACAAGATTTTTCC
This sequence comes from Chinchilla lanigera, assembly GCF_000276665.1. Taxonomy (NCBI): domain Eukaryota; kingdom Metazoa; phylum Chordata; class Mammalia; order Rodentia; family Chinchillidae; genus Chinchilla; species Chinchilla lanigera. The sequence goes on along the minus strand of NW_004955406.1, from coordinate 39,683,950 downwards.
CAATTGTTTTCTAATATTCCACTTTTATAAAGAACCAATCCTAAATATGAAGAAATTAATTGTAGCACATGGAGTAATCTGAAATTATAAAGCTGACCAGTATGAGGAGACAAATACAAATTTCCAAATATAAAACAATTTTATGGGTTTTCTTTTTGCAAAGTTGTAGACAAGCATCAGGGTTTTTAAAAAAAATAGAAAAATGAACAGGGGGAAGGAATGCCAGATTAGTCTTTTTTTTCCTCAATTTACAGGTTTCAGTTATCAAAGTTCCCATATTGGGGGAAATTCTAGCATCAATTACTAGTTCAGTCTACCAGCCAAAAATGGCCTAAGGCCTTTCAATGCTGCACTATATTTTTTTTTAACTTAAAATGTTTTCTCAACTGATTTCAAAATTTTCAAATGTAACACTGACTTTCAATTGTGAACTTGTTAAAGTAAACCTTCATTTTAGCAATGGTATACCGTCTCTGAGGAATTTTCAACCCTTGTGTTTCCTGGTTTTCCTAGATTTGGTTTGGTTTGTTTTTTTTTTTTGATACAAAGTATCACTATATTGACCAGGCTAAAGTCAAACTGTGGGCTCAAGCAATCTTCCTGCCTTAGCATCCCAAACAACTGGAACTACAGGTAGGTACCACCAAACCCATTTTTTTCAAAAAAAGAATTAGTATGATTACATATAATGACTATTACAGTAAGGATACAGTAACAGCAAAAAGTTGCCCATTTTAAATAGAGAAAAGAAAAGGAAATTAAGGTAGTATTTCTTTTTCACTGCTTTGAACCACCTTATTTTCAGGACCCCAGCTCAGAACCAATGTAGAATAATCATAGTTAACATTTTTCAAGTTCATTTTCAGAAACATCAATTGTTCTATATTGTCAAAGTCCAGGCTCATGATTTGCTTTGGATGAAAGTGGCTATTTGTAGTAAAGATACATTCAGATTGCCAAGTACACATGGGGCAACTCAGATACTGAAGGGCAACTTGGGTCAAAGCTGGCCATATGCTCACCTTTCTCTGCCAGTAAACCAAAGGATCATTACCTCCTGAGAGTTCTGAATATTTCTCTTTAAAGTACTCCTCCACTATTGCTATAGCAGACCGGAACATGAAGCTTTTGCTTCCAGTAGCAACATTGTCTGCAGTTGAGCTATCCATGGAACCTGAACTGGAGGTGCCTTCTTTTGTAGATGAGGTAAATGATTCAGCTACTACTGTAACTAAGGTATCAGAGGCTTCTGTAGTTGCGATTTGGCAGGCCTCTGGTGAAGATCCCATATAATTGCAAACCTCTTCTGCAAGGATCTGTTTGTAAGTTTCTAAATCAGCACCTTGAGGAAAAAAGTCTTCCAAGCTGTTCTTAAAGCATGGATCTAACAAAGTAGCCAAGACACAAGGCTTAGATTTGAGCATGGCACTTAATAGGGTATCAGTTTCAAGTTTCAGAGATAAGCTGTCCACCAGATTGAGAGCTTGAGTAATACCTCTGACTTGAAAATCTTCTCTGAGTTTCTGAAGGGAAAGAAGTAGATGATGGGTTAGGGGTAGCACCTGATTCAATCCTGTGGTCTTTACGCTTACTTTCTGGGTGGCCTCCTCAAATGGTTTAAGAATATCACAAACGTATGTCATTAGAGTCCACTGAAGCGAGGTGAGTACAACTCCACTGGCTCTACCAAGACTATGGTGAACTGAGTAGCAATGCTCCAAGAGCCATCTTAACATATAAAAGGTAGAAATCCAATGACCTGTTTCATCTTGCTTCAAATTCTTCCAAGGAAGCTGGTGATCATTCTGGAACTCTTGTAGTATCTGACGTGCCTTGACTGAGTGACTAAAATGATGACAGGTTTTCCTAGCAGCCACTAACATATTCTCAATGCTTTTGTGCTCGCAGAAGAAGTCCTGAATGATGACATTTAAACAATGCAGGAAGCATGGCACATGGTTAAAACCACCATCTTTGATTGCATGTACCACATTAGAAGAATTGTCAGAAACAATGAAGCTAGGGATAAGAAAATTAGGAGAAAGCCAGAGACCAATCTGGTCATTTAATTCTTGCAAAATGTTGGTTATCAAACAGTCTTTGGCTAAACCTGTAACACAAAGCACTGCCCACTTTCTGAAATCAGGGATCCTGCCAGTACTGGGAGAAGATGTGGTTTCCAAAGACACCCAGTGTACAGTCACGATGAAATAGTCAGTGGATGGGTCATGGGTCCATATGTCAACAGTCAAGTGGATCTTTTGGCTTTGAACATTCTCTAAAGTTAAGAAAATTTTTTCTCTGACACAATCATATAACTGAGGTACAGCCTTAGTGAAAAAGTAAGTCTCTGATGGCAATCTATAGTCAGGAGCCACAATCTGCAGGAATCTCTGAAAAGCTGGGGTTGAGAAGTAGTTGTACGGATGCATATCCTCTACAATCATTTGAATAATTGCCTGACTTATTTGATTAGAAGCTGAGTTTTCACAAAATGCTGTTTCTCTCTCTTGGGCATGCATCTGATTGTCTTGCTCTACAGCAGGTACACGACTTTCAGATCTATTTTCAACCTCTAACACAGGAGATTCATCCGAATCAGAGTCACTAAGGTCTTCAGCTGTTAAATCTTGGCTGCCTGTAGACTTCTCTCCATGTAAAGTATCATTCAAGAGATCGCTATTCTCAGTCTCAGTCTCATCTAATCCATTTCCAATAGCACCATTGTCTTTGTTGGCAACAGCCCAATGGATGGGATGTGTGGCCTGCAGGTGTCGTTGAAGTGTCGAAGTTCCTAAATGGGAACCTGGCCTACCCCGGCTCACACTTCTTTTACATATATTACACACAGCTCTTGAGATGTGCTGAGGATCAGTGTAAAAAAAATTCCAAACTGCAGATGTCTTGGCTCTGGTTCCAGGTATTAAGGCATGCTTGACAATGTTACTTTTGATGAGAAATCTCCCTCTTTCTGCCCTCAGGGCATCAGATGATGCTTTATGATGTTTCTTACCTAGTCTATTATCATCTAACGAATCAGCAGGAATATATTCAAAGCTTCCATTGCTTCCAGGGGAAGGGGTAGATAAAGATACATCCAAAGTAAAGTCCTCCTCCCCACTAGTGACTCCAAACTTGTTGGCCCTGGTCCAGTGAGGTGAATGCCTTGCCTGCAGATGTCTCTGAAGAGTAGATGTACCAAGATGGCTGCCTGGTTTACCCCTGCTGACACTTTTTTCACAAAGATTACAAATGGCCCGCCATGTGTACTGGGGGTCAACATGAAAGAAGTGCCACACAATGGAAGTCTTGGCTCTGGTACTAGGTAGATAGATCTGTTTTTCTATATTGCTGTCAAAAAGATTTTCTTCATCCTGTTCAGGGGCACTGGAAGTTAACAAGGCAGGAGCATCTACAACAGGTCTCCCAGATCCCAAATCCTTACTAAACTTTTTTGCAAGGATCAATTTTTTTCGGCGCCTTTTCCCCTTAATCCGCAAGCCCTTCTTTCTTTTCTTTTTAGCAGGCAATTTTGCCTCTTTATCCACTCCTGACACCATCTTTCCCTCTACCACACCCTCTTCATCTGAATTAGAATTAATGGAAACGCATCCCAGAATTCCAGCACCACTAAAAGTGCTGCATCTTCTGTCAGGAGAGAGTGAAGAAACTGGTACACTTAAAGTACATACACTCATTCTCCTTATGGCTCCAAAGTTGTACCAAGATCTGTCAATGGTTTACTACTCAAGTAGAAATACAGCTGTTACTTTCTATTTGTATTACCTTTTTTCCAATTTCTATGGGGAGTCAAATTCCCTTTGGACCAATGACTTCGAAGCCAGGTTACTTTTGGAAGAAAAATGACCGCAGTGGAGAACATTCCCAAACTCTTTGTTAGAGGGGTTTAAAATCCCTTCCAATTTTCTAAATTCTAAATTCGAACAGTCCAGCATCCTCCCTCATGTTACTGAAAACAGAACTGAGGCCCACTTCCCCACAGTCATAGAGTTGAGCTGGTTAGTAGCAGCTGAAGCCAGAGCTTTCAAACCTCAGGTTCATGTTCTTTCTGCTTCATCAAGGATTGCATCTGCTTGAAATGCCTTCAGTTCTTAAAATATGTATTTTTATGATGCCCCGTGATAGCAACATCGATTTTCTCTTATTTCTGAAATTATTTTCAGGAAGTTTCATTTAAACAAAAACATAGTGCACCATTCAACATTCATCACTGATTTGCCAAAACAACCCAAAATTTTAGTCAATTCTGGAAAGCTAAATCAGACTCCACATACTGGTCATTAAATTCTAGTTGATCCCTTTCAATTCTAACAGCACATTTTAAAAAATGTAAGTGGCTGAAAAAAATTCTTTGGGAATAAAATTTTAAAACAAGGTAACAAGAAACAGTTTCAATTCACCGTTTCTACTAAAAGATCACGTTTTTACACTGAAGTTTATGCCTGTAAATAACTCACAAGTTGACCTCTACATGAACAGCAAAAACTGAAGAACTTTAAACCATTTCCACTTCTTTTGCATTGATCCCTCCCCTCTCCTCCATACCTACACATATTTACCCTACAAAGCATCGCTATTACTAGTTCCACAGCCTCCTTCTCAAGGTCCAGAACCAAGGCCTGGAAGATGTCAACAATATGGACCTTCCCCATAGGAATCCGCACCGATTATGGGAGTTTAGGGGGTGCTCTTCGTTACGGGTTCACCAATCCTACAAGGAGAACGGAAGTGTCCCTGTAGCTCTTGACTCCGAAGAGGGGGCGAGGGCGGGATGGGGAATGGGCGTGGGGCAGCGGAGTAAGGTCAGTGGCTTCCTATGTGGAATTTGAGAAAATCTCCCACATAGCAGGCCCCTAGCGGGCCACGAACAGGTAAACTCGGCTCCTGGGACTCGGGCTGATTCAGGTAACGAGGGTCCGCTTAACTAGAAACACTGTTGCCGCGCAGAGAGCCATCTAGTGTCACCTGCCTGTCGGGGTCGAAGAACAGTTGGTTTACCGGGGCGCTCTGGCTCCAGGTTCCCCAGCACCGGAAGTGGGGGAGGGGAAGAGGCCGGTGGGGAAGGAGCAGTCGCCTTGGGGGTTGGGCGCCGCGGGTGGGGGTGGGGAGGATGGGAAAAGTGAGCGGGAGCCGGGATCCCAGCTCAACCCCGCGAGGGCTGCGGCCGGGAGGCGGGGGTCCTTACCGCAGGGCTCAAGGACCCCGCTGTGACTTCCCAGGCTAGGCCACGACCCAGGGGCGAGGGAAGGCCGCTGCCACTCCCCTCGCCCTGTCCCCCACCTCCCTGACTCCAAACCACCCAGCAATCAAAAAACGGGTCTAGTTACCAAAGAACAGAAACTTTACCGAACCGATGACACTAGTTCCGACTCCCGCCTGCTGCCACGTCTTTCTTCTTTCTTTGCCGTTGCCGTCCGCCGTTCTTACAGCAGCTAAAAAAATTTAAGACTGCCAGCGTCAAAGATGGCGCCCGGCTACAGGCTCGGTTCTAAGACGCGGCCAGTAATACTGCCAGCACGACGCAGAAGGCGGGAATTCTGGGAGATGTAGTTTCCTCTATGAGGCGATGCCTAAAATGGCGTCCCTGCGTCACAGGGCCACGTGGGCCGCGAGGGGCTTGGCGATTGGGTCCCTTCGTTGGCGAGAATTGCCGTTTCCGCAAGTTCTGTGGCTCTTAACACGTATTTGATAAAGTTTTATTTTTGTTTTTAAATCAAACCAAATGAGTGAGAAAACTGCAAGAACTGTCTACCAGGCAGTAAGCGTTCAGTTTACCAAGTGTTTTTGCCTAAGCCGTGTATAAATTTAATTTAGAAATAAACTGCACTTTGCCCTTGCAGTGTTACAGGATTTTTACGATTTTTTTTTTTTTTTTTTTTTTTTTTTTTTTTTTTTTCTGGTTTATACGTTTGTTTTAGGTTTTTTGTTGTTGGGGTTTTTTTTGCTTGGTTTTGTGTGTGTGTGTGTTTGATTTTTGAGACAGGTCTCCTCGCTGTGTGGTTTATTTATTTATTTATTTATTTATTTATGTCTTTTTGAAAGAGAGTCTCATTATGCAGTTCAGGGTGGCCTTGAGCTCACTTTGTAGACCAGGCTGGCCTCGAATTTGCAACGATCTTCCTGCCTCAGCCACCCGAGTGCTGGGATTACAGGCGTGTGCCACCACGCCCAGCTCGCTGTGTGGTTTAGTTTTGGTGTTCTTTTGTTCCGTACCGGGAATCGAACTCACAACCTTACTCTTGCCAGGGAGGCGCTGTGTCGCTGAGCTAAATCCCCAGCCCCTTTGCTGTGTGGTTTAGACTAGCCTTGAACTCACTATGTAGCCCAGGCTGGGCTTAAGTTCTTGGAGATCTTCCTGCCTCAGCCTCCCAACTGCTGGGATGAAAAAGAAACCTAGACTTTCCCTCTGTAAAATCTTCCCAGCCCAGGCAAGCAACTCTTGGGGCAACCCCTCCCTGTGGAATGCGGACTTGCTTCTCAGGAGGTCCTGTGCTTTTCTCACTGATAAGGGAGACACTTCAGGCAGTTCTGTCATGGGACTCAGTTCCCTTAGAGGGGCAATACTGGGTACTGACACTGATAAAACTAACAAATGGGGTTATGAGCAAGCTTCACAATGTCCTAACATCCCGAGATGGACAGGACTTAATCTCTCTCAAGGCTAAGATAGAGTTAGCTGCTAGGGTGACTAACTGCCTGTGTTTCAGTTATATATCTCTACTTGCTTGACGTCACAAATTGTATAAAAGGGGATTCTCCTGGGTTCGGGGCCCAGCCTAGTTTTGAGCATTTCTAGTGGCTGGGATGGTGCATCATTAAAGTCCTCCTGAAAAATCCCTCCTGGTCTCCCCACTTTCTTGGAAATTCCACAACAAGATTACAGGTGTGCACCACCACATTGGGCCCTTTCTCTGAAAACTGTTCGAAGGATTTAATGTAGTCCCAAACGTGTCAACAGCATACCTCACAGAACTAGCGCAAACAATCCTAAAATTTCCTTTGGAATCAGAAGAGACCTAGAATAGCCAAAGCAGTTCCGGGCAACAAAGGCAAGGCAAGGGGCATCACAGTCCTTGATTTGAAGTTATACTACAAAGCAATGTGTCTTTCACTGTAACAAATTTTTAAATTTAGACATTCACTGTAACTTAACCAACCGTTGTTGAGCAACCATTTATGGCAATTTTTGTCAAACAAAAACACAGTGTATCGTCATTTTATCATGGGGTATGGCACTGTACAACTTCTGGCTCTTCCTCAAAGTCAAAAGATGGTTTTGGGGGGGTTTTTTGGTACTGGGAATCAAACTCAGGGCCTCACACTTGCCAAGCAGGCATTGTGCCTGCTGAGCTACATCTGCAGCCCAAGATAAGTATTCTAAATCAGTTCAGGGGCTGGGGATTTAGCTCAGCGGCACAACGCCTGCCTGGCAAGTGCAAGGTGGTGAGTTTGATTTCTGGTATGGGGGTGTTGGGGGGTCAGTTCAGGACAGCAAGGCAGCCACAGTACAACTAAAGACACTCATGAAAGAGTGCTCCCAGGACTACTTCAGAAATTGGCAAAAACAATGGGATAGTCTGTTTAAAGCAAGGGGGAGTATTTTGAGAGGGCTTAATGGCAGTGTTTCTTTTACTGTAATAAATTCAAAAATTTTAAAAATGTTATTTTTCTATTGCATCTGTACATAATTACAAAATGAGAGGAAAAATTTTTTTACCAATAAACTGACATGTCACTCTAATCTTGCGTGTGTGTGTGCGTGCACGCAGCACTGAGCTATATTCCCAATTATTCTTATTTTTTTAATTTTGATATAGGGTCTCATTAAGTTGCCCAGGCTGATTTTGAAGTTATGATCCTATTGCCTCATCCTCCTGAGTAGCTGGGACTATACTTGTGCACGACCACACATGGCTATAATACCTTTTTCTATATATGTGACTGCATACTCTTTGATCACTTCTTATGACAGTAAGTTGTTTTGCTTTGTTTTGTTTTTTGTTTTACTTTGGCATTGGGAATCAAACTCAGGGCCTCGAGCTTGCCAGGCAGACACTGTGCCACTGAGCTACATCCCCGGCCCAGCAAGAAGTTTTAATATTGTCTGTAAAGAGAGTAAAAAGATCAATCAATCTTTCCTCTAGCATCCTTAATAAAATTGTTTGTTTGTTTGTTTTGGTGTTTGGAGACAGGATAAATGCTATGGAGTCCAGGCTGACCTCAAACTCATGGCAATCCTCCTGCCTCAGCCTCCAGGGTGCTGGGATTACAGGCACATGCCACCACCCTGTGGGTAATTTAAAGCAGGATAAAATACCTGGCAGCTCCACCTCCAGTCTACATCTGTGTCCTGCACTGAGTCACCTCGGATTCCAGGAACAACAGGTCCAGTAGATAACATCTTGCTATGAGTCAGAGCTACCTTCTCAGCAGCGGCAACTTCCTTCTTACATTGGCCAGGACCCTGCCTGATCTGTCCTTAGATAATGACCTCAGATTGACCCAGGCTGTTTCACCATCCATTTCCTGGGTCACCCTGGTCTCTGTAATCTGGGAGCTCATGTCAGTTCCCCCCAAACAGGGCTAAGGATGTGGTCCTATTGCTTCTCCAGTATAGCTACACTGATTAATGTTCTTTTTGCGATTTTCACTATTATTTTCCTCTCTGATTTTTGAGGTTGGTGGCTGGACCTGATTTGTTGGGACTCCCTGAGTTGGGCCTCTGGCCGAGGACTCCAATAACATCTTCTGGCATCTCTGAAATTACTCCTGCAGGGTCATTCACCTTGAATAAATACTTTTCAGTGTTTACTTTTCTTATTATTTTTAGTCAGCATTTGTATGATGTACCACACACCACAGTAACAGCTTTATACACATTATTCAGTTTAATCCTCACGATTCCACTGTAAGATAGGTACTTGTTGTTAACCCCTTTTTACAAACGCTTGTAAAGTTCTAACGATTTGTCCCATATTTCATTGCTGGAAAGTGGCAAGGCACGATTTCAAGCACAGGGCTCCAAATCAGGCAATCATTTGACCTCCGACTATTTTCTCTTCCTTTAAATCGCCCTTCCCTTCGTTGTTAAAGGACAAATTCTGTTTGGGTTTCCTTCCACACTCTCTGCTTGCCTGTCTCCAGTTCCCTGGCCAGTTCCTCTTTCCTGTTCCTCGATGAATCATTGACATTGCCCAGGATTCCACATTCTCTCTGTGAGCTGTCACCTTCATCCCCGTGGTTTCCACTGTGAGTTAATAGTGCTGGGCGTGGTAGTGCACGCCTGTAATCCCAGCACTCGGGAGGCTGAGGCAGGAGGATCACTACAAGTTAATAGAACACAGTGACTCAGATCTTATCTCAGACCCAGATCTGTGTTTAGCTGCCTATAGAATTCTCCAGCTGGACACTGCCAAGGCACTTGGCGACTGAAACTGAAATCACCACCGTGTCCCCCACATCTCATCTTCTTCCTGAAGTCTCTGTCCTAATGAATGACACCGTCCACCATCCACACAGTTACTGAGGCCAGAAACCTGGGTGTTATAAAAAACTTCATCCAAATAGTGATGCTGTCCTGTTGACTTCACCCCCCAAATCTTTCTTGCATCTATGTTTTTCTTCTTAACCCTCATGGCCCTGCCCGGTTTAAGCCCTGCCCACTTGCTGCCAGTTTCCCACGTTACTGCCAGTCCCTTCATGGGCTGTCTTCCTTGCCCTTTCTTTAGTTGCTCTTTTATTTTTTTTATGTTTTGTTTTTCTTTTTTTTTTCCCGTACCGGGAATTGAACTCACGACCTCGCACTTGCCAGGCAGGTGCTGTGCTGCTGAGCTAAATCCCCAGCCCCAAGTTGCTCTTTTAGTCTGCCACAAAATTTCTTTTTCTAAAAAGCAAATATAATATCAATACTTCCCCCACGTGTTTACTCATGTATAGAAAATTTTCTAGAAAAATTTATTAACGGTAGTTAGTTGAGGGATATAGGGTTGGATGTCTGAGGTAGAAAAGAGATGTACTACTTACTGTATAAATTAAACCCACATAAAACTTTTATTTATCCACTCATGCTAAAATCTTACCGCTCCTCCCCGCTCCAGTTCTTTGCTCTGCCACTTTGAGTGACCTGCATTTCCCTCCATGTGTCCTACTTTTGCAAAGCCCCAGGCCTTTGCATATGCAGTTTCTCCTGGTTAGAACTCCTTTCTCTGTCCTCATTTAACCTACTGGCTTTCTCCCTGCAAGATGCAGCAGCCCGTGCTTGTCAGATGGTTTAAGAATTGCCTGGCTGCTCATTTGCTTTTCTCTATATATACTGTGAACTCAGGGAGATCAGCAATAAATGTCTTTTTTCCCCCCTCCAATCAGACTTTATTGGTATACTTTAGTTATACATAATGATCACATTCATAGAGAATTTGTATCTGTACGTGATATAACTTGATTCTCCCCGCCACACTCCTCTGCCCTCCTTTTAACCCCTCCCCCCTCCCCACTTATAAAAGCTTTAGCAACAAATGTCTTGGTCATCTTCATAGCCCCAGTTCCTGAATGTGTTTGAGTCAATGCGGGTGGGGAGTAAATGCTCAGACTGAGAGTACGTAAGGGAGATGTTTTGAGGAATCCCATGGCAAGGTGTGAGTGATTATAAACAGAGAACCACTGTTTCTTGTGCAGGATGATGACATGACAAAATAGATTGGAGAAGGGAGATGTCAGAGGGTGAGAAATTAGTGTCAACAATAACACTTCAGCAGATTGAGTTTAAGGATAGAGCTGGTGTTCATTAGCAATTCATGTAGCAGGTAGTATCCCATCTATGACACAGAAAGATGCTCTGATGAGCTGCTGAGCAAAGGGATGGGCTTTAAGGCCAAAAAGGCTGAAGACAGCAGAGTCAAGGAAAAGGAAATGGACTGATCATTTCAAAGTTACTCTTCTTATAGGGTTAAAGAGAAGGGACTTCCTTATCATGCCATCTCAGGTAGACTGGGCTGTCAACCTGACAGGTGGTAGCTGTCTTTGAAAAACAGCCTGTTTCTAAGTTCAGTCTGATTATATAACATTTAGCACAAGTGACTCTCAGTTCCAGTTTGGTATGGTTCATTGGGACTTAGTACCTATAGGAGCTCTGTCCAAAGCAATGGCCTCTGGTAACTATCACTTAGCTCCTGGCAGTCCGTTGTTGAGAATAACCTGTATGTGAAGAAACTGGAGCTAAGATTATGTCTCTGGCCCTGGAGCTGTTTAACTCAGCAGTCAGACCCACCTATGTATGGCCAAAGTGTCATGAGGTGAGTGAGCTTTATCGAGTGAGCTTTATATGCTTTATCCAGTGTTGGTTCAACACAAGTGATTAACTGACATAGGGAAGGAACCCAGGTAAGGAAGAATGTGATAGGTTTCTCTAGTCATTCGTATTTCTTGGAACACTGTTTTCTTTCTCTGTTGAAAGCAAGTTCTGGTTTGAACTGTAAGCACAGCCTCTGGGGACTATCAGGGTTACTCAGTTGTAGATACAGCATGCTTACCTTATTCTCATTCTGAGCTTTGGTGAATTTCTACAGATCACGGGTGTACTGATCAGTTTTCTCATTGCCTGAGCAAAATGCCTGACACCCACAATTTAAAGGAAGAGAGATTTATTTGGCTTGTGGTTTCAGAGCTTTAGTCCATGGTAAGTGACTCCGTGGCAGAAAAAATCATGGCAGAAAAATCAAGGCAGAAGGGCACAGTGGTGAAAAGATGCTCTCTTTATGGAAACCAGAAAAAAGAGAAGAGACATATCCTGCAACGACACACCACAGTGACCCACATTCTCCCATGGGCCCCACCTCCCTACAGCACTTTCTGTTACAAACACCAGTAGATTAACCCACTCCATGAGCATCTCTGCAGGAGTCTCTTATTCCAGTCAAGCCAACAATTAAGATCAGCCACCACCATGGTCCTCCCAGAGACCACACATTGGGGCATCACCAACACTGCATGTATATGGGAAGCTATGAGTAATGGACATGCACATTGTGTGTATCTTCTCTTCCTCCATGGATTCTCCATTGTCCCAATAGATTTCATCTATAAAACACAAGTTCAAAGAGAGGAATTTCTTTTAAAGTTAAGGATTTCAGGTCAGACATGGTGGAGCAGACCTGTAATCCCAGAGCTCTGGGGGGCTCAGGCAGGAGGATAAGAAGTTCAAGTCCAGCTTGAGCAATTAAGAAATTTAGTGAGAACTTCTATTAAAAAAAAAAGAATTTGAAGATACTGACAGCAGAACATTAAACTAAGTGCTGGGCTCTATGCCCCTGCACAGGTCAAATGTCTGTGAAGCTGGCTCTGATTGCTCTCCTGTGAAGTGCCTCAAGTTCCTTCCATTTTCCTCTAACTCTGGGGGAACAGGCCACTGGCTTATTGATTTAGAGTTTCTAGAAGCATTGCAAGTTTTTGCAGGCGCTTGGTCCACAGAAAAACCAGAAATGATGATAAGTTCCATGAAAGCAAGGAGTGATCAGGAAGGATGAAAGCTGAGAGACAGCACGGCTTGTCTCCTGCTCACACCTACAGGATGGGGCCTTCCTGAAGGAAGGAAGGGTGGAGGACTTAGCAGGTCTTTCAATTTTATGTTAAACAATATTCTGATCAAGGCAACAATCAATAAACACAAGTTTCAATATTAATTCACTATATTTAACAAAGGAGTCACAATGGACTTGTTATCTTTATATCTACTTTTTGGTCAGCTCCTAATCTTGAAAGAATTTCCTCATAGATAACGTTAGCAAGCATATGAGACAATTACTCAAAATTTCCTGGAAACAAATGCAAGAAAACAAAACTATAAAGGGAAAGAAAAATGAAAGTTAATAAACAGCTTTCCACTGGTTTAGCTGTAAAAGTTCTCAGAACAAGAACTAAACAGAAAGGTTACCTTCCTAGTATGAGACAATCAACTGTTTATGCACCCTTCTTAATTTGGGAGACCATATTTAAGTGTAACTGGCTTATGGAGGTATCCAGTTTATTGGGGCATAAACATGACCAGGCTTAATTTTTCCCAGGACCTACTCCCAATTGATAGGTTGTGCTTTTCCTTTGGGTGATAGCTCCTGAGCACTTGTTAAAATCTAATCTTCCCCCACCCCGGTACTGTGGATTGAACTCAGGGCCTTCACACTGAGTTACTTACCTATTTATTTATTTATTTATTTACTTGTTAAGAGACAGTCTCAGTAAGTTGCTAAGTTGCGCAGGCTGAGCTGGAATTTGTGATCCTCCGGCTTCAGCCTCCATAGTATCCCGGAATATAGGTATGTATCACCATGCCTGGTTTTAAGATCTAATTTAGAGCCCATATTTTTTCACTGCCTCTTAGCTGTGAGAGTTCTCTCCTGCCAGGGTTTAACATTTTGACCCATTTACCCTTTGTTCTCATGCCCGAGAGCAAGTGCTCCATGTGATCAGCAATTTCTGTCTTCTCTCTGTGCTTGTGGCTGCCCTGGCTGACCATAACTGGCCACCAGAACTGAGCTGCGTGGTGCTGTCTGTGTGCCCTAAAATGCCAGCCACTTGTGGGGTGGTGGCCTGGTTTCACTCATATTTTGACACCAAATATTAGGGGTTTTGTTTCCACACCAGCCAGTTCTGCAACTTGCTTAGATAGCCTACAGTTTAATTCAATTCTGGAGTGAGTGTGGACTGCACAACGTCACTCAGATGTGCCCCCACTTCAGCCCCCTCAAAAGTCTCCAGCTGCCATCAGCACTGCCAGAAACAAGGGACAAAAGACAACATTTTTATTTGTTTGTTTGATTGAGATAAGCTGGGCTTGCACTCCCTCTGTAGCCCAGGATGTCCTCTTGCCTCAGGTTCCTACCTCAGCCTTCCACCAAAAACCAAACATTTCTTTCTTTAGTATTATTATTATTACTATTATTATTTAGCTTTTTCAGTGTTGGGGATTGAACCCAGGAGCACTCTACCACTGACCTACATCTCTAGTCCTTTTTATTTTTATTTTTATTTTGACACAGCATCTCACTAAGATGCCCCAGTTGACATTGAGCCTCCGGAATAGCTGGGATTATAAGGTGTTCTACCATGCTTCAATATTTGTTTTTTGTGATCACAGAGGGGGAGTTTGATTTCCCTGAAAACATGTACCCACAACAGAGACATCAGATTTCTGTAACGATCTGCTGTTGTCCCATCCAGGGACTTGCAAAGCCACCTCAGATGGTCCACATATCACAGAGTCGTCTGGGGTCTCTGGCTGTGGCACCACGCTGGGGCAGTGCCTGTAGATGGCCAGGCCCAGGTCCCTCCCCAGCTCACATATACTACTCTTGCCACATTCCGTGGGACAGAAGCAGCGGCCTCACAGCCATCTCTCTTGGTCTGGCAGCACTCTCTTCCTCCCGTTCTCCTTGGCAGAGGGAGATGGTTACCACTTACCGGGATGGAGAGAGTGAAGGAGGAGATCCTTCTCTTTGTGACCACGCTCAGCCACCTCTCAGCCTTCTGATATGGTTCCGGGAAGTAAGGCCTGAGGGGTTGGCTAGTCACTGTACACTGGTGGCATTCTGAATTCAGATGAGAGGTGAACCTCACTCAACATTTTATGGCACAAGTAAGAACACTGAATGGAGCCATGGTGGCACACGCTTGTAATCCTAGCATTCTGGGAGGCTGAGGTGGGAGCTTAAGCTGGAGCCCTGACTGTCAACTTAGCAAGGCCCCATCTCAAAAATAAAAACCAAAAAAGGGCTAGAAATGTGGCTCAGTGCAAAGGCCCTGAATTCAATACACACTGCTGTCAAAAAAAAAAAAAAAAAAAAAAAAAAAAAAAAAAAAAAGAAAAAGAAAAAAGAAAGAAAAGAAAAAGAAAAAAGTGAGAGCACTAAGCCACCTTATTAATCATCAGTTGTCAATAACCTGCCTTTATTTTGACCCTTGTATTTTCCCAGAAGAATTAAAGACATCATACCGCAGCGACATATGTGCACACATGTTTATAGCAGCACACTTTGTTATAGCTAAATCTCGGAAAAAACCCAAATGCCCATCCACTGAGGAATGGATAAAAAGATGTAGTATTTTTATACAATGGAGTAGTACTCAGCTATAAAAAGAATAAACTCAAGGTTTTTGTAGGTAAATGGATGCAACTGGAGACCATACTCATAAGTGAAATAAATCAGACCCACATGTGTAAATATCATATTGTTTCCTTGGTGTAGGCACCTGAAAGAATAAGTAAAACTCAAAGCATATAATAGATGATAGGAAAAGGAAAGAAATTGCTCAAAGGAAGGAACAACTTGGATGAGGGAAAGAAGAAAAAAGAAAGAAGGCAAAATATAAATATATATATGAATAGCTGCAATAACTGTATTGCTGATGTCTGATGGTATATTGAAATGAACAGTTAATGCTTAAAATTTTTTATGTTCTGATCAATTTTGCATGCTTATATCTGGTAATCTGAGCAACTGATTTGGAGGTAACAATATGCAATGGAATTACCATGGTGAATTCCTACCATCTTGTCTAGTGAAACTCTGTAATATCTCTAATGTTTTATCTAATATTATTTTCTTATTCTCTTTAATGGTTTGAACAATCTTCCATTCTTACATCTGGTAATCTGAGGAACATAGTTGAGGACAAGGATATGTAATATAACAACCACTGTTAATTCATATTATTCTGTCTTGAAACCCTGTATCACTTGAAATGTTCTTGCTTTGGTTTGTTTATGTTTGTGATACTGGTACGCTGCTATTGTTCTATTTTTTTGTTTGTTTGTTTCTCATTTGCCACTCTCTTTAAAATAAAATTTAAAGAAAAACAAAAACAATATTTTGACCCTTGTGCTAGGAGCCAGGGTGAACACAGACTACTTCAGGATATTTTCCAGCAGGCAGTGTGGCTGGAGACCAACAGGGGAGGTTGGGCATATATGTTAACAAAACAGAACAGAAAACAAACAGTACTTGGAACAACTACACAAACATGTGATTTACGTTGAATCCATTGGAGAAGGAAAAAAACATGGAACGGTTCCCATTTATTTAAATGGGACGAACGCAGATGCTTTCACCTCCACCTTTGTCCATGTTTTATTTTTTTTTAAATTTTTTTGTCTTTTTGAGACAGGGTCTTGCTGTGCGGTTCAGGTTAGCATTGAACCTGAACTGAGCTCACTTTGAGCTCACTTTGTAGCCCAGGCTGGTCTCGAACTCACAGTGATCCTCCTGCCTCAGCCTCCCAAGTGCTGGAATTACAGGTGTGCGCCACCATGCCCAGCTGTCCATGTTTTAAAATTATTTTTTATCTTGAAATAATTTAAGATTTATGCAAGTTACAAGAATAGTTTAGAGAGAGTTCCTGTGTATCTTGCACCCGGCTTTCCCCTATGTTAACATCTTACATAACCACAGAACAGTTATAAAAATGAAGGAATTAACACTCATACAACGGTACTAGCTAAAATATGGACATCTTTTAATGTAGTAGTTTTTCCAATAAGGTCCTTTTTTGTTGTTGCTGTTCCAGGATCCAGCCCAAGCCATCAGGATGCATTCAGAGACCCTTTGGTCTCCTCCAATCTTTGACCATTTCTCAGCCTTCCCCTCTCTTTCCTGACCTTGATGCTTTGAATAGCTCTGGTCAGGTGTCTGTCCATGTTATATAATTTGGATTTTCCTGATGATAAGACTGGGGTTATGGATTTTTTGGGTGCTGTTCTTCATTCTACCTGGGGCTGATCTTAGTCCCTTGGTTAAGGTGAGTCTGCCAGATTTCTCTCCTGTAAAGCACTATTTTCCTTTTTCTATATTCTATCCATTATGAAAGTGTCACTAAATTTAGCCTATGCTGAAGGGGGAGGGGAATCAAACTCCCAGGGAAGCATCAGATACTTTGTGGATATGTGTTAAAATCACAGTAGTGAATAAATATTTTCAAAGAGATTCTTTGAGGCTATGCAATTTTTTTGTTTCTCCTTAAAGTTTTACTAACTTTAGTGTTCAGAGTGGATTTGGCTGTAGCATTTGTTCTGTGGTATCTTCATGGTGATTTTGTGTTTCCCTCCTTCTTTGTATATGTATTATTTGGAACTCATCTTTTTTTTATTTATTTAACCTTGTTCTAGCTTTGTCTTTGGGAGCTCTTTCAGTTGGCCTCTCTCTCTCTCTCCTTCCTTTCTCTCTCTCTCCCTCCTTTTCTCTTTCTCTCCCTCCTCTCTCTCTCTTCTTCCTTCTCTCTCTCTCTCCTTCCTTCTCTCTCTCTCTCTCTCTTCCTCTCCCTCTCTCCTTTTCTACAAGATGCAAAAGCTCATCTTGTATTTTCCCTATCTCAGCCCCTAGAACTCTGGCTGCTTTGACTGCAGAATAGCATTTAGAAACCAAGAGCTTCCACGTCCTCTTAGTGGAGAGAGGTAGGAGACGTGTGTCATTGTCCACATTTTTGGAAAATGGAAATCGCCAACCCTAACCCTACTTCTTCCTTCCTTTTGGTCTTTGCTTGGATCACAAAGAAATCTACACTCCTGCTTTGGGGCTATGTCCATTAGTGACGGTAATTATTTTAGTCTACCCTTCCACTGTGTGCTAAGTACTATGTTGTTTTTTATTTCCTAACAGTCCAATCTGGCAGTTTCAGCAAACGTTCTGAGGTCAGTATGAGAGACAACCCACCCCTGGAATTCCTTCCCCAAACCTTTGTTTTTATGCAGCCTGTTACCTCCTCACTCCCTCTCAGCCTCTGGTTAGCTTGACCAACTGAATCTACTGAACTACTGTGCTTGGGCATCTTCACTAGACTGCAGCAGCTGAGGACCAGCAGGGTGGTAAGCTCCATGAGGCGTTCCAGCTGGGTACCTGGGTGTTCACTGATCAGGAAGAAGCTGAATGCCAGGCCCTTGCTCCCAGCCCCTGCCTCCTAACTCAGCAGCCAGCACGTTCTCGTAGTCATCTGAGTCTTCATCTGACACCTCTTCCCCATGTGTCATTTGGCTGTCCCCACTCTGTATGGATGGCAGAAAGACCACACAATACCCTGAAGAGAGGGATCTCCTTGTGACAGGGTGGGTGTGGGTCCCTGGACCATCTGTCCTGCCCTCTCTACAGTCTGTGTTTGAAGACTTCTCTTCTTCCTCAGCCTGCTGTTGGCTTCCACTGGGATCTGCTGCTGGGACATTTACATAATCTCTGCAGCCCTGAAAATCCACCCGGGACTCCTTCTCCTGGATGTCCCCAATATCCAATCCTGTCATGTTGACATAGTCATGGGAGGTCTGAGAAGAACCTTCCCCATCACTGAGTGGATCACTGCCCTCAGTTCCTGGAAGCCCCAAACTGGTGCCATCGCTGGTGTCCCCGCAGCTCTCTTGTCCTTCCTCATTAAACTCCAGCTCTTGGATGCTGGGCAGGACAAAGACATTTTCCAGTGGGTTGTTAGTAGAAGTTAACATCTCAGCAGTCTCTTCTGCCGTAGGGACATTGACATAATCATTTGACTCCTCTGAAGATGTGCTCGAGCCATCCCTGGAAGCTGTGATGTTGATGTAGTGTGCCGAGGGAGCAAGGTTCCCATGCATCTGGGGCACAGAGGCATTGTCATAGACACCCAGCGCATAGTGCACAGCACGGATGTGGACTCGGTGACTCTGCAGGGTGTTATCTGTTTGAAAGGACTGTGAGGAAGAGGAGAACATGATTGGAGCACAAGGGTAGCCAGAGCCTCTCTTAGGCCACCGCCCGCTCTCCTTCCCTCAGTCCTTCCCCTGGGAGAAAAGCTCTACAGCTCCGCAGTCTCACACTGCAGGGTTCTGGACGCCAGGTATGTATGAGGGAAGTGGACTGGGATTAATGAAAGCGATTATGCAAATGTGACGATGAATTGCAACTGGTTTGGGGCACTGTGTGGGGTTAAGTGGGCAGTGGAGGAAGCCTCATGCACGGGAGAGAGTCTGTCTCCTGGAGGACATTCTGAGGTGATACAGCAGAGTGGCTGAAGGCACACCGCAGACCAGGCTTTGGTGCAGACCAGCCTGCAAATCCCAGCCTCTCCACTTTGTACCAAGTGAGTCTGAGCTCCTTTCCGAATCCCTCTGTGCCTTCATTTCTTAGTTTATAAAGTGAGCATGATCATAATATCTGTCTCATAAGGTTTGCATGAGGGTTGAATGGATTACTGGGTATAAAGTGTGCTCCTGACACAGAAAACACTAAAAGCCGACTAGTGTGGTGATGTACCCCTGTAATCCCAGCTACTCAGGTAGCTGGAGCAGAAAGATTGCTAGTTCAAGGACAGCCTGGGGAATTTAGGGAAACCTTGTCTCAAAATAAAAAAGGGCTGAGGCTGTAATTCAGCACTCCCTGGTTTAGATCCTGAGTAAAGAGGAAAACAACACAGCCACAACAACCAAACACTGAAAAATACTTGCTATCATAGTGTCAGAGGGACAGCTGCTAAACAGACGCAGTTGATCTTTGTCATGTAAGGGTGATGGTCTGCTGCTTCTGAACTTCTGAATTTTTAAGATAATCTGGACACCTGGACTTTCAAGGTGAAATGTCTTCAATTTTTAAATGTTGGCAACTGATTCAAAATGTCCTTCAGACACTATAGAGTCCAGACCAAACAGTTTGTGGGTTTAAGACATCCTGTGGCTTAAATTCTAAATGCCCCCCAAACACACTCGCCAAGGTTACCACCCAAGTCTTGGAACTGGCTTTGGCAATGGAGTTTCCTCTTCTCTGCCCTTGCTCAGCTGAGGTGGGGGTGTAGTAATTGAGCATGAGCCTCTGGTAATGAGAAGCTACCTAAGAACATACTCCCCCTCAGAAGCAGCACATTTACCCAGGGAAGACCACAGAGTCACGGGGACTGGATTTTAAACAGATAAACTGTGTCCATGCAAGTGAGTGCCCCGATCTCCAAAGTAGTCTGTCTATTGTCTCTGATGTCTCTGCTCCACTACTGGACTCCTTGAGAGATGCCTTCAGAGTCAAATCATGAAACACACAGAATTACGGTTATCAGTTGTGACCTGTAACCTTCATGGTTACCACTGCTATGGTTAGAATGTATCTCCCAAAGTTCATGTGCTAGAATCTGAATCCCCAGTGTTACAGTGTTGAGAGGTGGAACCCTTAAGAAGCGAGAGGAGTGGGTTCCCAACTTTAGTATATGTGCTGCCGAAGCGAGCACAGGAGTGGGGTTCCCAAGAAAAGAATGAATTCAGTCTCTTTCTCTCTCTCTTTTTTTTTTTTTTTTGGTTTTTCTCCGGTACCAGGAACCGAACTCACGACCTTGCGCTTGCCAGGCAGGCACTTTGCCGCTGAGCTTAATCCCCAGCCCCATCTCTCTCTCTTTCTCTCTGTGTCTCTCGGTGGTGCTGGAGATTGAACTCAGGGCCTTGTGCATGTAAGGCAAGAACTCTACCACTGAGCCACATCCCCAGCCCAAGCCATATGTTTCTGTACATTATAATTTACTCAAAATGAACCAAGACATCCTCATTTGATCACTTTGTGCTGAATGATTCGTGGAGATTTCTGCCACTGAGGGTAATGCAAGCAATTTGACACAGGCCCTAGAACTCCTACAGCAGGGTTTTAAGTGTTTTAAGTATCAATAGCATTGGTGGAATAGCTTTGTGCCCTCTGAGGTAACTACTTTGGTGGGAACAGTTTTCCTTTGGATACACACATTATAATGTCTTTGTTAAAATAATCAATTTCAGTTCTAACACCAGGTACTTGAATACATGTGACTTATTTTTTTGGTGGGGAGGGTCCAGTTGTAGAGATTGAACCCAGGGTCCTCACACTGAGCTATATCCCCAGTCTTTTAATTTTTTTTTTTTTTTTACTTTGAGGCAGGGTCTTGCTAAATCACTAAGTTGCCCCAGTTGGCCTCAAACTTGTGATCCTCTGGCCTCAGTCTGCAGAGGATCTGGGGTTGTAGGGGTTGTGGAGGGGATCTGGGGTTGTGTACCACTTCTGGCCACATGGACCTTTTTTAAAACCTTAAGCGCTAACTCCTGTGCTTCTTAATTTTTCTTGTTGTGCAGTAGGCAGATAATGAGATTAATCTTCCTAATTTATTAATAGGGCTAAGTGCTGTCTGTGGTGAAATCACAGATCTGAGACCTAGGCCTCCTTTCCTCAGTTCTCCTGCCAGACACTGGTCATTGGGTCAAGGGACTTGTCTTTCATTTAACTCTTATTTTTTATTTCTTTGTGCCCCTGGAGATGGGCCTAGGCACATGTGCATGCTAGGAAAGTGCTCTAGACCAGATCTACATCCCCAGGCCGTCTCTTGACCCTTACCACATGCTCAGGGCTGTCAGAGGTTCTGGAGATGAGGCTCTCGGTGCTGAAAATATGGATACTTCTTGATTGACGTCTCCCTGAAATGACAGAGATAAGTCCTCAAGATAGGCAGTCTTCTCAGGACTTCCGCCCAAACAGTCCCCACGTGGTGGCTGAACGGGGCGTGTGCAGTGCCTGGCACGTCCAGCCTGGGCCCTGGTATTTTGTGGTGATGGAGTCAGAGCTACTGGGAGGATGTGCTCTGAGCCGTGGATGCCTCCTTGGAGGCTCCTGACGAGGACCCTGCCCCTTCTTCCAGGAATGCTGGCACCATGATCTCCCCACAGGTGACTTCCAGTGCCTGGGCACACCTTGCTTTCCTCTGCTACCTCAGCACCAAGAAAACCAAAGCCCCAAGCCCAGCTGCTTCTCTGCTGCCTTCTGAGAGGGCTCAGCCCCCATTGGAGGTGCAGCCCACAGCCTGTCCATTCCAATCCCAGTGCTCGCGGCAGAACGGTCTGGAAGCTTAGAGAAAATCGTTTCCAAGTAGTGAGAGGTGCATTCTGGGAGTGAGAGTGCAGAACATCGGGGCTCCACAGGTTAGGAGAAACATACCTAGCTCTGCTTGTCGGCGAGGCAAGAGGTCGTAAATATTTTTGGCTCGTGGTCTGGGTTGAGGCAGGGTCAGTGAGGGCATGCTGGTCACTCGGAGGTAAGGAACTTGCCCTTCAAGACAATGGGAGAGATGGGAGTATTGGAGGGGTCAGCAGCACAGAATGTGGAGACCCATGGGGACAAGATGGTTCCTCGAAATATTCCCCACCCTCACCGGGTATAATGTATTTTTAGACTTGAGCTAGAAGAATTTCTATTTGAGCTAGAAGGAATAGGAGACTAATAGACAGAAGCAGAAAGAGTGAACGGAGTGTAGGGGCACCAGGGTAATGTCTTTCCCAGTAGCCCTAGAGTCACAGCTCAAGACCATCCTGTCAAATGACCAAGGACTCCCCAGTGCAGTAATGTATTACTGGTGGTAATAATACCCTCATAATCCCAGCATCTTGGGAGCTGAAGCAGGAGAATCATAACTTGGAAGCCAGGCTGTAGGCAGTTTAATGACTTAGTGAGGTCCTGCCTCAAAATAAAAAATAAAATCCTGGGGATGTAGCTCAATGAGAAGGCCCTGCAGTCAAACCCCCATACCAGAAAAAGAAGAGTTCATTGCTGGAAAACAAATTGGGCTCGAATGCCAGGCTAGAAGATTAATGCTAGTGTGTTTCAACCTGGAGCAAATAAGGGACTCACGCCTCTTCTTTTTGTTCCAGTTCCACAGGATGCAGGAAGCTGTGATGATCAGGAGGAGGGCGAGGAGTCCCGCAAACCCAGAAAAGATGCTGCTCTGTTCCTTATCCCTAGGAGAAAAACCAAGTTCGGTTGTCCCAGCTGCCATCGATGGTAGGGGTGGAGGTTGGGGAGGACATTCCCTTCAGGACATGGAGTCCAAGCATTGGGAACAGGAGCCAGATGTGGGGCAGCTGAGGTGGAAGAGAGGGTCCTCTCTGAACAGCAAGCACATGCAGAGAGGGCTTGAAAGCGGAGTAGGGAACTATCCCTTTCACACGCCTACCAGCTGCTAGAGGTTTGCCTGTGTGATTTATTTAAACTTCACAACAATCCTACCTCACTGTGTGGTCAAGGAACCCAAGATTTAGATTCAGAAAAAGTAAGTAACATGTCCAAGATGATACAGGTAGGAGGCACGGAGTGGAAAGGTGAATCCAGGTCTGGTGGGGTCCCAAGATCAGGCTCTTTCCTCTTTCCACACCATCCTCCAATCCAGCAGTCAAACCCATCTGCTCTGCTTCCCCTAGCTCCCTGTCCTCTGGGCTTGCTTGGAGGAGAGGATTGCCCAATTCACAGGAGGTGGCTTGGTGACAAAGGCACTTTGTATGAACTTGAGTAACCCCCAACTTGTGCAGCTGGTTTCCTAGCAACACCCAACTGTTTCATGGAATTTAACCAATGTGAGTTCTGTGCTATCTTGCAATTCCTCTGCAGGGCTGGACTTACTCTCGCTTTGCTTGGGTGTTGAACAGTATCTAGCTGATCACAACCCCAAGGGCTATGCCTACTTTAACAGGAAGCAGCTAATGGAAGACAGGGCAGGAGCTGGCAGCTGATCTGCTAACCTCAAGAGCAGAAACCAGGACACCTACCAGGGAAACTTTTTGTTCTCCTGAGCTTTAGTTTATTTACTCAACTTGCTACCGGACATTCCCACCAACCTGCCTAACAAACATCTCAAACCAAAACAGAGCTCCTGTTCTCCCTCCCTGCACCCACTGTCCTTCTCCTGTGTCCTGTCATCCAGTGGCACAGTTGAAAACCTTGATGTCATTTTGGACTGCTCTCTTTCATGCCCCAGCACATTCTGTCTGCTTTACCCTCGGCATGGGCATCTACCCTACCTGGTCACCTCTTGTTCCTCCATTGCCACCAGCTTGTGCTCCACACGCACACTGCAGTAACCTCCCGAATGGCTCTCCTGGCCTTTGCTCTGCCCCTCGGCATACCATCTGCACACGAGAGCCAGTGGGAGATGAAAGCAGTCAGTCAGATCACGTCCCTCCACAGCTTATAACCTCCATGGCTTCCCGTCACACTGAAAGTCTGTGGTCCTCACCCAAGAAGACTTTACGGCACCATAGGACCTGACCTCTGCCTAGCTCCTGACCCCTTCCCACAACTTTCCCTGGGACGTGACTGCCACCCTGCCTTGCTGTTCCATACCCGGGCACAGCACAGTTCTTCTCAGATCTGTCCCTCCTCTTTGGACCACTCTTCCGGCAGCTGTCACATGGCTCACTCCCTCATTCCATGCAAGTCTCTCCTGAAATGTCACTCCACAGATAGGACTCCCCTGGCCACAGTCTGTTATTCACAGTTCCCTTAATGCTGCTCTGTTTTTTTCTTCAGAGTACTATCACTGATTGATATTATATTATGCATCCATTTGTTTGTTTGTCATCTAACACTCTCCTTTGACCATAAATTTCAGGATCTCTTGGGCTTGTCTGTCTTGTTCACTTCATGTCTTAAACAGTGCCTGGTACTTAGTAGGAACTTGATGAATATTCCTATCTTTTATTTTGAAATCCTGTATCGTTTTTATTGTTTTGTGGATTTTTTTTTTTTTTTTTTTTTTTTTTTTTTTTTTTTTTTTTCCGGGAACTGAACTCACGACCTTGCGCTTGCCAGGCAGGTGCTTTGGTCTGTTTGAGACAGGGTCTCGCTATGCAGTTCAGGCTGGCCTTGAGCCACTTTGTAGCCCAGGCTAGTCTCGAACTCACAACGATCCCCCTTCCGAGTGCTGGGATTACAGGTGTGTGCCACCATGCCAGGCAATATGTTGTTTTGTTTTTGTCTTTGTTATTCTTATTTTGTTATTGTTTTTTATTCTCTTTAAAATAAAAAAATGCAAAGCAAAAAAATAAATGTAATATTATCTGTTTGTTTCTTTTTTGTAAGAATCTTTTCATTTTATGTCTTTTTTTTTTTTTTTGGTATCAGGAATTGAACTCAGGAACTTGAGCTTGCCAGGCAGGTGCTTGTGCTGCTGAGCTATATCCCTGGCAAAAATAAATAAATGAATAGATGAAATATGTCTACTATTACTACCACCACTACTGCTACTATTACTACTGCTACTACTCCTCCTCCTACTACTAATAATAATAATAATAAAAGAATGACTATGGAAATCATTTTGAGGGCACTAGAGCCACTGTGGAAAATAGTATAGAAATTCTTCAAAAAATTAAAAATAGAACTATCATAACAGCCATCAGTCTCACTACTGGGTATATATCCAAAGTAAATGAGATCAGTATATCTACACTCCCATGCCTTTTGAGAGATGTCTATATGCACATATTTACAACAGTGTCAGTCAATGAAAGGATAAAGAAAATGTATACATACACAGTAGATACCATTATCATCTGTGACAGCATGGGTGAGCCTGAAGGACATTATGCAAAGTGAAGTAAACCAGGCACAGAAAGACAAATGCTGCACAATTTCACTTATATATAGAATCTAAAAAAGTTGAGCCAGGAATGGTGGCTCACACTTGTAATCCCAGCACTGGGGAACCTGAGGCAGGAGGATCACCGAGAGTGTGAGGCCAGCCTGAACTGCAAAGTGAGACCCTGTCTCAAAAAGACAAAAAAAAAAAAAAAGTGGGGGCCAGAGATATACTGTCTGCCTGGCAAGCACAAGGTCCTGAGTTCGATTCCCAGTACCCCCTCCCCCAAAAGTTGAACTCATATAAGTAGAGAACAAAATGGTGACTACCAGGGGATGCGGGGGAGGGGGTGAGAGATGCTTATCAAAGCATACAAAATTTCAGTTAGGTAGAAGGAACAAATTCAAAAGTTCTATTATACAACATGGTTTTGTTGAAAACAAGGAATGGTCCTCTGTCTACTGTAGATTTCAAGTGTTATCACACACACACACACACACACACACACACACACACATACACACACAACGCACACAGTGTGCGAGAAAGTGGATTCATCACTTACTTCGAGTTAGCAGTTCCACAATCTACATATTTCAAAGCAGGTTGTACACAATAAATATATACAATTTTTGTCAACTGGAAAATAAAAGTAAAATTTAAAGAAAGAAATAGTTGTTAGGGGTGTTTCAGGCTTCTGACACCTTTTACAAACTCCTTCCTCATCAAGGCCTGTGTTTACCTGCAAGTAACATGTTTGCTCTGGTAATAACATTTAATTCCCCAAATGAGCGTAATTTAAAAATTTATTATAATTGGGTTTTCTTTTTAACATGGCCCTGAAATACATGCCTACAATGTCACTGAAATTTCAACTCCTGATGGATCTCTTACTTTCGTTTTTATGAGATTTGAAACCATCAGCACTGAATTTACGTTTGCAATTGGTTTGGTGAGCTCTTACATTCTAAAGACACACCTTTATAATATTCATGACTACATTTTCCTCTTGTGGCAAGATTTTAGGATCCAAAAACCCCCTGAGAAACTGGGCCTTCTGTTTCTATCATATTGGGGTCTGAGATAGGAAAGTCTGGGAACAGAAATCAGGGCTCTGAGAGGAGAGAATCCCAGCCAGCAGATCTCCCTCCCGGAAGCCTCTCCTTCCTTGGGGCCCTGCGGCTGGCTGTGAGGGGCGGCAGCTCTGCTGGGCTAGAAACTGTGGACTGGGCAGGGCCTCGTGTCTCGTCAGGGGAGAGTGGCGTTCACCACCCAAGTCACTCACGCTTCCCAGCTGCTGGAAGGGCTGGTATCTAACGTCTGCCTCGTGATGTCCAAAGAGGCTGGGGTGATGTCCATCCTTCGGGAAACTCTGCAGTCCTCTCTGGCTTCAGCCTCTACTTCTGGCCTCAGTCATGACCAGCCAGGCAGCACATCTGCCACTCTTCTTACTTGCTGGCTCCTGGGAGAAAAGGTTCCATACAACCACCTTTATTTTTAATTTTCTCTTGTGGCTTACACAAGAACGACGGAAATCCTTCTAATCTGATTGTCTGCAAACACTCCCCAGTGTACCCTTTTATTCTCAAAATTTCTTCTTTCTAGAATCTTCATTCACCAAAGTCCCTCACAAAAAAACTTTGGTTTTCATTTCTTCTTTTCTAAAGCTTCTTTCCTTTTTCGCTGTAGAAACTTCTTTCCCCCAACAGATTCCCTACTTTGAGTTCGCCCCTGAAATGCCAGGCTGGGTTTACTCAACACACAAAAGCAACAGGTTCAGTTCTACCTGGGCTGGCTATGCGGCCTGCTGCAGGAGGCGAGCGCTGTTCAGGTGCCAGGCTCCCAGAGTGAGGCGGCTCAGGGACGCTCTCTCATCTCGGCCTTCTGCTGGAAATGCGAGGGGCACAGAGGGACAAGCTGCCAACAGGCCCAGGAGAGGCTCTGTGAGAAACTCATCTTTCTCCAACCCCCGGAGCAGAGCGAAAACAGCAAATCACTTTGGCAGAATGGAAACAGCGAGTCAGTGACAGGAAGCACCGCCACCAATGTGCTAATGAGGCTCGGGGCACAGGAAGTGCTGCTCTGCTCTTGATAGATCGAAGAAAACCTATCTTTAGCTGCTGCTCCTGGACTTGCCAGGTGGGGTGTGGGAGAGGGGATAGCACTGTCTACCCCTGGGTTTCTGAGCCCTTTAGAGATTCATAACCTTCTAGGGTTGCACCTGTGTCTGATTTGGTGGCAGAGAGTACAGAGGGGACAGGCTTTTTAAGTCTACACTTTCCAGTTTCTGTTTCCGGGCTGCTTGGGTTGAAGAAAAAAAATGTACCCTTTCCAGGTGCTGTTGGCGGAACTGGTCTGGGTCTTGTACCTTGAGAACTTCTACTCTGGGTTATTGCCTACAAATAGAGCTGAGGTAGGGTTAGCAGAGCCTCGGGGGCCATTTCTTCCACCCCTGCTCCTCAGGCTGCCCATGGGGCCACCAGCTGCATCTCTGTCCTGTTGGCAGGGCCCTCTTGCAGGGGCACGTGGCGCACCATGTTGGAGGCACCACCAGGTGGGTTCTCTGGGTCTACATGAAGTGTCCCAAGCTTTGAAGATTGTTCAAGGTTTGTTTCGAACTCTCCTCCTCTCTTAATCCTGTTAATCTCCAGAAACACTACATCTTGGGAGAGTCCCACATAAGAGGCCTCTAAGACTGTCATGAGGCTGAGTATGGTAGCACATGGCTATAGTCCCAGCATTCTGGAAGATTGAGGCAGGAGGATTGCAAGTTCAAGCCCAATCTGGGCCATTTAGTGACTTAGTGAGACCCTGTCTCAAAGTACAAAAATAAAGTCGGGTAGGGGCTGGGGATGCAGCTCAGCGTGAAGGCCCTAGGTTCAATCTCCAGTACTGTTTTAAGAAAACTGTTGTAAGGGTGCTCCCTGATCTCACTGATCCCAGATGAATGACAGGGACATTGGTGCCCTTGTCACCAGCCTCTTTCACAGCTCTCACCAGTGCACACCCAGGGTCCTCAACTTCCCAAGCCACAGTGCTGTGCTGCATCGTCTGGGCTTTCAGTGAGCCCTAGGGAGCTGCAGACTGGCCCTGGCCAGCCCTAGGGGGCTCTGCCATCCCAGGCCTTCACTGCCCTCTGTCCCAGGATCCTGTCCTGGCAGAAAGAGACGGCTTCGTAGCAGCTGGCTTGGGGACTGGAGCCTGGGTTTCTGTCTGTGCATCCTTTGGATCAGGTCTGAGTAAGAACTAGGACTCTTCACAAATCCACTGCATGATGACTGGTGGCTGGAGCCAGTGTTCTAAGCCACTGGAAGAGTAAGGGACAATGTGTGAGCCAGGAACCTGGAAGATGGTACCAGGGCAAGTGGAGAGAGTCAAACCTCAGGATCCTGACTACTACTTAAAAAACATTTTTTTTCCCCGAACCGCTTCCCCCAGTGTGATCATATCAGCCTGTTGCAGTCAGAGCAGTCATCCCATCCTCCCCTGCCCTGTACCTGACGGGAACCACCTCCTTGGGGGTCCCCGGCTCAGGCTGAAGACAGGTTTCCAGGCCCTCCAGCTTACGCCCTTCTCTTCCTTCCCTATGGCACAGAACCCAGCCCACGAACAGTGGAAGGAAACTGTGTTCATCCTGGGAAAGAGTGCATGTTTTAAATCTGGTTGTGCTAGTGCTCTTTTTTAACCATTTTTAATGGTTTTATGGCTTCATGGTGATATATGATTTTAAATCAACCTAATACATACATCAAGGTAAGCAAAGTTCTCTGATGGGAGTACGGCACCGCGTGCTTCTGCAATACTGCTGCTAGTACCAAAGACTTCTGAAGTCCTCCTTTGGAGGACAGAAGCCCTATGTTAATAGCATCTTCTGGGGTACACATTCTCAGTTATCATCTAGTAGATCTGGGGAGGTCATCTCTTGTTCGTTTGTTTGTCTGTCTGGTTTTTTTTGGACAAGGTCTTGCTATGTAGCCTAGGCTTGCCTTGAACTCACAACCTTCTGGCCTCAGCCTCTTCCACAGCTGGGACTGCAAGTGTGCACCACTGTGCCTAGCTGCTAACACCTTTACTTTTTTTTTTTTGAGATAGGGTCTCACTATGTAGGTCAGGCTGGGCTTGAACTCACTATGTAGCCCAAGCTGGCCTTGAATTTGCATCAGTCCTCCTGCCTCAGCCTCCTGAGTGCTGGGATTATAGGTGTGCACCAGCATTCCTGGCTAATATCTGTAATTTCTATTGTATAGATAAATGCCATGTTCTCCAGACTATATTTTTATGCCATTGGTATTTATATATTGCCCTGTATTATTTTCTGTGTAATACAGTTCCTAATTCAGGCACAAGCCACCATGCCTAGGTTGGCCATTTCTTTGTAGTTGTTTCCTTGGATGTAAAATGACAATAAGAGTTCTTATATAATGCTGTTGTGAAAATTAATTGGACTAATAGGGAAAAATGCATGGTTTAAGACTTAGAATATATGTGAGCTCATTAAACAGGGGCTGCTCTATTATCATGACACTGATTCCCATCAGTTCTTTCTCTTCCCCGCCCTATGCTGCCTTTGCCTGCCATTCCTGTTTGTTTGTTTTTTTCTTTGGGAACCAGCAATCGAACTCAGGACGCCATGCTCGCCAGGCAGGTACTGTGTCACTGAGCTAAATCCGCAGCCCCCATTCCTGTCTCTTTCTTCTTTAGCACATACTGAACTTACAGGGCACCTCCCAGTGCCCGCCCTAGACCTTGGCTTTTCATATGAAACAGACACAGCCCTTCCCTGGCAGTGGTCACTCTGTTGGCCACTCCTTTGTAGGTGCTCTGTGTTCCACGCACACCTGGCTCATTGTCACTTTGTACTCTGGGCCTTTGCACAAGTTCCTTTACTTTATCAGCGGTTTCTTTTTCTCTTGTATAAATTCCAATAAAGTCACACTTTCTCAGTTTATGCTGGTCATTTATGGGTTGTGAGTCTTAAGGTGTTTTGTTACTTTTTTCTTCGGACGTCTTTTTCTTTTGAGGTCTCACTGTGTTGCCCAGGCTGGTCTTGAACTTGTGATTCTCCTTCCTCCGCTTCCCAGGTAGATGTGATGACAGAACGGCACCACCTCACTGTTCCTCAGACAATACTGCTTGAATTAGTACAGAGACTGAGCGTCATTTTTCTATGCAAATTTTGTTATTAAAAGAAAAATATGGGCAGGGGCTTCCTCACTTGAGAACTTTCCTCTTCTCTTTCCCCACAGTGCTGCACGTGCAACTTTGGGACCGTGTCCCCTATGTTGCTGGAATGTCTGGTTTCAGTGTCTACCTCCCCAGGCAAATGATGAAACCCTTGGAGCTGGGGGCTGGGGGCTGGGTTTTACTTCTGCATCTCTGGCAGGCAAGTCAGTGCCTGGAGTCACCTGGCCTTCTTGCTGCAGCTGTGTGTGTGTGACTTCAGCGTGTGTGTGGGGAGACAGTGGGCATGAATCTGTAGCTGATTTGTGTTTTGGGCTGTGTCCCCCTCCGCCCAAGGAGCAGGACAGCCTCCCAGGTGGGGCGGCTGGGCTTCAGTGTCTCGTCCCCTTTGTCCCACCAAGGTATCCACAGTAGCTCTTGTATCTCTGGGCCAAAAAATCCTGGCAAAATTGCCCTGTGTGAAAGACAACCCAGCCAGGCTTTATTTTTGGAGGTTGGGGGTGGGGCTGGCATGATAGGGGGTGTGGGAAGCCTTCCCGGAGGGCAGCTGTACCCCCACTCCCCAGCCTCCCTTGCCCTATCTGGAGGCCTCTCCAGTCTCCGTGAGACAAGTCTGAAACAAAAAACGAAGACGGCAAATACCTTCCTTAGAGTTCAAGCCCCGTGAGAGCTGGAGGACTTCACAGTGAGCTCCCTTCTCTGCTTACGGCCCCAGCACCACCTCAGGCCCTGGGGAAGACCAAGGAATGTTTGGAAGAGAGGAACGTGACCAGACTCGGGAAGTTTCTCTTTCCCCACTTAGACTCAGCTCTAATGGGGAAGGTGGGTGTCATGGGCGGTAAGAGCCTTCTTTCCTTAAGTCTGCTGCCCCAGGGCATAGCAGGCCTTGCTTCCTTGGTCCTTTCAGGGCTGTGGGGCTTGGCAACCTCCCAGGGTTCCTTGCACCAGATCTGCTGAGAGCCAGGGACCACCGACAGCTGTGGGGCGTGTCCTGAGGGCGACAGGCTGCTAGTTGCCCCAAGGCTTCCTTGGCCCCAGAGCTCAGAGGGAGCCTGCATCCCTCCTGCACATGCACACGGGGGCTGGGGTCGCCATCACACCAGCAGTCATGTGGTGTCACAGTATGACTTGGTGGAGGTGAGCTGGGCAGGTGCGGATGCCCTGCCTGGGGACTGGACAGTGAGGTGACAAAGGGGGAGGACAGACGAGGAACAGGTGGTTAACTTTGTGCTCTTCAGGCGTAAACAGACCACGTCACCCACAACTAGGGTGTTGCCTCTTTGACCAGAGTGCTCCGAACAGGCTAGAGTGACAAGCAATGTCTTCACTTAACTTTTTTGAGCAAGCTTTTTTTTTTCTATTTTGTGTGTCATAGGACAGGAGCATGACAACAGGGCTGGGGCCGGCCTGAACCCACACCTAGTAGGTTATGCTCACACGAGGCATGCGTGCCAAAGCTGCACTGCCCTTCCGTTTCCCCTTAGGCTGTGGCAGCGTGACCGCTGAACTGTAAGACTGATCACTGCGTCCTCTGTCAAGTCCTTCAGTATAGTCCCATTTCATGGAAGCCTAATTTATACTGTCCCAGAGTTTCCAAACTTACTCTCTTCGCTTTCTCATAAGTCAGTCAGTTATAACTCTCAATTCCAGCTCCTGGCTTCCTTTTCCGCCCTCAAAACAAACCAGCGTCTCCTGCCTTAGTGCCTTTGCCCCTGTGCCTATTCCCTTTCTTTGCTCACATGCTACATATCTACTTAATTTGTTTCTTCTTCACAAGAGTGAACACAAGGTCAAGGACTTTGTTCTGTTTGCCTTCAGTGCAGACAACAGTGCCTGGCAGATGAGGGACACTGGGAGGGGCCCAACACCCGAGAAAAGAGACATTTCTTGAGGTTTAAGGGTGTGTTGCAAAGTATCTTCTGGTGTGTTTTTTTTTTTTTTTTGTACGGGGAATCGAACTCAGGACCTTGTGCTTACCAGGTAGGCTCATATGGCATTGAGCTATATCCCCGGCCCCAACAAAGTGTCTTTTTTTGCAGATACAAGTGGTTAAGCCAAAAGAGAAGCCTGTCTGCACATGTCCTTGTGGTATGCAGCCATGTTTACTACACAGGATTATTCCAGGGGAGATGCACAGCGAGGGAGGAGGGCTAGGGGACCTGCTCCTGCGGTTACTCACAGCAATCACACACTAGCACAAGGTGCAGGGTCAGAGGTGGAAAGACCCCGAGCAAAGGTCGGGATGAGACACACCTTGTCACTCCCCAGCTGGGCTCTTTCCACCTGACCTCAAAGACACGCTTTACTTCTCCCTAATTTTAGGTCATTCTGTCGGGCCAGATCTCTAGGTTTCCCAACTACTGCTCTTTCCAAAAAAAATTCCAAAGCAGATTTTCATCCCACTGCAGAATTGGCTACACAGTAGCCTTGACAGGCTGAACAAAATGACTGCCGTTTTATGGATTTTATTTGTGCTTATATTCATAATAAAAATGAGATATTGAGACAGGAGCCAAATTAGGCTTGCTTGTGTAAACAAATACAACTTGTTACACTGTCACCCAATTCTGGATCATTTCAGCCTTATTTGTTTTGGATTTTTTTTTTTTTTTTTGAGACAGAACCTTGTCTACATCCATACCACCCTAAACACGCCCGATTTCATCTGATCTCGGAAGCTAAGCAAGGTCAGGCCTGGTTAGTACTTGGATGGGAGACAGAGCCTCACTGTGTAGTTCAGGCTGGCCTCAAACCCACAGCGATCTTCCTGCCTGGTGCCTGGCTTTATTTTTAATTTTTTAAAATGTGACCCATAACATTTCAGAGCTGGAAGGGATCTTAGAAGCAAGTTCAGTGTTTTAAAGTCACTTTTAAAAGTTATAGTTGCCTCTAATGGTAAGGTCCTGAGTTCAATTCCCAGAATCCCTCCAAAAAACAGAATGAAAAAACTAAACAAACAAACAAAGTTACAGTTGACACAGAAGCCATAACCATTAAACAGTGCTACTTTTGTTGAACACCAGCAGGCCTGAATCAACTGTGGAGCCTCTTCCAAGTATAATTTGAAAATCATTCATTTAGTCTGATGGTCTTGTAGAGGCAAAACGAAGCCGGTGAAGAAGCTGGGCTGAGGGTACACGTGTGTCCTGCTTCCCACTCTGCCACACATGGCACTCTTCCTCATCTCTCTGGCTGTGCAGTTCCAGCTGCTTTCCCAGAGGGCGAGCAGAAACAGCGATACTCCTGCCCTTTCCCACCTGTTCAGCAGCCACGCAGCTCAGTCTCCCATGAGCACAGCTTCATTTTGTTCTCATTAGTGCTTGAAAGCAGCTGATCGTTTCTGGCCCTTCTCTCCCCAGCCTTACTTCCTCTTTCAAATAAATTTTTTTTAGGTACTTACTAAAAATAGACCTAACGGGCTAGGGACAGGATCAGAGCACTTGCCAAGCATGCATGAAGCCGCTGGTTCCATCCCCAGCACCACAACAAACACAAAATTTAAATAGGCCAAAACACGAATATCTGGAGCTTTAAAACACAAGTCAAGTCTTCCAAAACAGTATTTCTGGACCTAGGACGGCAACTAAATCAAATGTGCTGCATCTAGAAAAAGCAAGCTCTAGGAGATAGTAAATGTGCTACCTCTGTTACCAGGACACTGGAGAAACCAAAGTAGTGTGAGCTTGGACGCAGGGCCTAGGTCTGTCCTGGATTAGGGACAGATACATCCCTGAGATGGCACTGGCCACTCAGTTCAAACATTTGCCTTCTTAGATTTCATGAGCAGAAGTTACGTTTCTAGTTGGAATTTCAATTTCCACGTATGCGGCCTGTTTAAGCTCTTCCTGTGAGCGAGTGTAAAGTGGTGCTGTGGTTTTAATGCCATCCTCTCTGGAGATGGCAGCAGGAGGCCATTCCAAAGTGTTCTCCATGCTCCTGTCTTCTAAAGACAGGAAGTGTTACTTCGAAAAAGTTTAGAGAAGTAAAGACTTGTTGATGACTGGCTGCTTATCCGGGTACCGGACCCGGAAACCACTTTTCAAGATCTGCAAATCCAGCAGGTTCTTATGCTTCATGACTTAGGTTCATGCTGGAGGCAACTGATGGTAATGACGCCACACACACAGAGTAACGTTTGCATTTTTATTTACAATGGAGTTCCCAAATTATTTGTGCTGGAGAATGGGGAATTCTCATCTTCCTTCCTGGTCTCAGGGGTGGGAGGGCCGTGCCATAAAATCCAGATCAGGGGCTGGTAGCCAAATCGCTGGTACCCAGTGAGTCATTTTTGGGCTTGCCACAAAGTCAGGGAGTTATCTGGCCACATGTATGCTTGGGAGGGAGGCAAGCCAGTTTAGTGGAGCACTCTGAAGCAAGCCAGTGGCCACAGGGAGAGATATGGTAGCCAGGAAAGGAGATCTTACAAACCGTCACTAAGACAGAGGGCCAAGCGATTACTTTGTAGAACTGAGGGTTGGGAGAAAGGCGGAAGTAAGTAACACGCTCTCCTCGTACAGTCACCTGGGCCGAAGGACTCTGCCAGTGACATTTTTGAGGTCTTTTCTTTTTCCTTGCTGTGTTCTGGGATTAGGTTGAATTGTGGATGCTGTGTTGGTACAGAGGAGGCACAGATCAAGGACTTGACAAAGCCAAGATGGGAGAGGAAGAGGGTAAATACAGGGCCAAGCTTTAGAAAGGACTGTACGGGTGGGTGTGTTGCATCCTTACTAAGTTTTTTTAAAATTATTTTTTATATTTTGAGACAGAGTCTCGCTATGTAGTTCAGGCTGGCCTTGGACTCACTATGTACCCCAAACTGTACTCTTATCACTGTGATCCTCTTGCTTCAGCCTCCTGAGTGCTAGGATTTCAGGCACGTGCCACCATGCCAGGATTTCTAGTAAGGGTATTACAATGGAAAAATTAAACTTTAGTTCTAGTGTGACTATTTTATGATTCCTGTTATGAAATAAGTGCCAGCCACTTTTAAAGAAAACTTAAATTTATCTTAATTGATGAATGAATGAGTTCCCAGCCTCTACTTTCAACTAAAGTGCATGGTGTGTCTTCGCCTATGGAGAGCAACCTGGGACAGGTAAGAAAAGGGATAAACCCTGGGATTGCAGGAATGTGCTCCCACCAAGGATGGTTCTGAAGGAGGAACAGTCTGCAGAGACTGCCGGGAGAGTCTGGGGTGTTCTTTAGCCTCACATTTGTCCTAAAGGGACCGAAGGGAGTGGACAGGGCCCTTTTTAAAAAGCATAGGGAAGTTGGCTGTGTACCTGGGTGAGAGCCGTAGGAAGAAGCTGTCTGGGATGTGAAATCTCAGAATGTAAATAACCTGTTAGGAAGCTGTTTTGACCTGAAACTTGGGTCGAAGCTTGGGCTTTATTCAATGAATAAAACTATTAAAAAAAAGTTATGGGAGATGAGAGGGGGAGTTGAACCTTCAGGGAAAAGCAACTAATACAAATGTAATTCCATTTCTAAAAAGGCATGGGGGGCTCTCTACCACCCTCGCCTCGCAAAGCAAACAGAGCTTGTGCTGCACTGCAGGGGCGCGAGACTGGCAGCCAGGGCCGCGAGCTCCGAGAGGCAGCGTGTCAGGCTAAGGGACCAGCTGGGAACTGTGCTTGTGCCGACGGGGTGGTGATGGCAGCATCCTTTTGTTTTTTTTGATACCAGCAATTGATACCACATACGGCATACATATATACAGGACCTTGCACTTGCCAGGCAGGCACCTGTGCCGCTGAGCCATATGCCCGGCCCGGCAGCATCCTTTTTAATGCCAACAGCAATCGGTGTTGAGCAAACGTGGAGACACATTGAGGACAGCAGAGTTACAGGTGGGCATAGGTTTTTATTCTCAGTGCATGGCAGTATTGGTTTCTGCTCATCAGCAAAAAGCTTTATCCAAAAAATCATTCCTCTTGAAATTCCTCTTCTCTTCTCCTCGTCCCAGTGGAACACATTTGAATTTCAGATTTGCCATTTCATAGCATTTTCCCCTAAGAACCATATAAATACATGCAAAACATTGCACAAAGAGCTTAAATAATATCAAAATGCAAATACAGATCAGGTGCGCTGCTAAGCTGAACTGCAAATGATGGCCGTACACATTAGGGGACACGTTGCTTTGACACCACCATTTGTTTGTCATGCAGACCACAACAGTCAATCTTTTGTTTGGTTTTCTTTTTTGTACAAAAATACCAGTGCTTGTTATACTAGTAATTGAAGAAACTCAATCCTATCTGCGTGCTGATTTGAAAAAACAAAAAACGTAGATAGATTTGTTGGCACATATATATGGCATATTCACATACGGCATATATACATACAAGGAGAAAACATGAACCAAAGGCCAATTCAGTCATGGGAAGCTCATTTCTCTCCATCTTTCCTAGTCAAGAGGAAAGGGAGCCAGGTGTGGTAGTGCATGCCTAGGAGGCTGAGGCAGGAAGATGGCAAGTTTGCGCCCAGCTTGGGCAACTTAGCGAGACCTTGTCTGGAAAAAAAATTTTTTTTTAAAAGGCTGGGGCCATAGCTCAGTGTGAAGGCCTTGGGTCCAGGACAGGGGAAAAATTACAAACTAAAAAGAAATACAGAAAGGGTACAGGAAGTGTAACTGCAGAGTTGGGAAGGCAAAAATTCTGGCACTGAGCTAAATAAAAGGGAGTCTGGTCTATTCCGAGGAAGAGATTGGAATGGCTTAAGAATAGCAGGCATTTGTCAGTGCCCAGCCCCACTAGTGCAGTGGGTGGTCCCTAGTTCTGAAAGGTGAGTGGGTGTGCACACTGGGGTGGTACCACAGGTGGCTTCAATTGTAAGGCAAGGGAGGTAAGAAAGAAAGGAGAGCTATATTAAGAGGCTTTCCGGCACATTCAAGCTTGCCATACCCCTCTAGGATGTCGGCAGTGAGGTAATCACTTGGACTTATCTGTGCAAACTCTTCCCACTAAAGCTCAAAGGGAAGAAAAAACCCAAACCCTAAAGAATCCACAAATGGAAGGATTTCTGGATGGCCTCTCAATATTTTTAGGGATGAGAGAGTCATTTCAGAGGACAGAGGATGCCTGCGAAAGACACAGCCCTGAGACTGTCACCCAGGGCTAGAACCAGCCACTGTTTTTTCTGCTTGGTAGTCTGTCTCTTGTCTAATGCACTGCACAAAACCTTTCTAGGGGAGGAAGGAATCATAACTCAGATCCTTGCACAAAAACTCATTAATGGAAAACTCCAGGGGGAATACAGAGTGAGAAAACCATAAAAAAAATGCAAACCATAAATCAGAGCGTCCTTGAAGACCGAGAGATTGTCTTTGGTACCACTCTGGTAGCTAATTTCTCAAGAAACACAAATCCAACAGAAGGCCCCGATCCTAACCACTAGCTACAGGAAAGTCTGGCAGTCCCTCCACGGGCCGGGGGCAGGGCGCACATTCACTCCCTGGCAGCTGTGTCTCTGTTTGCTGGATATTCTCCTCCCCAGCCACGGGATGCTGTTCATTTTCCTAAGGTTATCAGGACAGGAATCTAGGACATTTCCCCCTTCTCCCCTTCAGGCCCTTTTCAAATCCAAAGCACCATTTTGGGGAAAAGCATTATTAACTTATGCCATATTTACTCACTGCCAGTGGGATCACTGAAACTGAATAGAAAAAACTTAGATATAAAAACATACTCACATAAACACTTAAACTTAATTCCACATCAACACCATTTATATTAAAAAAGTCTAGAACCCAACAAATTTTTTCCCTAAGTATAAAGATGGCTGTCTGGAGGAAGGAAGTACAGTGTATTGGTTTTTCAACCAATACTAAGACACAGGTCATGTCAGTCAGCTGGCTACGTGCTCCCTCCACAGGGTTACATGACGGCACTTACTTTATTTTAAACCCTTTAAAGAAAATACATATGGCTGACTCAAAAATATCAGTTTCTGATCTAAAGAAAACTATATTTTTTGCATAATATTTCTATATTTTCTCTCTATGGAAACTAGAGCACACAAACACACACACACACACACACAAACACATACAAACCGTTGACTTTAAAAAAGTAGACACAAGACCTCAGGAGTAACCTGTCAGGCACCATGAGAGTCCTTTGGGGGCAGGAATGGTAAAATGGCCTCCATAGCTTGTATTGGCTTGCTTCTGGCTTGATCTGAGGTAATAAAAGACTTGACAGAATTAAATCTTCCAATGTACTTAATAAATATGTGTGTGAACACTTAACACCTTGGGTGAGCTGGTTTTTTTCCCCATGAGTATTTAAGACAGAGAAAAGATTGCTGAAACATGTAACCCTCACAAAACCAAAATCAAAGTTGTTTTCCTCTAATGACAGATTGCGTACTGTTTCTTTATTCTTCTTACCTAGGACAGCTAAGGTGTGAGGGACGAGGGAGGATAGATCTGGAAGAAAAGGCTAGACGGTCAGTTCAGGTCACCTTCCTCTCCCAATGGAAAGGGGGCAGTTCCTAAGAGCCTTATGCCCCCTCCTTACTCCCAGCACTCTGGAAGAGGGGGCTGGGCTTCGCTGATCTAAAGGGAGGTGGGAACTGGGGACATCAACTAGCCCCTCCTTCACATGAGAGCTTAGGTCAGTACCAGCAGGGATAAAATGGAGCTCCTGCAAATGTGGTTCCACCTTGTCCCAGGAAGTCTTAGCTGAGTCCCCAAGTCCTGAGTGGCAGGTGGATTCGAGGCAAGGAGGGAAAGATGGCACAGGGCTCTCTGGTCAGCAGGTGGAGCACGCTGCAGACAGTGCTTGAGGGGGATGTGCGAGAGGGCGCAGAGAGGAGGAGGAGGACGGAGCGGGGGCTCTCCAGGGTGGGGGTTTTGCTCCTTAAGTCAGCACAATGCCAGGGGAACCTCCCCCTTTGGATATCTATTTACAAAATCAAAATGTTCACAAAAGGCTGGTACATTCTGAGTCTGAAAAAACCACGGACCTTGCAAAGAGCGGAATTAGGAAACTGAAGAGAATGTCAAAGCTGGTGCCACACGCCGAAGTGTGAGGTTTCTGGTGCCTGCAGGGAGCTTTCCTTAGACCCTGCCAGAGTAGCTCTTCAGCTTCTCAACACTCACTCCCTCAGCATTAGGTCTCATCCTGGAGAAGCCCAGAGATGGCTTTTAAAGCAGCAGGCACCCCAAGGAGGACCCCACAACTCTGATTTGATGGTCTGTCTTGTCCTAAGCCTGCCAGCTTCTGGGCCTCAAACTCCAGGATCAGCTAGCAGGCAGGGCCATACCAAATGCATTCTTGTGGAATAGAAAGATGCTCAGGCCCATAGCAAAAACTGCCTGTACCTGTATGAGACCTTGTAAGCTTCATGGTCAAGAGTGATCTCTCTGGCACGTAAGGACCGCGGACACCTGACAAGATGGCAGTCTGGAAGTAGCTGCTACCTTGGCAACAACAGGGAAACATTCTTATATGCTATTAATGGCTTCAAAAGGACTCTTTCCAGCAAAGAAATCCATCTGGCTCTACAACCAAGTCAAGGGTTCCATTGGGGCCCTAAAGGAGAACGGTTAAAGTTGAACCAATTTATGTCCCTTCCATTCTCTTAATTATCACAAATTTTAGAAAAGTCAAGGGATAGAAGATTGGGTTACAAAAGACGAAAGAATACTAGGGACAGAAAAAGCTAGAGGCCTTCAGATATAAGTTTTCAAAATAGGAAAAACTGTTTTTAAAACCCTCACTCTACTGGCTGACAGATGCATTCTATCCTTACATCCACAAATTTCATCTGTGAACATTTCTCCCTCTCTAAAGGCCCAGCTTACGAAGGGCAGGGGCTCAGAGGATAACGTCCAGAAGGCAGGCGATGACGACTTATGAACACTGGGGGGAATTCGGGTGGGGCTGATGCCAGGAGGATGGCCACATTCCCTTACAAATGACAACTGATGCCCCCAAGGAATAGATTCTACAATTACCT
Organism: Chinchilla lanigera; assembly: GCF_000276665.1. Lineage (NCBI taxonomy): Eukaryota > Metazoa > Chordata > Mammalia > Rodentia > Chinchillidae > Chinchilla > Chinchilla lanigera. Next base: position 39,643,435 of record NW_004955406.1, on the reverse strand, counting down.
GCCTGGGTCCTGCTACAAACTCAAGTTTAAGTTGAAATCCTTGCAGGTCTGTGCTCTTGCTTCTTCACAGTCAGGTGTGTGTAGGGGGTCTCACACACTTGGGAGCAGTTGACATGACAGTGAAAGTCCCATCATCACCTCATAGACAGGACAGATGAAAAGGAAACAGGGACAACAGGGGTGGGAGTCAGAGAATGAAAGTTCAAACCGATGTCTCCAGGTTTTGTAGAGGGCTGTCCGAATGGGAGGCAACGATTGGTACTTGGTTGCAATCCACAATGTTGTTTTTGTTAGCATGTGCAGTGACCTCATCATCCAATGGGAACACCCTAGTCCCAGTCTTAGAAACTTTTTCAAGTTCTTCTTCCATTTGCTCATCCAAAAGTGGTGTTCGTGGCGACTCCTCGTCTATGGTGAATTCAGGGTGGGTCATGAAGTTGTGGATGGAGTTTTGGTTCTTGGGTTTCTGAATGCTTTCATGGAGGGAACTATGGAATGCTTTGACCACTTTGATCTATACCAGGGGAAGGAAAAGGAGGATGAGAAAATAGGGAGGTGAGAATTGGGCAGCAGCACAAGGAACTAATGGTTTGAGAAATGAAACAAAATTCAAGCTACAAAACATGGCCATTCAACAACCAAAACCAAATATATAAAAAGAGATCATAGGGCACTAGAAACATCACATGGCCAAGCTGGGCACAAGGGCTCATGGGAGGCTGAAGCAGGAGGACTGTGAGTTCAAGCCCAGCCTGGGCAATTCAGTGACTCAGTGAGACCCTGTCTCAAAAACAAAACAAAACGAAGCAAAATAAAAGAAAAGAAAAGGCCGGGGATATAGCTTAGTGCAGAGGCCCTGGGTTCAACCCTAACCCCAGGGTTAAGCCTTAAAAGAAAGAAAGAAAGAAGAAAAGAAGAAAAGACAAAAAGAAGGAAGGAAAGAAGGAAAGAAGGAAGGAAGAAAGAAAGAGAGAGAGAAGAAAGAAAGAAAAGGAAAAAGAAAAGAAAAGAAAAGAAAAGAAAAGAAAAGAAAAGAAAGACAGAAAGAAAAGAAAAACATTAGATGGCTCAAATGTCAAGCACTAGGGTGGGATGAGTGATGGCAAACAAGGATGTGTCAAAGGTTGTACTTTAAAAAAGTAGAAAACCCAGAACAAAGTTAGCATTTCCAAGCAATCCACTCTTAAAATGAAACGGAAAACAAAAAGACTCATTAGTTCTTTTGGATAGGGGGCAAGGATGTTGGAACTAGGTGCAAATTAATAGCCAAACTTAAGAGATGATGCACACGTGGATTTCTGCGTGGAGGTCACTTTGTGAATGTGGAATGGAAAAATTACACACAGAAGTGTAGCTGTCTGCTTAAAACCCTCAAAGAGCCAACACATACCAATCTGCACATAACACATATCAATCTGCACATAACACATATCAGGTGACAAGTGACCATGGACGCTGCAGCCAGGCAGACAAACCAGTCTTCATTCAGTGGCATGCAGGAAATCAAAACTCTCCAATTTAATAATTTGCCCACCTAGTCAGAAGGCATGCATGTAGTTTACATCCCACAACCTCCACTGTCTCCCCTCCCTGGAGTCCTTCTTTCTCTTCCCAGAAGATGTAGATGAAATGCAGGTGTCAAAAGATGGCTGTGCCCTGCTTACTAGGAAAGCCTGGCTCTCGCAACTCAAATTCCCACCTCCGACTCTGATCCACAGTCATGTGCCCGACTGTGCTGCTCTCTCCAGTTGTTTCCAAATTGGGAAGAGGCGTGTGATTGTATGTGGGGAAGGGAAACAGCTGGACCAGGAAGAAACCTGATCCAGGAAGCAGACTACAAACAAGCAGTCTTTTTTATGGGGCAGGGGAAGCGGGTGGAAGGAAAGAAAACAACTGGCAGTTTTACTGGGCAAAAGGAAATGCAGTGCCCTGTGTCAGTCTGCCCTACGACACAAAAAAGGAAAAGGCTCAGTCAGTTCAAGGTCAAGAGGAAAAAAACCTGACAAAAATTGATCCCTGTGAACAGCTTCTGCTTATCCATAGGCACCAGCTCTTTGGCAGTTCTGCGTTTCTGACCTGTAGGTCTCTCTGAAGTATAGCTCAGAATCTAGGGTGGTAGAATTGGGGTGGAGGAGAGAGTTGGAGCCCAGAGATGCTGGAGAGGGAGGCCAGGGAAAGGTAAATGGTCGTAGGCAGCCTTAGTTTTGGAGAGGTGACGAGCCCTAGCCTTGTCCCAAAGTTCTTCCATGGGAAAGAAATGTGAGTAATGCAGGAGAAATCGTTAAGGTGGGGAGGACATGAAGGACAGATGAATGCTGCTGCGGGTACATCTTTTGTTCTGCTCTTTAAGCAAAAATATATACTTGGGGAGAGGTCAGAATGTAGAGCCAGCAGATCATACAAACAGACAAGTAAATTGGAGTCCCTTTCCCTGTACTTCCTGTCATCGTATGGAGCCCTCAAGAGTACTACACAAGGCAGCTTCACCGTCCGTCCTACGGGTCCCACCTGCCTGGGGTAGAGGCAGCCTCGCCACGAGCCCCTGCAGGCCAGGGCTTACCTTGCCTCACCTCACTCCTCCACAGCCTCTTGGCCCATCCTCAGAGCACAGCAAAGGACTTCTTGCTACTCAACACCTCAGCTCAAAAGAATCAAGGAAACTGGGCGCACACTCGCCATGCAGAACAGAAAGTGAGCACCGGCTCTTCCACCCTTTCATGATTCTTGCCGACCACATAGTGGTGAATTTTACCATCACGTTTCTGCTCCAGATGTCAGTGAGATCAGGTGGGATGGAGGGTCTATCTAACCTTCAGGGAGGGCTCAGATTATCCACATCAAATCTTAGAGCAAGGTAACTTGGATTAAGTGAGCCCAAACTCAATAGTACCTTCTCCTTTGGTGTGGTTACTGATACCACTGGCCAAAGCACAGGCCTAAAACCGTCTCACCTCTGTGGGGTGGTAACGGCCCTGTTTTTGGTCTGTTCTTCAAATCTACAGGAAAGTAGGTATCTTTTATACCATCAGTTCATCATCTTTATACCAGTGGTTTTTAAACTTCTTGATTCTATTTTCTAAAAGCAATTGAATACTTCATTGAAACAATTATATATGAAATCCATTACCAAAAAACAGATTTTTAAACATTAGGGTTGGAGTGAAGGCCCAGAGCTCTGTTTGCTGGCTTTTCCTCTCCCTTGCTGAGCTAACCAGTAGTACTGTTACAGGTATACAAATGAGGGGGATGAGTGAGTTGCAAGGGGTAGGTGGAAAGAGAAGGAAACTTTCTTTGGGGGAGCAAGCAATAGTCATCCAGCTAGATGGCAGGACTTCTGGAGTCTAAGGGGGAACCAGCCACCTGTAAGGGAAGCTCAGGAGAAGGACAGTCAGACAGCCAGGGAGCACCACCTGCCTTGGGGGGAGCAAAGGGTGAGGGGCAGGGAGCATGGGGCTGTGCGGGAATGCTCCACTCTAGCACAGGCTGAAGACACGGGCTGGTGTGCGGGCACAAGGTACGTCACGGCCAGCCCACCCAAGGCTGCTGTCTTCCCTTGCTGGAGTACGGTGCCTGGTAGGGGAGCAGTATATGGGGACAAGGCAGGGCCAGTGAAGCGGGTGTGGTGAAAGCCTTGTACACTCTCCTCTCAGCCACCTAGCCCTTCTCTCCATGGACATCATTTCTCAGAGTCTCTAGGAAGTGTCTCTTTGGGAGCTGATTGAAGGCAACTCTCATGACTCAGGAGCTCTAACCAGGTTAGCCTTCAGATTAGATCTGAGTGTAAGGGCTACTTTGTGGAGCTTATGAGAGGTCAGATGAAGACTCCATTGTCTCAGATAGAATTCTACTCCCTTTCCAGAAGCCAGAGGAGGAGAAAGGTTGGGTGGTTGCTAGAGAAATTGTAGAGATCTATAGAATAAAGTAGAATTGATTTGGAGATCTGGAATGGGATTCAAGGTACATGGGTATAACTTCCAGAATCTCCAGTGAGAAGGCGTAGCTGGAGAAAGGGCAGGTGTGGTTCTTTCTCTTTGAGAGGAGAGGCTCAGGGCGACCCTCTACCAGCACCTCTGCGAGAGCTCACTGGACTCTGCCTCTTTCTTAGTCTCCTGCCACTGTCAAATCACTGGGGCATCTGACACTAACTCTGCCAACCAGAGGGATCAGTAACAAGGACAGAAGCTAATTAGACAGGGACGGCGAGAGGAGAAGACAAAGGAATTAAGAGAGGACCATGATGGATTTGAGCAAGAGGTTTTTGGATATTTGCAGGTAAGACATATTTAGTGCTTTCTTGCCTGCCTTTGGGCCTAAAGAGACAGTAAGTAGCTCTATCCACCCCTGCACCCCTATATCCACACCAGAACCCTGACAGTTGGCTAAAAAGAAGAAAACCCTAAGACTGGGCCAGCTCACAATCAGGTGAACCACAGGCAGTGCAACTGGTCTTTCTTTGTCCTGTGTCCCAAGGGTAGCGGATGGGGTTGGGAGTGGGGGAGGAAGCGACAAACTTAACACTCAGGTACTTGAAACTCACAATATGTTTAATGCGAAAAAACTCCTTCCTCACCAGGAGGCTGCTTCCTCTCTCCTCTCTGCCTCCCATTTGGGAAAGGTAAAATGACCAGGAATAGGAAGGCATTCGCAAAAGTCCTACAGTTTACCAACGAGAACACTAGCTCTCAGCTTGGTAGGTGGCAGCATTCCGACGGAAAAGCTGCCTGAGATTGTTAAATGATTAGACTAGAGGAGAGGAGAAGCCGAAACAGGGCTGCTCCCCAGAAACTCCTATCAAGTTTTATTTTTTTGTTTGTTTGTTTGTTTTTTTGAGAGAGGGTATCACTGTGCAGTTCAGGTTGGCCTTGAATTCACAGTAATTCTCCTGTCTTGGCCTCTTGAGCGCTGGAATTACAGGCATGTGCCACTACACCTAGCTGTCTATAAAATTTTACTAAATGAAAAAAAAATTATTCTGAACCTTTCATATAGTTCTCTTCCTGGTAGTGACTGATTCCTATCCCAGATTTTAGTTTAAAGCCCTTGAGAAGTGCGATGAGGACTCCTAGCCATCTATACTTGAACTGAATCGCTTCTTTTTTTCACAGCTAGCCACAGCCTCTATGCTTATGTTGCCAGCTAATAATGCAGTGATAGTCAAATGACTATGATTGACCATGTTTAATATTGGCTCACATAGGACAGGTCCCCTGGTAAAGAACCCAAGGACACAGCAGCTCCCTTCCTACCTTTCTTGAGAAGAACCTCAACTTACTCCCAATAAGGAGACTTCCTTCCTGGGTTCTGTTTGGCCTGGTCTCACCACTAAGCTTAGGTGGGAGAGTTTAGATTGGAAGGAGCAGGAGGAGAGGAAAGGAATAACAATAGTACATCCAGACAAAGCAAAAACAAAAAGCACAAAACAAAAAGGCAAAGTGAAACAAACACCGCAAGAAAAGGAAGAAACAAGCAATGCAGAGGAACAATCAAGACAGAATATTGTTTAAAACATTGTTTAATAGCTTTCCAACATTAAAAAAAGTCATGTAATAAAAAGGATGCACAGCCTGGTTTTAGAGTGGGGTTTTTGTCTTTTCTTCCCTTCAGTCAAAGTGTCACAGAGCAACAGTAAAAGGAAAAGATAACCCTGGTTGGTTAAAGTGGATGCCACGTGCTCTCCTGTGGTCATTTTAGCAAATCATGCATCATAATAGACTATCACTCACTGCCCATAGGAGGAGATGGAGCAGCAGCAGCCACAGGAGTGGAGGGGGAAGATTTGACTGGTGCAACTGCTGCATAGGATGAGCTAGGAACGAGTTTTACATCAAGGTGATGACCCATGTTCTGCCGCTTTAGGACTCCCTTATAAGCGGCTCCCGTCTGGAATGTGTTAATTACTTCAATCTGCAAAGAATCAGAGAGTGAGACAGCTTTGCTCCACAGTCAGAGAGAGGGGCACAAGGAGGAAGGCAGGGTCACAGAGGGTTGGGCAGGGGGATGGAAGCTGCGGGTGGGGGGAAGGGGAGCCGAAGCTGGAAAGCAAGAGGGGGATTCCCTCACACACAAAGGAGTGGGGATGGTGGGAGGGAACGTTAATTGCACATCACAATTCATTTAAGGAACAATTTGCTGCGGAGTCTTAACACCCAGCCACAATCCAATTTTCTTTTCCCCTGTGGCTTCCGGTGGACACTTTAGCTGTACAGGTGTCCAAGGGTTCTTAAAAATTTAAAGGGATTTCTCCCACTCCACCACTCCTAACAGCTAGGCAGACACTGGCAGCTTATTCATAGATTTGACCTGTACTCTTAAAAATAAGGCAAAGTACATATTTCTGAATGTCCAGACTTGAGCACTTCTAAAACAAATCAACTACTTATTTGCAGATTTCCAAGAAAATAACGCATTCACTTAAAGGGAATATATTAGCTCATACATCATTGGCCATGGTGGAAAGGCCCCTGGATGGTGAGTTGATTGGCTCATCTTCTGAGTATCTTCCCCAAGATACCTGTCTCTGGCCAAAACGCAGCTTAGGAATCCAGTGGCCAAAGCCCACGAATGCCACTAAGCTGCATAAATGCACTGGAGATCCAGAAACATTGGGCAGAACACTGACAATAACTCAGCAGCTGGACTGAGTAGAAGGAGGAGCTAGTGCGTGGTGGTGAGCAGCAGTAGCTCTAGGCCATCCACACAGTCCCTGGTTCTGTGTGCTATTCCTCAGCGACAGAGGCAACTAGTGCCATCCACTGCCCTGCAACAGCCTCAATCTGGGGCCTCCATCAAATCTATTGTCCGCGTCCTTGACCCCAAGTAACAGGAAACAAATCAAAAGGGATTCCTTCGTTGTTCATAGATCTGGGGGCCTCCTCTTGGGAAAACCCACATGCATAATTCCAAGGGTCATTTCTCCAGGAGTGTAGGAAAGGTGCTGAGCCCATTTCCCCAACTTCATCTCCAGGAGAAGATGGGTCAGCAGGGGCTTTGTGACTCAGAGCATCTCCTATCTATAAAGCTTCCCAAGAAGCCACAAAATGCTTCAGGTGAATTTCTGAATTCGTATCAGTCTGAGCTACGACATCACCCCTTCCTCACATGCTACAGTTTCCAGTTGCAGAGGACTGAGGAGCCTGGCGCTGCAGGAGGAAAGGGCTGGCTCCCGGCAGAGTCCAGCAGCGTGGAGAACGGGCTGTAGAGATCCTTCCTCAGTGCCTATGAGGGCTACAAGACCTGATTTCCGCAGTGAAACTGCATTCTAGGTTTACCTCCCAAGATTCTAGCCTTTACATTCCCCAGATTTCAGGTTTCCAGTACTTTTAGCCCCCACAAAGCTCCAGAGTAAAGGAGAAGGGAAGAACCGCCTAGGACTAGGGAGAGGAAACAGCCCAACCAGGACTAGGCAATAGCTTCGCAACCTCTTTTGCCCCAAATGTGGCCATGAGGATCAACAACCAGGTAGCAGGACATGTCGTTAGGACCCTGCTGAAGATAAGGAGTGGGGGCCAAGGTGGGCTTCAGATGTCCAGGACGCACTAACATGCCTCACTCTCAGCCTCGACTGCTCACAGTCAGGTGCACACCAGAATGGCACAGTGGTATCTTTAACCTTTGGTTGTCTTTAGTGCCTGGGTCTGGGCCTTAATGCCATTCTGGCTGACTGCCTCGTGCTCCAACAAGGAAAGGCAGGATACCTAAAGCTCTGTAGGCAGTGACTCCAGACAGACAGGAGCACGGTCGAGGGAACAGAAACAGGCAGTGGTGGGAAAGGAAGCCCCAGGACTCTTGGCCCCCCCAGGAGAGAAGACTGGCAAGGAGCGAGGAGGCACTGGAATGAGGGAGTTCCTAGCTAGGGAAGAAAAAAAAAAAATCACACAGCAGAAAAGGAGGCAGGTGACCCTGAGGGGAAGAAAAGCAAAGAGGTTATTTGGAAAAAAAGCAGACCCAAAGGAAAGCCCTGAGGACTGTAGCGATGGGCCCCAAGGCACCAGGCTCTATGGACACCCAGCGGACTCAGCACCCTGGAGGGAGGCGTGGGGAGACCATGAGAGCTCTGGACACCGCGGGGCAGTCTGTGCAGGTCCTGCTGCAATCTCCCTGGCAGGAGACGGGGAGGGGCCCAGGGTTCCCCTACCTCGCTCTTCTTCCCATATTTCTTTTCATCTGCTGTCTCCCCCATGGGAGATGGTTCCTACAGGTTTGCGGTTCAGAGTACTCACTCCATCTGTCTTCTCTATGCATGAAGGAGGTGGCGCTGGTTGGGGGTTTTTCTATGTCCTCTGCAAGGCCAGTTTGTGAGAATGAACCAATTTGGGGACCTCCAGCCAACTGGCAAAAACAGGCCTGTGCTCTGGAGAGCATCCTGGCGATCTCGGGATTGACAATTTCTCGAGCTGGAGAATCTTGGGAATGAAACAATAAAGGTGTGCGGGGTAGCGGCAGGGGAAGAACTGTCAATGCCTAGACTGCCATTTACCCAGGAGGTAGTTACAACGGAGGCACCGAAAGTGAAACAAATGCAAAAACACAAACAAAAGTTACTCTAGGGCTATAGGCAGGGGACTTAAGAGCAGCCAGAGCAGCTTCTATCCCATCTCAGAAATTGTAAGAAGGGAAAGAGTTTGAAGAACTGATAGCTTCTTCCTTTCTGGGAAGCAGTCTGAATCCTGCAAAAGATACTCAGAGACTGTTGTCGTTTATACACAATCATCAGATTCCCCGCCATGGCCTTAAATTTCAAGAGGGGAAGGTAGGAGAGGGTGAATTTCTTTCTCAAAGATCCCTCCAGGTCATACTGATTACCAGAACAGCAGCATGGGGATGTCACATTAAGTGACTGCTGAGGATGCTGATCAGGGGATTTTATGTCCCTCCTTCCTTTTGGAAGACAGGAAGAGACTGCACATTCCCCGTCCTTGGGCTAGGGACAGTGCTTGCAAGAGACCCTCTGCATGGAGTTTTCCAGGCCCCAAAGGCTAACAGAGTGGGCTCTGGAGCCAGTCCATAGCTGAAGGACTCTGCTAACAATAGGCCATGGTCTGGGTACTGCAACTACTCTCTGTCAGAGGAGGCCACGCGGACACTACTGCCCTGTTGGTCCTGAAGCTGGGGAGCAAGGGTTGCCCTCCGGTAGTGAGCAGAAGGCAGGGAAGAGACGGTGCCTGCCAAACATTGCTGCTGCCCTCCCACCACTTCTGGAGACAAGGAGGTTTCTCTTCCCAGGGTGAGCACAGGCCACTAGCAGAGTACCTGAGTCTGGATACGGTTCAGGCCACGGAACCAGAGGATCTGGCCTCGGCGCAGCTCCATCTCAGCATGGTCAATCTCATCCAGCCCCTCAGCGTCCTTGGTGATGTCCTCTTTGGAAGTGCCATGCCCAGCCTCCTTCAGGAACTTCAGAGACTGAGTAGGTATCGCAGAGATGACCTGAGGACAGGAGTGGCAGAGTTGTCAGTTAAGCTACCCACGACAGCCCCAGGAAGGTTACTCTTCCCTGCCATCGTGTCCACCAGGAGAGCAGTGAGGAGCAGCACCAATCTGCTCAGGCAAGTAGTCACCAAGTGCCCACCAGCTGTCACGTCCTTAAGAAGCTTTTCTGTATTTATGGACACATGGAAGAGAACTTATAGCCTAGTAATGTACCAGCCATCTTCCTACTTATATAATTCCTCTTTCCGTCTTAGATCTTTCTTTCCATTTTGCTTTATGTCTTTAAAGGAAAGAGGACTAGCATACATGGAACATATCCAACAGGGACAGAGACCAGGACCTGGGGGAAACAAATTGGGAGAAATCATTCAGGCTGGCCTTATACTCACTATGTAGCCCAGGCAGGCCTCAGACTCATGGTGCTCCTTCTGCCTCAGCCTCCTGAGTACTGGGATGACAGGTGTGTGCCACCACACCTGGCCTGTAAGCTCTTATATTTCTAACCATCCCCCACTTCTTTCTAAGTAAAACTCCATTGAAAAGTTCTACTAGTGTCTGAGAAGCTACATATTTGCCATCCTCCAGGCATGGTCAGAGAAGAGACCTAAAACCTCTGAAGTAATGGGCAGTTATCAGTCCACCTTGGAATCCTGTGAGATGGAGTGAACTTGGACACTTGCACGGGAGGAGAGGAGAAGGTGGAGGTAAGGAGCCAAGAGCCTGCACAGTTGCGTGTTCCTTCTCAGGAAGAGGATGGGAGGTCTGCATGCTGTACAGAAGCATGGGAAGGTGCACCAGTACTCACCTGGCCCCACAGGAGTTCTCCAATCCCAATTAAGAGACACCACAGCCACTGGGACAGGCTGAGCTTGGTGCAACTGAAGGGTTTACCCCCAAATTCCACAATGAGGACCTAGAATAGAGAAGGGCAACTCAACTTCAAGGGGGAGACAGACAGATGTCTAGCTCTCTAGCCAGGGTCACCAAAGGAATGTCACGCTGCTGCCCAGGGATCCTTGTGATGCTGGTCCTGATCTGCTTGCTGGAGAACGGGAAAGGAGATCGAGGAGAGGATAAGGAGGATACGTATGGAGTCTTTACAGAGCCTTCTGGTGGGGAGACACACACAGTTCCTCTGACTGCTATGACTGACTAACATAAGATCTGGCAAAGTGGAGGCAGGTGTGAGCTTCTTGTGACCAAAGCCAGTGGGGGACAAAGAGAAGGCAAAGCAATGGAAAGGAGGAACTGAAGGCGATGGGCAATAAGGGAGGTATCCTGCAGGATGGAGTAGCAGTTCTTCTCTTGCATAGCGTGTTTATAATCCCTTGCATCCTTCTGGATGTTTCAGTGTACCTGACTCGGACAAGGAACGGACCAGGGTAGTCACGTCCTTGACCCTACTCCCCGCAGCAGAAGCCCAGGCCAGGTTCAGTGTCACCTACATGCACACTGACTACCGCTTCTCTTGCTCTGTGAACTGTGCTGCTTTCTACCCCACCCCTCTTCAGAACAGAAGGGAATGGAGGCTGCACTACATGACATGTACATTTCATGCGCACAAGCAGGAGGCCCAGAAAGGGCCTAGAAGACAGTGACACCTTTCTTGGGACACTTTGTGAAATTTCTGTATATTTACAAAATCGTAAAAGAATACTACAAGCCTTATCTTATTTGCAACCAATGTGCTGCCTGGCACTGGAGCCACTGATGTTCTGGGCTCCGCTTCTTGAGTAAAGTACAAATGGAAGCCCACTGGGAACCCCAAAGTGTCAACTCCCAAGCCTCAATCTCCCTTACACCATTACTCCTTTCCTTGAGGGCTTAGGGAATCTTGGCTCCTGGGTTCCATCCATCCTTCCCCTTCCCGGGGCCCCAACTCCAGAGAGTCTCACCTGGCTGATGAATGTGCCCAAGACCACAGAGCAGAAGATGAGGTTGCGGAAGATGCCTGCAAAGACATTCTTCTCTCCGTGGATCTTGCGGGAGTTGATCTCATTGAAGAGCTGCATCAGCACAAAGGTGTTGAAAACAATAGTGTAGTGCTGGCTGGGCGGTGAGTGCAGTGGGGCCTTCCTTCCACTGTCAATGTCAAAGAACTTCTCACCTGGTTGGGAAAGGGCAAGCATTGCAGGCCACCTGTGCCTCAACAGGGTTCACGTTCAGCACATGTTGTTGTGGTCATGCTGGTGCCTTAGGGCCATTAGAAAATCCATTCTAACTGGTCAGTTTCTGAGTTATACTTGTTACCAAGTTTATTTGTTTGTTTGTTTTGCACTACTAGGGACTGAACCCAGCTCACCTATGCATCCCTAGCCCTTTTTAATTTTGAAAGACGGTCTCACTAAGTTGCCTGGGCTGACCTGGAAATTGCCTCTGCCTCTCAAGTAGCTGGGATTGCAGGTGTGTGCCACCACATCTAGCTTAATCAGATCTTTTAAATGTCAGCCCTGGTTTCAAATTATCTGACCCCATCTACCTCTTGGTTTGCTCTACAACATCTGCTTTCTCACAGTAAAGCACGGTGGGGAGACTATGCACACAAGGGGCACTTGGTAGGCGAAGCTGCTGTTATGTCCTGTCTGTGTGCTTCTGCTCCCATTCTGTACCCCAGTGGTGGCAAACCTATGGCATCTGTGCTGCTCTGGCACGCAGCGCCCTCTCTGTTGGCACACGAGCCAAACTGCCCAAGCATCACTGCGCAACCAAGCATTCAGGTTTAAGTGCACTGTTGGCATTTTTTGATAAATAAGTTGGTTTTGGGAGGCAGTTTGGGCACTCGGTCATTGCTATATCTTCTTTCCTCAGGCCATTCTCTGTCCCTGTCTCCAGCTAGCACCCCCACTGCTGCCCACCCCCTTCTGTGGCTTACCAGCAAAGACCAAGAAAAAGATGACAGCAAGCTGATAGACTGCGTGGCCCAAGATGTTTTTCATCATAGTACGTGAGATCAGAGGCTTATTCCGGCCATAGGGGCGGCGCTTTAACAGAGACTCTGTGGGGGGCTCTGTGGCCAGGGCCAGTGAAGCGAAAGTGTCCATGATTAGATTAACCCACAACATCTGCACGGCTTTCAGGGGGGAATCCTGGTGGGAAGAAGAACCAGTCCTGTTAGTTTCCCCCAAACCAACCCTACCTCAGTTACCAGCCTGGCCTGGCCCTTGAAATGATCTTGCTCCCACTATTCGCCTAGACTTTGAATCTGGTCACCTACTGGTTGAGTGACCTTGAGAAAATTACTTGAGCCTTGGGTTCCTCACCTATACAATGGGAGATAATAATACCTACCTGCCAAGCTTGCTTTGGGAGAATAGAGATAATACACTGAAGTGTACATCACAGCAGCTGACATAGAGTGCTAAATTCACTGTACGTAGATTGTTAACATTCCACGTAAGTAGATGGAGACAATGGACCTAGCTAGTCGAGCCACTTCCTGCCCCTCCACCACTGGGCTCCACCACGTTCCTCAGCCACTGCTTCCTCCCTCCCATCTCAGCCCGCCTCAGGCCCTTCACCTGAGTGATGCAGGCTCCAGTGAAGGCCACGATCACAGCCACCACATTGACAGTGAGCTGGAACTGCAGGAACTTGGAGATGCTGTCATAGACGTTTCGTCCCCACATTACTGCCTTCACGATGCTGGTGAAGTTATCGTCTGTTAGGATGATGTCTGATGCCTCCTTCGCTACATCTGTGCCTGCAATACCCTGGGGCAAGATGGGAAGAAGGCCGTGAGGAGCTGGAGGGTGCAGGGCTTCTCTGAAGCCAGGCTTTATTTCTGGACTTCCAAGAAGCCTCAGAACCAGGTAGAGACACTAGAGGGCACACTAGACACACAAAAGAAAATGAAGGGAGCCTGTGTCACTGTCACGGTACAGAAATGAGGCTGTGGCCTGACGCCACTGCTGACTCTGCCCCCAGAGAGAACTGCAGTCGTCCTCGGCAGCCCTTTCTCTCGCCCTTCCCACTCCCGCTACTCTGGAAATGAATCAAAAGGCAAGGAACAAGTCCCATCCTTCTAATCTACCTCTAAATCCTTAAATTTCTTCTGCCGCCACTCGTATCTGATTTAAATGTGTCTCCCTTACACCTGCAAGCAGCCTGACATTTTGCTTTAAGAGCAGCAGTCTGGCAGCACAGTTCAGATGCTCTGTCCTTGTTCAGAACCCGGCCACAGGGGCCACCAAAGGCTACCCGAGAGTTATGGTTGTGGGTGAAAGCCAAGCCTTCGCTGCTGTCAGCCTTCCAGTCTGGTTGTCCGTGCTCTCAAAAGCGAACCCTGACTTATTTTTCAACCTGCTCTTATGTTGTCTTTCTTCTCAAAACCTAGTGCCTTTTCACAACCCTCTGAATCACTCATTTTATCCCCCCCATTTCCCCAAGCCTGAAACATCCTCTTTCTCCATCCGTTTAAAGCCTATCTCTGGCGGCGCATGCCTCTAATCCCAGCTACTCAGGAGGCTGAGGCAGGAGGACTGCCAAGCTGGAGGCAAGCCTGGGCACCTTAGCGAGAGCTTGTCTGAATAAAAGAAAAACAGGGCTGTAGCTCAGTGGTACAGTGCAAGCCTAGTATACATGACTCAATCCCTCCCATCTTGCCTTCTTCCCATCTTGCCCCAGGGTATTGCAGGCCCTGGACTCAATCCCTAGCACCCAAACAAAACTAAACCAAAACCAAAACCCTATTTAGTTTTAAGGTCTCATTCAATTAAACCCTAACTGCTTTGTGAAGTGCTCCTAACGCCCTCAGCCCATGTAGCCATCACATATTCTGTAACTGCCCTAACCCCCAAAGGAGCGCATTCTGCACTCTCTTGTATACTAATAGATGATCTGTTTTCTCTATCTGGTAGCAGTGTTTTCCTACCTAGACTGCAACAAGCGAAGATCTGTTAGATAAAACCGTACAGCGCAGTTTCCTCAGTGCAATCAGCTCCCTAGTACATCCACAGGCTGCCACACAGTACACTGCACAAAGAAAGGAGGGTACCTGCACACAGTTACCACTAGGAATAATCTCCAAATTTTACTGTTAATTGATAAAAGCAAGGTGGGCTGAGTGTGGTGGCTCACGCCTGTAATCCTAGCACTCAGGAGGCTGAGGCAAGAGGATCACCATGTGTTTGGGACCAGCCTGGGCTATACAGCAAGACCCTGTCTCAAAAAAAATGAAAGCAAAAACAAAACAAAAAAGCAGGTGGAAGAATGGCAGAAAGGTTCACAGTATGGCACCACTTACATAAAGGGATGGGGCACAAACATATCAAAAATGCTTGACTGTACTTTAAAGACGCAAAAGAAAATAAACCAAAAACTTGATTAAAAAAAAGTTACCCGGGGGCTGGGGATTTAGCTCAGCGGCAAAAGCGCTTGCCTGGCAAGCGCAAGGTCGTGAGTTCGGTTCCCGGTACCGGAGAAAAACCAAAAAAACAAACAAACAAACAAAAAAAAAAGTTACCCAAGGAATTAAGACGGGACCAACAGGGTGAAGGCAGTAGGGACAAATGCCACATTTCTATGAATATTCTTATTTTGTATATTTGACGCTAGAACAATATAACTATTTTACACAAATAGAAAACAAAATTAAATTTAAAAAGCAATCCCTAAAATGATATAAATCCCTAACATGATAAAAATGAACTACTACAGCTAACTGGTAGCAAAACTGCACCAATGAAAAATGGTTCAAATGACTTTTAGTAATTCAAAACTTATACGCTTTTTAGTAATTTGATGATACATTCCTAATAAACTACACCCACAGGTAAAAAGAACAGCAAGAAAAATATTTA
Organism: Chinchilla lanigera; assembly: GCF_000276665.1. Classification (NCBI taxonomy): domain Eukaryota; kingdom Metazoa; phylum Chordata; class Mammalia; order Rodentia; family Chinchillidae; genus Chinchilla; species Chinchilla lanigera. The sequence continues at coordinate 39,628,208 of NW_004955406.1, read as the reverse complement.
ACTGTTTTTAATAATATTGTTATTATTTCAAAAACTATCACATATATTTTAAGATAAGGCAAGTAATAATTATGTGAATGCCATTAGGAATCAGTATCTCTAGCTTAAGAGCTACAATGTAAAATCAGTGAAGTTAAACTGGACATGGTGGTACACGTCTGTAATCCCAGTGCTCTGGAGGCGGAGGCAGGAGGATGACCAAGAATTCAAGGTCAGTGTGGGCTATATAGGGAGATCAAAGTCACCTGAGCTACAGAGGAAGCCCTGTCTCAAAAAATCAAACAAACACAAACAACAACAAAGAAAAAGCAAAAAAAAAAAACCACACACACAAAAAAAAACAAACACAAAATCAGGGAAATTAAATAAAATTAGAAAGGTAGAAATTATTATGTTAGAATTCATAATTTTAAATTTGAATGTGAAATACTGGTCTGAATTCACAAGGTATTTTATCTTTTTTTTTTTTTTTCTCCATCCTTTTGAGACAGGGTCTCGCTATGCAGTTCAGAGTCTCGCTATGTAGTTCAGGGTGGCCTTGAGCTTACTTGTAGCCCAGGCTGGTCTCAATGATCTTCCTGCCTCAGCCTCCCGAGTGCTAGGATTACAGGCGTGCACCACCACGCCCAGCTTGGAGCATTTTATCTTTAAAACAAACTCAGAAACAAAACTGAGATGTAGGGGCTGGGGATTTAGCTCAGCGGCAAAAGCACCTGCCTGGCAAGCGCAAGGTCGTGAGTTCGGTTCCCGGTACCGGAGAAAAACCAAAAAAAAAAAAAAAAAAAAAACTGAGATGTAAAAGCCTGCTTCTTAGCTGGGCGTGGTGGTTCCTGTAATCCCAGCACTCAGGAGGCTGAGGCAGGAGGAATGTTGGGAGTTTGAGACCAGCCTGGGCTACAAAGTGAGCTCAAGGCCAGCCTGAACTGCATAGGCGAGACCTTGTCTCAAAAAAAAAAAAAAAAAAAAAGCCTGCTTCTTAGCTTTCTCCACAGAAAAGGCCTAGAAGCCCATGTGCTCAGTGCCAAGGAGCACCCTTGTGCTCTGACTGTGTTCTCTAAGTCCCCTTTCCCCTAAGTGAGGCCGGACTCCTCAGAGAAATGGGAGACTGCAGAGCTAAGGTAAGAAATATGCACAATGTGTCTGGGACATCTTAGTCAAAATACCAAGACGGAGAATAAGGACACCTTGAGTTATAGCAAAAGGACTCGGAAATGCTCAAGAGGCTTCCCTGGCTAAAGATGGATCAACATAAACGTCAAAATAGTAAAAGCAAGGGATTGAAACACATCAAGTATACCTGAGTGCAAGTGTTGTTAATGATACTTAAAACAAAATAAAACAACTCACTAGGTTTATTTGGAGGATCCTAAAAAAAGCAACTCATTATTTTGAAAACTGATAAAGAGAAAGAATCAAGCATTAACCTGCCTTCCATGTGGGAACTGACCCTTAGAGGAAACAAACAAGTGATTAAGGGAAGTTACTCTGGTATAAGTATTAAATTAATAAATAAAGTCAGCTGGGTGTGATGGGGCACACTTATCATCTCAAGACTAGGGAGGTTGAGGCAGGAGGATCTCTGAGGGTTTGAGGCCAGCCTGAAGTACATAGTGATGCCCTGTGCGCTCAAAACCAATAACTAAATAAATACAGAACTGGCTTGTATGAGAAAGGGTTACTGTGACAGGCATGTTTGCTAGTCTGGCACTTAACTGGCGTTTGGGGACTTGGTTCCCAGAATGTTTCTGGTCAACAATGAACAGTGGGCCTCTCAGTGGATCTCAAAGGTGCCCACACAACCTATTTTATACTGAACACCTACTTTCCTTCTGGGAGTCTGGAATTTTGGATGTGCCAGGGAGAAGGTGCCAGTCCTAATAAAACCATGGTTGATGGGCATGTGACCGGCTTCCCCGGGTGGAAGCATCATAGAAATAGTGCCGTTTTTGTAAATGGGGAAGAATAGACTCCATGTGACCCCTTGTGGGAGGAGAACATAACGATGACTATGGAGGATTCACCTAGATTCTGCCAGTGTCTTTTTCTCTTGTGATCCCACTGTATCCTTTTTAGGCCTCTATAATAATCCTTAGCCTTAATACAGCTGTATGCTGAGTTCTGTGAGTCTCTGTGAATATAAGGGTGTTTTGGGACCCCTGACTCAGGGATGCTATACAATCAGGGGTTCTCAAACATTAGGATGTATCAGAGTCACTGAGAGGCCTTGCTAAAACTGGTAGCTGGGCCCACCTGCAGGCTTTCTGGTTCAGCAGACCCGGGGTAGGGCCTGAGAATCTACATTGCTATGGGTTCCCGCATATAACTGGTACAGCTGTAAGGAGGAGCACAATCCAAGAGCCACTGCTATAGATAAAGAGACTTAAGAGATGTGTCAAACAATTGCCATGAATTGATCTATTTGGATCCTGATTTGGACAGACTATAAAGCAACATTCACAAGTCAGGGAACCGTGAACCTTCATTAGATATTTAATGACAGTAAAGAATCATGACTTTTTATTTTATTTTATTTTATTTTTTTGGTTTTTCTCCGGTACCGGGAACCGAACTCACAACATTGCGCTTGCCAGGCAGGCGCTTTGCCGCTGAGCTAAATCCCCAGCCCAAGAATCATGACTTTTGTTATGAGAAAATGGTATTCTTCTTTTAGGCACATTTTATTTATTTATCTATTTTTCAGCATAAGTAAATTAACTTTTATTTCCAATTTACATGCATTGTGGGGTTGATCTTTTTTTTTTTTTTAAGCTAAAGAATGAAAACACATTAACAAACAAAGACGTAAGTGATATATATTATTTAGAGAAATGTGCTGAAGTTTTTATGGATGAAATGACATCAAGTCTTGGATTTGCTTTAGAATAATTCAGCTGGGGACAGGGAAGCTGGCAGTGGTGGTGATGCGTCAGGGACCCAAAGTTGGCTGAGTGCCGAAGCTGAATGACAGGTTCGTGGGGATTCATTATATATGATTCTCCCTACTTTTGCATACTCTTAAAGTTTCTTAGAGTTACAACTTTGGTTCTTAAAAATGTTCCCTCAAAAAATACTTCTTGGTTTTCCTTCCATTGCTTAAAAACAGGGGTGGGGTAGAGCTCAGCGGTAGAGCATAGTGTAGCACGCACGAAGCGTGGGGTTTGATCCCCAGCACCGCCACAAAATTAAATGAAAGGAAACAAAACAAAACAAAAGCACCAATAGCTCAGTTTGCTTTCAATCATAAGCTACTTCAGTGTGAGGAAGCATTCTGCAGTCTGGGGGATTCTAAACTTCCTTGGACATCAGATTGAGCTAGTGTGCTTGCTAAAAAAAGAAAGAAAAAGAAAAAAAAATCAAACATTTTCATACCCATCCCATACTCTGCTGAATCAAGACAATTCAACTTTAGAATATGTGTTTTAAAATGAACTTTCCAAGCAATTCTGACACTCTTGGCCTCATAAGTGAAAAGCAGAGCACTGAGCGATGCTTGCCACATAGCAGGTCTTTCGTGCGGAAGGTGAGTTTTCTATAATTTGCCTAGGCAAAAAAAAAAAAAAAAAAAAAAAATCACTGCACTCACGGTCAAGTCTAAATTGGTCTGGTTTTGCCGGGTGAGGTCCTTTACGGCTCCCCTGCCTCTCATCCACTGTGCACACCTGAAGGGGCCCCACCGCGCATCTTGTTGGCCCGGCAAGCAGGAGAGATGGAGCTGGAGAAGGCAGCTCACTTGGGAGGCGAAGGCACCAGAGGCCGCAGCCACTAGAGTCTGTGCTGGCTTCCCAGTGGAGGACACCGAGTGACTAACGACACCGTGCTGCACTTACCATGGCAAAACCAACGTCTGCTTTCTTGAGGGCAGGCCCGTCGTTGGTGCCGTCTCCAGTGACAGCTACCACCTGCCGCTGTTCTCCAACAGTGCTGTCGATGATGCCTGGGGAGGAGAGTGAGCCCGTGTGCTGCCCGAGGCCATTTGCCAGCGCTCTGTTTCCCACGGAAGGTGCTTTTTGTGCCCACCCCTGGCCCCAGTCTCTACCACTCTTCCTATTTTCTTTTTTCTCTCCCTTTCCCATGCTAAAGCTTCTCCAGCTGCCACCTAAGGGCAGTAACTGTTTTGTGGGCAGCACCCCAGCTAGGAAAGAAGTCCTCACACGGTGGCCTAACTGATGGGAAGGCACCAGATGGACTCGAAGGCAGAGCCCGGGGCTCAGCTGCACCAGTTCTACCTGCCAGCTGGGTGATTTGAGTAAGTTACCTGTCTTTTCAACTTCCAACTTCCTTCCTGACAAAACGAGATGGTTTTACCTGTCATGACTAAGTCACAGTACTACCAGCAAACAAGATGTATAATGTGTAAAAAATCCAACTTTACTATATGTCATACTCACCAAGGGCTCAGATGTGTGCTAAATGGAACATTTTCCCATCACCCCGGGAGCTCTCCTAGAACCTCCCTATTCAGGACAGAAGCGTTGCTCTGGCTGATGCGCTTACCAAGCTCACCCCAGCCTGCCTTTATCTTTTGCGGGCCCTGACTCAGGAGCTGACCTCACCTTTCACCAGCGTGTGCTTGTCAGTGGGGGAAGATCGCGCCAGCACCCGGAGCTTGGGCCAGATCTTGTCCAGCTTTTCTTGCTCAACCTGCCAACACCAGACCGCATCTGGATCAGCCACGAAGGACAATCACTTACACAAACCATCTAAGCCACAGGAGAGCTGGTTCACCACGGCCCCACGGAGCCGAAACAGCCAGCTCAGCTCACCGAGGGTGACCACTCATGCTCCGTTTGTCTTCTTTTCCCTCCCCATCTCCTACCTGGGAGAGAATCCGTATTTTTGAGACCCTTGAGGAGGGTCAGGATTTGCTGCTGGCTCAGGGGGCTGACATGATTTACTGAGGTCTTAGGTTTGGTTTTTCTATGTAGATCAGGAAGCTTTTCCCTCAGACCACCTCCTCTTACAAACTACTCCTAGCCATAGGGCAGTGACACAAGAGGGATGAGGTAGGGAGATGATATGACTGAAAAAGCAGAATGACTGGAAAAGTTAGTGACACTATTTCAAAAGAGAACTTGTGAATGAAGATAGTGAGAAGACAGACAACTCCCCATGTCACCATCTGAGCTGCTTTGGTAGGAAGGAACGTCTCACGACGAGCAGATATCAGTTTAGAATCCACCCACTTTCTCCCACATGGCCCAAAGGCTGTTCGCTAGAACCAGCCCTTCCCTAGTGAGGCGCTGGTTCCTCCCACCCAGGACGCACCTCGCCTTTCTCATTGCGGATGAGTCTGTTGAATTCTTTGCCTTCTAAGCACAAGAAGTCATCTGAAGGTGTGAGAATGCCACACTTGGTGGCAATGGCCCGGGCTGTGTTGACGTTGTCACCTGTCACCATTCTGACAGTAATGCCAGCTCGCTTGCATTTGGCAATAGCGTGCGGAACCTTTGGAGAGCGAGAAAAGGAAAAGGATGGCAATACTTGTAAGCTGCTCCTTTCGGCTCTCTTCACAGAGTGGCACCGGAGAAGCTGTGCCCTGGGGCCTGGGCCACACCTCTCACTTTACAGCACTCACTGTCACCTCGCTTCTGCTCATCCCGCAAGAGCCACATTTGAGTTTCACTTATTATCCCAGGAGCTAAGGGGAAATGGGCCTCAGGAGCTATGTGTAAACACGTGTGCTTTCTCCTCAGTCCAGACTCCTAAGCAGGGTACAGTGGTGTTTGGAGATGTGCCTGGCAGAAGTTCTAACCACTCTGCCTGCCCGGCCCAGGCACCACTCCTATCTGCTCTCTGTAGCTTCCCCAGTGCAGGACATCTTCGCTGGCCTTGGCCTTGACAACTACCAGGCTGACTGTGTGAACCTCCCTGGAGCAGGGACACGGTCATCCCCTGCGTCTAGGATAGTGTTCTGTAGACAGCCTCCTTGAAAAGAACATACTGGTTGAAACAAGGTGGCTAAAGACAGAGATGGTTAATCTTGCCTCTTGACCAAATATTAAGTCCAACAAAACCACCATTTCTTACTGCTCACGAAGGAATACCGTGGCCTGTCAAGTAGGCATGCCAGGGAACTTGCCCAGGGTTACAAATTGACAAGGAACTTGTACCCACTTCCTGTGACCCCTGGGTGGCTTCTCAGATCACAGTGGGCTGGTGATTAGACCAGTGGCCACTGTGAGACTGTCACTCATGTGCTTTTGCCCTACTCTGAGCCAAAGTCTCACCTCTGGACGCACAGGATCTTCAATGCCCACCACTGCGATACAGGTCAGTTCCGTGAGGATCTCATTCTCGTTGTCCCATAGGGGTTCTGTGTCATCGAAGTCCCGATAAGCCATGCAGATAGTCCGGAGCCCTTCACAGGCCATGGGCTCAATGACAGTGCGTACCATGTCATCTCGGTCCTTGTTCTTGAACGGCAATATGTCCCCTTTCTTGTCCAGGATTCTATTACACCTGGAGAGATACACAGTCAGAAAGCAGAGGCTCCTTTCCTACTCAGCCTGTTTCTTTAGTCATTACAAACATTCTGACAACTCTGCATTATTCCCAAAGACCTCACTCCCTGACCCAGTGTCTCCTTTATCCATTATTCCACTGAGTTCCTCTTTCCAAGATAAGGTAGCCCATGGATTGCCCACGGTCCAAGGTCCAGGCGGGCAGCGAGTGTGACTCTCCCAGGTCACTTGTTCTTATCCACATGGGAATGCAATGCTGAGTCATTTGTAGATCACTTGCTCTTTTTGAACTTTCCAAAAGTATAGAGACTTTTTCAATCTATAACTGTACACAGGAGAATGCTAACCCAGAATGTATTGATCAAAAGAAGGCAGTTAAAACCAAGTTGGGGCACTGCTTCATTAAGCTCTGCTGACCCTATACCCAAGCTGAGTCAACTTTTAGTGACCCATCCATCCATCAGTAGTCCAACCACTTTTGAAGTTATGCAACTTACCTGTAATCAGAATTGAGAACGGGAAAGAAAAGGGAACTTGGAGCTAACATTGCTATTACTTCTATGTGCCAGGCACCTTATGTACATTGATCACCTAACCGCAGTGAGATGGAGTTTATTCTGAGTATGACTATCTTTGTTTTCAGATCAGGAAATGGAAGTTTAGATTGTCCAGGTCTGAATCCTGACTGTGTCTCTACTAGTTGTACCTCCTTGAGCAAATTATATAACTTCCCTGTTTTCTCATCTATACGACAGAATAACAGCACCCACTTCATAGAGTTAGGGGAATTAAATGAAAGGTGCTACCTAAAGTACTTAAAAGCAATTCTTGGCCTCACATGTTAGCTAGGTGTCAGCACCTGGCTGAAGGGCTCACTAATCATTCAAATCAGTTCAGTGTGAGGCATGTCATGCAGACTCTCCTGAGGGGAGGATCCTGAGGAAGAAGCCCGGGGGGAAGGGCACTCACTTGCGCAAGATGATCTCTGAGGCGCCCTTGCTGAACATGCGGAAGCCCCCGCTGGGCTTCCGGATGACTGTGCTCATGGACTTGCGCACGGAGTTGAAGGTGTACACCTTGTAGAGTTTCTCCTCTGGCACCTCATTACGCACAGCCTGGTAATCGTGCTTCAAGTCGGTGACAAAGCCCAGCAGAGCACATTCAGTTTTGTTGCCCACCTGTCGTGGCAGACCTCCCTCCTTCTCTGGAGGCTGAGGGTAGAGATACACATAGGAGTAGAGAAACCACTTAGGACTCCCTGACAAAAATATGACATAGGGCTGGGATGTAGCTTAGTGGTACAGCTTCTGCCTACTCTGCATGAGGCCGTGGGTTCAATCACAGCACCAGAAAATAAAAATAAATAAATAAATAATTGAAATTCAAAATCACAAATGCACCCGGAGCCCATACAAGGGGGACAGCATTTGTTGGTGCTATTTTAAGAGTAATAGAGAGTGGTCAGCAGTGAGGTTGATCTCAGAGCCACCCTCCTCCTGGGGGTTTTATAGTTTGCTCTAGTCATGACGCAGGTGTCTCACCCTGCGTGGGCGTTATTCTAATGTTCTCTTTGTTTATGGAAAGTGAGTAATTTTTCTCCTGATAAGCTCGAGTCTGCTGCAAGCATGAGGTTCCTCTTTAGAGACACTGTCTTCCCAGGGTAATCAGAGGGTCATAGATTCCTGGAGGCCCGCAATCCCAACCCTCCATTTACCCCCAGCCTCAACCTGAACATGTTCAATCAAGAGTAAGAAAGGGATATAGGATGGTAATTCAGGCAGAAGAAACAGTGAGAGATTTGCCTCAGAGAAAATTACTGTTCCCCTCCAGCCGCCCACTCCAAATGCCTAGACAAAGGGAGAGCTCACCAAAATCTTAGATGTATAAGCACTGTTGATAGAAATGCCATTGACAATAAGGTCGAGGGCCCTAGGTGGTAAGACGTCTGGGCTTGGGACTTGACGGTAGTGGGTGCCCCCGATGTAAGCTTGTACCACTGTCATGCGGTTCATGGTCAGCGTGCCCGTCTTATCAGAGCAAATGGCGGTGGCGTTGCCCATCGTCTCACAGGCATCCAAGTGCCGCACCAGGTTATTGTCTTTCATCATTTTCTACAAAGGAAACAGAAAAGCCTTGAGAGAAGACCAATGGACCTCAGGCTATGTCCTTGCCAACATCTCTCCACATTTTATTTTCCAGTCCTACACAAATATACAAGAGACTGTTTTGGTGAATCCTTAAGATTCTACTGGCTTGGGCTGGGGATTTAGCTCAGCGGCAAAGTGCCTGCCTGGCAAGCGCAAGGTCGTGAGTTCGGTTCCTGGTACCGGAGAAAAACCAAAAAAAAAAAAAAAAAAAAGATTCTACTGGCTTATTTAAACACTGACACAGCGGGTGGAGATGGTCTCCCCAGTGTCAGGGATTTCTGCTCTTGTGATGGACCACCCAAAGTTTACAGGAGATGGAATAGCTTATCCTTTCACCGAAGGCTTCATGGTACCCTCCCTCCCATCTCTGTCCTAAAGTTTGCTCCAGTCTCACCTTCACAGAGTAGGCCAGCGAGATGGTGACAGCCAGTGGCAGCCCCTCTGGCACAGCCACCACCAGTACAGTGACACCGATGATGAAGAACTTGACGAAGTACTGGATGTAGATGGGAGTACATTCGGGTTGCCATGGTCTGCCTTCTATCACGAAATTGTCAATCACAAAGTACAGAATCAGGATGACAACTGTGATAGCCGACATGATCAGACCTGTGCAGGGAAACAAGCTGCGTGAACCTAGGCTTGAGAGCACTCCAAGGGCTCCAACCAGAGATGGATTAGAGTAAATTATAGCCTTCCTACTAATTTTTAAAACCACCATCTTTAAGAAGTCAGGCTAAAATCTTCTATCCGTGCTCTGTTTCTTCTGTATTATGGTGTAAAAGAAAAGATGCTGGTTCTAAAGACAGTGGTTCTAAAGACCCAGGTTCTACTCTTAGCACTGTACCTACTTAACTCATGGCTTTGGACCAGTCAAGCCCGTCTGGTCCGGGTTTCCTAGACCAAGTTTCTCATTCACAAATAAAAGGATTAGTCCACTTTTTGAAACAGCATTTTACGATTGTTTTCCACAACCCATAATGAGGCAACTGCATTGGTTCATTTACTAATAGTTTACCAAGTCTGCCTTCTCCCAAATGTTGGACCAGTCACAACTTGGTTACAGAGATGCCCCAGTGATGCTAGCAGATCTTCTAGGCTAGCACACTTACAGAGAAACCTTCTAAAGAAGAGTGCGGCCCAATCCTACAGTGCAAAAATTTATACGCCACTTGCTGTGGGCCACACAAACCCTTCACAACCTCTGCACAGTGATCCTACAAGATAAGTTACATTGTACTCCCAAAGAAAAAGGCAAGGCTGAGGACAACAGTAGGGTTAGGAGAAATCTGTTTCATGTTTGAAACCTGTATGTCAGGCCCAATAACTTGTTTCTGCATTTGCAATTCATCTCCTGCATACAGAGTTTATATGCAAGAGATTTCAAGGTAGTCAAAAGTAGCTGGGTATGCCTATGACGGAGCTTCCTGCAGAGCGCCAGGTGTTCGTTCTGCGCACTACCCAGTGTGATTAGCCACAGGCCACGTGCAGCTGCTGGTCATTTGAAGTGAGTGGAGGAACTGAATTTCTAAGTTCATGTAATTTAAGTGGACACGGCCGCTTGTGGGCGGTGGCTGCTGTGGTGAGCGGCACAGATCCTTACTGCCTGATGTGTGCTTAGCGGATCAGCAGCATTGCCATTGTCTGGGCAGTTACTAGAAATGCAGAACCTCAGGCCCTGCCTCAGACATATGCTGAGCTGAATCTGTACTTTAACAAGAACCCAACATGAACTACACATACAGAGATCTTCTGGTTACAACTGTGGTAAACAGAAGACTGGGTAGGGAAAATGCCCAGGGCTCTGGATCCTATCTGGAGGGACACGGGCACCGACGGGCCCTCCTCTCAACCTTAGCTTCCACCACTGAAAAGGGAGAGAGGAGGCTACAGGGGCAGGTGATGGAGAAGCAACTTGCTTACACAGGACGTAGTTAGCGGCCCCTCCTCTGAGAGCCATTCTGACCACTGCCTCTTCCCTCCACTCTGCACTCTGCATTCATCGCTCTGTGCTGGTCGTGTGCTACTGCTACACGCGGGAATGGCCTCCAGAAAATTGTGGCTGTCTAGGTCCTTAAGGAATTTACAAGCCCAAACAAGAGACAGGTAAAAGCTCTTAAAGGTTTCCTTCTTGCTAACCTGTTTCCCCTGCTGTGACATGCACTCTTTACTTCCCATTTGTTTAGAAGAGACAGGGCGGTCATGAGCCCTTACACCTAGGAAAACATTTCTCTCTGAAAAAGCTGAGGGCAGCCCAACAGGGGCAAACAGGGACACAGCCAGCTAGCCTGCACTGGCAGCTTAGAAACTTCAGCTTCCTTGTGCCAGACTTGGTTGGTGCTGTGAGTGTCCACACTGGAACAGAACAAGAAGCTGGCTTGACCCGACTCACCGGCTTTTCCAATCTGAACAGCCAAGCGCGTCAGCTTGCCCTGCAGCACCGACTTCTCCTTTCTGGGCACCCTGGTGATCTTCTTTTCCTTTTCCTCATTGTCAGTCCCCTCCTGGCTGTTGAGTGGCTGGATTTCCAAGGCCACTCCATCCTGGGTCTTTGCTACAGTGCACACACAAACACGAAAAGTGAGCAGGCAAGGTGGTGACCCCGAGTGGGAGGCAGATGGAAATCAAAAACTCTTTTGTCTTCTTCCTGGAATACACCTTAGGCCCCTGACATCAGTTCTGACCACTCCCATCCCATGCCAGACACAGAACTTGCCTTCAACTCTCTACTGGGCCTTTGGAACTCTCTACTTGCCTTCAACTCTCTACTGGCACCACCTTAGAGCCCCAGGCCAGGTTTATTACAGCGAGGGGATTAATCATGCTGCTAAGGACTATCACCAGCAACCATCCTTCCTGGACTTCAGCGCTTAAAATAGTGAATGTTTACTGTAGAAGCGGGCTGAAAGGAAAGGCTGGCAGAGGTTTCTAGGGCACAGGGGTCCTAGCTGCCTGTTACAAGGTTCACCTTTCTCCCTCTCCCTATGTGGACTGTCAGGGAAGAAACATAGACTGTCATACCCAAGGTATTTTTTAGCTCCTTCTTTTTGTTTGTCTGTTTTTGTTTTTCTTCCGGTACCAGGAATAGAACTCACAACCTTGTGCTTGCCAGGCAGGCGCTTTGCCACTGAGCTAAATCCCCAACCCCTTAGCTTCTTCTTTTATAAAGGAAATCCCTTTTCTCCCCTGTCTGAAAAGTTCAGGAGGTACAGAGTGGGACCTGGAATTAAGTCTTTGGAGGAGAGGAAGAAGGTGGTATAAAGGGATCCCCAGAATAAGACACAGCAGGGATAAAGACAGACATACAAATCTATTTTGCTTTTCAAAGAAGATTTAAAGACAGCTAAAATTAAAGGATCATTTCGGTCTGGCCCTGGTACTCTGACACAATGACTATTTCTAAAGACTACTACGACATGGGCTACAAAAGAAAAAAACATCTTTCAGAGCTGTCTCATGAGCACAATCCTCGCTGGTTCCCAGTAGTCCTCCAACTTTGTCCCTACAGAGCTCAGCCCCTTGCTCAGGACGCACTGCCTGAGATACTCTCTGCTGTCAGACTCACAAACAAGACAGAGATGGGATGCAGACACAGTCACCCAGAGAGAGACACACAGCAGATCAGGAGCAACAAGACAGACTGTGGAAGGAACAAAGAGAGGTGGGAGAGAGGTAGAGAGAAAGGACTCTCCCAAGTACCCCAAGAAGCCTATCAGAGAAGGAATCCAGACTAGAAGAGGACACTGATGAGGCAGCTGGCAAGAGGAGGGTGCAGGGACTGCCCACCCCAACGCCCTCCACCTGGAAGTCTCCCAACCCGGAGACTGATGACAGTAGGGGTTTAAAATCAGGGCAGGCTCAGTGCCCTGAGAAGAGCAGATCAACTCCCCACTCTGACGTGAGGTTCCCAGAGCCAACAGCAGAGGGCACCGTTGTCCCGTCTAGCCTGGGACTGGGCCCCCGACCCCACCCCAGATCTCTGCACCTTCCTCAAGATGAGCCATCTGGGCCACAGCAGCGATAACAGATGATGAAGAGGGAAGGAGAGAAGGCAGATGGCCTGGAAAGGTCTGGTTTGAGTGTGGGCAGGTAGAGATGGCAAATGAGTGGGTGGAGAGGTTACCTTTGTTGCGATTTTCGGGGACTCCTTGTTTTTTGCCTGTTTAGAGAAGAAAGAAAAAAGTGGGGTGGAGACCCAAAGTGACTATTAAGAGATCAGATATGCAATTTGTCAGTCCTGCTCTGAGCCCAGAAGGGCGACCGAGGAGGAGGTGGGCTGGGGGGAAGGGCAATAAACATAAAGGGAGCTCATATCGTTGCCCCTATCCTCTCTTCCTGGAGGCTCTAATCAATCCCTGGGGTACTAGCAGAGTGCTCACACAGGTAAGTGCAAGCTCACACCTGAGCTGCTTTCTCTTGCATATGGCTGCTGCTGGGAGGGAGGGTGCTCTTGGGAAACAGGGTGGGGCCAGGAGTCGAGAAGTGGGAACGCTTCCTATGTATTGGCAAAGGACCTGAAAGGTGTCTCGTGTCAGTTCAACAGCACTGGGCGAGCTTCCTCCTCCTTTACCGGCAGGTGGCTGTGAAAATGATGGTCTAGTTCGGACAGAACGTGTTCTGTTTCCTTCTGTACACTGCTCTCCACTAAATAGCTCAAGATTATCCTCTGGCCAAGTGGTAGACATTTGTGACTCCTGCCAAGGGAAGAAGGAATTCTAGGGAGAGGTATAATTTGGTGATAGTATCTTTTTCTCTTTCTCCTGTTGTTCCTACTTCAGGAGCAAGGGAAGGGCAAAGACTGGCCTAACTTCGGGATGGACATGACCTGTCTTTCCACTCTTCTAGCTGTGTATCTCTTAAACCAAGAGCCCAGGGTTTCAGCAGGAATCCATTTTATCCTTCTGATCAGTTTGCTCTTAGCTGTGATGGTTCATTTAATTCTCCTGTCCTTGAGGAAAGCAGGGAGGAGAAGGCACATGCAGAGGGCACTTGGGGTCGTACCTGCCGGCTCAGTGTGAGGAGGGTTTAACTCAACCCTTTACAGCCCACCAATGACACAGGAATCTAGGCCCAAAAGCAACTTGGGAGCCTCAAGCCGGGATCTGGTTTTCATCAGAGCTCCCTGGACAGCCAAGGTTTACATCTTCATCTCGGAAAAGAGTTTGGATATCTTCCCTCCTCATTCTAACAGATGCTCCAGCCAGGCTACCCATCCAGATCTGCTACACTGCTTCTACTCTGTCCATGGGGAGGACAGGACAGAGTCTCATTCCAAATGCCCGAGTGCCCTTTACCTTTTTTCTTCTTTTCTTCCTCATCATCCTCACTGGCCCCTAAGAGGGTAAAGATGATTCCAGTCTGGGAGTTGATCCCCACAGCAGTCACCACCATCCGGCCAGAGCCTTCCATCACGTGAGTCCCTGCATAGGAAAGGAGATGATGGGAAGGAGTGTTGTTCTTTAATACCTACCATGACTGGGTGTCATGGAAACTTAAAAAATAACACCTAGCTGGCTGTGGTGGCATATGCCTATAATCCCAGCACTTGGGGAGGCTGATGCAGGAGGATCACTGTGAACTTGAGACCAGCCTGGGCTACCTAGCGAGCTGAAGGTAGCCTGAACTGCACGGTGAAAAATCTGTCTCAAAAACGGGGTGGGGGTGGGGATATAGCTCAGTAGTGCAGTACCTACCTGGGAAGTGCGAGGTCCTGAGTTCAATTCCCAGTAACCCGCTCCCTCCAAAAAAAGCCTGGCCTATGGGTAATGATATACTTATCAGAGAGTTAAGAAAAGGTAAATGGAGCCGGACCCATGTAAAACCGACCAATTAACCGAAGGTTGGGAGGAAAATATAAGTGTTTCAGGCTAAGCCCTCCCTTATCCCCTACCCCTAAACAGCTGAGCCCTTCCAGGACCCTTAACAGCACTATGTTTCATAGAAAACCTCTTTCAGGGTGCCTGATAGTCCTTGTACTCAACACCCCTGCAGGCTACTGCCTCAGCTGAGCCCATGGGAAGGAGCACAACAGAGCTGGAGGAGAAAGCAGGTCTGGGGCTCCCGGCCTGGCTGTCTGGGGGGCAGCAGAATGGGATGCGGGCAGGGAGAGGCTATACCTGAGAGCAACATGGGGTCTTTGTCCACAGACTTCTTGACATGGTCTGACTCCCCTGTCAGAGAGCTCTCATCAATCTTCAGATCATTTCCCTGGATGAGGATCCCATCTGCAGGCAGCAGGTCACCTAGGGCGGAGAGGAGCAGCAGACAGTGAAGGAGAGCTGGTCAGAGCCCGGCAGAGGGTGGGCCTCCGACTCTGCCTCTCATCTCAGGGCTGCTCCATGGGTTGTCTCCATAGGGCGGTGGCCCAGGCAGTAGCTGGAGAGCCTTTGAAAAGTAACTCCTGGACTGGGGTGTACCAAGCATGTACAAGACCCTGGTTTCCAGCCTCAGCACCACCAAAAAATTCCTTCAGGTATTATAAATTCAAACTATCATTGACCCTACCTGCCTTCCTGTGGCCTGAATATTACATACTTTTAATCCCAAGACACAATGTGCAAGTCTGACAACCTTTTGGGAGAATTTCAGCGACTACTGTTTGAAATTCCTTTCTACAATCTCCTTCAACTCTAACCTAGATGCTAACACAATTTGGGGGCTCATCTCTTTGAATTTTCAGCAATCCCCAGCCTCCTCATGCCAAAGACCTTATCCTCAAGTGCGCATGGGTAGCGGGTAGGGGCAGAGGTATGATAACCACGGGGCTCTCACCATACTTGATTTGGGCGATGTCCCCCACTACGATCTCAGCC
Organism: Chinchilla lanigera; assembly: GCF_000276665.1. Classification (NCBI taxonomy): domain Eukaryota; kingdom Metazoa; phylum Chordata; class Mammalia; order Rodentia; family Chinchillidae; genus Chinchilla; species Chinchilla lanigera. The sequence continues at coordinate 39,612,788 of NW_004955406.1, read as the reverse complement.
ACAGGGAGCTGGATGAGCTGACCATTCCGGATGATGGAGAACTTTTGTTCCTGTTCAATACGGCTCTGCAGCCCCCGGAATTGTTTCTCTTTGCTCCAGTCGTTGAAGGCCGTCACCAATACCACGATGATCACCGAGAACAGGATGGCAGCCCCCTCGATCCAGCCAGCTTCTGCCTCATTTTCATCCTCTGGGGAACTTTCGGCTTGACCACATACTATCCAGGGAAAGGAGAGAAACAGTCCCCAAGGGCCTCTTGTTGACATTAAGAAAGGAGGGCGGGGCTCCCATAGCTTCCACACAGTGGGAAGTCAGAGAAGGAGAAAAACAGAAAGTAAAACTCTCAGGTAGAGGAGCCACCCTCTGCAGAAATCAGAAGACAGTAGAACTGGGTATGGTTTCGCTATCACGTATCTATTTATATTTTGTGTGTGTGTGTGTGTTTTTATTTTATTGGTACAGTTGATTTATGTAAATCTAAAAGAAGCAAATGACTATTCTGTACGAAATATGTCAATACATGTCGTAGGTAAAAAAACTTATGATTCTCAACATGGTCAAGCTCTCACTGCTGTTTCCTATAATGCCAGACCATTGGTAGAGGGAGAAAGGGGGGTCTGTGACATTCTGACCATGGATCTGCTGGAAGAAGGGGAAGAAACTGGAAGGAGTGAAACAGTAAGAAATAGTGAGTGAAAAGAACAGCTTCCTAGCTGCTAGGTTGGTTTCTTGGGAGAGCTCTCTGGATAAAGGGGGAGGATTTACACTCTCATCTGTCAACCACCAAGGCTAACTGGCTTTGGTAATAACAGGAAGAACCCGGAGCAGAGCTGTGCTGAGCTGTTTAAACACTCACGTTCATTATTTCCACCAGGGGGGCGGTAGAAGGACAGGACGAGGGAGATGATGGCTGCGATCTCCAGGATGATGAGTGTGACATCTTGAAGGGCTTCCCACACTAATTCTAAGAAGGTCTTGGGCTTTTTTGGGGGGATGAAGTTCTGTCCAAACTTGAGTCTACGTTTCTCTAGATCGGCAGGGTTTCCGGAAAGACCTGAAAAAGAGATAGGAGTGAATGAGTGGATGAGAACAAAAGGGGAATGAGCTCAGCGGCACAGCGCCTGCCTGGCAAGCGCAAGGGCATGAGTTTGATTCCAAGAAGGTGGCGGGGGATGATAACAGAAGGCAGTTAAAAGCCCTCTTGTAAAAAGCAAAACAAAACAAAACAGACACCTTTGAACAGACCCCTTGCTTCTTAATCTGCCCAGCTGTGGAAACCAGTTAGGCTGGACAATCACCCGGATTTTCCTCAGCTTTTAGTTTACCTATGGACAAAGTGTGACAAGGTGGCCTCAGCATGGCTGCCACCGGGTTCTCTTAGTAGCCAGGATAAACTAAGGCATACACATAATTTCACCTGCTCCTCACGGAGTGTGCTGCAGGCTCCAGCTCTAAGAATACAAACATGGAGATGTTCCTTGGGAAATGGCTATGGCAGTGCCTACCTGTACTTCCAGCTACTTAGGAGGCTGAAGTAGAAGGACTGCAAGTTCAAGGATAGCCCAAGGAACTTTGCAAGACCCCCATCTCAAAAAAAAAAGTTTCTTGGGATGCACACAGTACTTTTTTCTCATACTAACATATAAATTCTGATGCAGACTGGAAATCACAGTTAATGTAAATCCCCTGGCTCATATACAAGGCCAGAAAAAACAAGTGGCCTGCTCCAGGTCACGCAGGGCAGAGCCCATCCATGTGTCTGGATTCCAAGTCCTGGGGCAGAGGCTTTGAGACTGTAGCTTACGCATCCCCTTTAAGTGCATATGTCTCTGTTTCTGTTATACACACTGCACTAAGTGTACTATTATTCTATCACGTGGGTACTGAACAGGTAGTTAGAGAAATGCTACACTCAGGTTGAATACAAAGAGGTGAAGAAAGGCAAGGTCACTAAGTTTTCAGATACTACACAGTTCTTGGTTACCAGTATCCTCCCCACGAACACACTTGTGTGCTTGCGTACTCGCATCCACACACATCCCACACCACATGGAAACAAACCTACCACACAGCTTAGACACATACCATACTCACACAATACACCACACACATACACACACATACACACTGCACAACAGTTATGCAACACATAGATACATACATACTACACACGTATCACATACCACATAAACAATACCCTACATAGATGCATACATAGCACACATACCACATGATGTGCATGCCAGACACATGCCACACATATAAACCACACATCATACTTATACCACACACGCACAACACACTAACCACACACCAACACACACACTCTAGGCACATTCTCAGAGGGAAATGAGATAGGCAGAACTATTCTTAAAGCCTCTCTGAGAACTCAAGCCCCTCTCCTGGCCCCCAGAAGGACTGTTCTTTAAAGTGGGAGAGAATCCTAACATGGCAGTTAAAGACAGTTGTACTCATCAAATTGTTTACACAGGGCAGCAAACTAGTCTTGGTTCTGGAAACTTCTGGCTGCCTCACCCCATCCCACAGGCACAGTGGGGCACCATTTGTCTTGAGAAAAGCTCAGCAGCTGGGGAGGGGGTCCTCCTACTCCACTGAGCTTCCTGTAGAACAAATGACTGGGAGGAGCCGCAAAGACAAAACAGAGGTAGTGATGCCACAGGACTTCTTCACCCCCAGTCAACACGACACCCGTGGGTAGGGAAGGCATGGGGCATGGCATGAGGGCGAACACCTCTCCATTCCCACTGAACAGCACTTAGCCATGGGATGGCTAGGAGGGTGGCGGCAGGAGGGAACTGGGTTAGACCTAAGGAAGACACTCAGGCAGGAAAAGATTTTGAAAATGAGGAAATAGATTCCAGCGCGTACTGTTTGCAGGGCCTGAGATGGCATCTATTTCCCATGAAAAGCAAAACCCTCAGCAGCGGTACAGTACTTGGACACTCATTGGTGTGGTCTAGAATGGTGGGAGTATTCGGGACCTGCCTAGAGGGAAAGTGGGGCGGGGTGAGGAGGGAGGAACAGGCAAGGGGGGCACTTTGACTTGCTACATTAGGAGAGAACAGAGAGCTGGTTAGGAACTTGTGCCAGTGTTGTAAGCTAGGGCCTCTTCTACCCAGGGCCCAAGGACCTCAGCTTGGCCTCAAGGCTGAGCTCCGCAAGAGAGCAGGGTTCAGCCAAAGCAGTGAAGCAAGTTGAGCTGCTTCCCTGATGCCTTCCACATGCTCCACTCGGCAGCTGGGTTCACTGTAAGAAGGGAAGTCAAGGGCCTGGGAAAGGAGTGTTCCAGGCACGGTGCTGAATATGCAGGCAGGTCAGGGGCAGGGCCTTGCTGGTTCTTTCTTTTCCCCAGGACAGGAGACGGCAGGGCCACTGAAGCATGGGAGTAGGGCCCAGTTTGCTTGGGTGAAGCAGAAGTTCTGATAACTGGGTAGGCCGTTTTACACAGAAGCCGAGTTCACAATGTAGTTGGAGGAGATGCCCGCCCTCCTTTAACAAGGGTTAGTACACCATCATGAGGGATAATGGACATCAGATATTAAAGGGGATAATAAAGGACACCCTAGTAGCCTAATAGCCCTTCTTCCCACCAAAACAAAAAACAAAAAACAAAAAACAAAGCATCTGTAAAGAGTCTATCCAAACAACTCTGTTGAGGACAGAGGGGGCAGGACTACTCGCCCCTTTGGCTCTCATATTAATTCCTTACCATTATCTCTGGTGCCTACCGCTCTCTTCTTTCTCATCCCCTCTATCTGTTTAGTCAAGAAATCCCATCAGCCCAGCCTCCAAAATGTATCCGAAGTTCAACCCCTTCCCATTCCCTGGCTGTCACCCTGGTCTCAGCCACCAGCGTCTCCCAGCTGCACTGTGGCATCGTCTAACTGGTCTCCTGGCTGCCAGCCGTGCCCTCCTGCTCTCAGTGTCTTCCCAACACAGTGCCCAGAGTACTGATTTTAAGAGCTAAAGCAGCAAATGCCACTCATCTGCCTCAAACCCGCTGTGACTGTTACTTGGAGTGAAACCGGGCTCAAGACCTTACAGCGGCCTGAAAAGCCCCGCACGAGCTCCCAGCGCCCACCTGCTCCTACCACCTCTCGGTCCTTCTGTTCTCCCACCGAATAACAGGGTCCTGCTTCTGCTTCAGGCCTCTGCACAGGTTACTGCCTCTGCCCAGATCCTTCGTCGTGGGCCAGCGTTCACCCCCTCACCTCCTTCGGTCTCCCTGCCACTGCCCACTCCTCAGGGAGGCCTACCGGTTCCCATTTAAAAGGGCAGCTTCTCTGCATGGTGCTCTCCATCCCTCTCACCCTGTTCAGCTGCCCCCAACACATCTTCTCACCTAACATTTATTGTCTTTCCCCCTCCACATGGGTTTGTCTTTGTTCTTCAGGCCTGTAGCAGTGAGTGTGCACATACAAATTTGTTGAATGAATTAAATGAATGAGTAATAAATAAGACTGTTAACTTTTAAATAATCACTATGTGCCTGACGCTTCACCAGGCAGGCGTATTTATGTTTTCCCATTCAAACAGCACAAACCCTAGGAGGTGGCTACTATGAACCCCATTTTACATACACGCAAACTAAGGCCTAGAGAGGTTATGGGATTCCCTGAACTGGTAAAGGGCAGTCTATGTCCATGAGAGGTGGCTGGATGCCAACCTCCACCCAGAGGGGGTTGGGGGATGGAGGCAACTACACTCAGCCGAGGCTTCATTCGAGTGTGACCAACTGGCCCCAGTTTGCTGGGACTTGCCAGAGTTCTGCACAGAAATTCCTGCTTCCTAGGCCCACCCTGCTTCTCGCACCACGGGTGGGCTCAAAAGCTGCTTTCCTCTGTGACTCTGAGTAAGCCAGCGCTACTCCCTCGGTCTCCAGGGAGGGTGAACAGTTGTCTTTATCTTGTCCTCAGGGATGGTGTCATCCATTCCTCTCAGGTCTGATTTCTGCTCAGTGAGTTCTCCCATGGCTTTTTGGGACATATGCAAATGAAGCAAGACACATGGGTACCATAAAAGGTCAGGACTGCTCTTGCCCAGATACCTTCAAAGTCACATATTTACTTACTTTTTTTTTTTTTTTTGCCATTTTCTACTCATCTATCTGCTCCACCTTAAGTAGTGCTGGCATGTGCAACAGCTACCTTAAGAAGTCAAGTTCTATGCCAGTTCCCAGTGCGCCCTGCAGCAGGGCGGGGCAGGTTGGGGTTCTTAGCAAGAGTAGCCTTGGGAATCCTCTCTGACATGTGGCGCTGCACGGGAAAGCCATGTGGGGCTGGGAGCCCAGCCAATCCCAATTTTGGGCTTTCCATTCCAATTCTTTCAGTCTCAGAAAAGCTTTCAGACCCTGATCTCAGCAGCTATAATTTCACACAAATAGTCGTCCAGCCCAGAAAAATGTTTTGGGCCCTGATCTCTGTGGCTTGTCAAATACTCACACAGCCTCCTGGAGTGGGAAAGAAAGACTTGGCAGGGAAAGCATGCTGGAAACACAGGAAGAGGGTTTCCCCAAGAAATTCATCAGGAAAGTAAGAGGAAACCTTGTCCCCAAGAACACGAGCGAGAGAGCCCCACCCAGCTCACAAGTGCTTCTGGCCCTAAGAGTCAGAGTGAGCACATGAGCTGGGAATGGCAATGAGAACGTTAGGTGAGGTCATCACCCCCACCCCAGGCTGGGAGTTGCACAGCACCGGCCCAGCCTGGGCAGGGCAGAATCAGCAGAAGCGGAACATCTGTGTCTGTTGTGAGCCTGTGCAGCACCCAGAGCCCAGGAGAAGCAGCCCAGCCCAGCCGTCCGTGGCCTGGCTCCAGCAGGGAAAGGCCTGGGCCAACCCGGCTCAGACATCAAGGCCTGTGGGGGCAGAGGCACCTTTTATCAGAACCAGCGCGGCCTCAGAAAGGGTAGAGGTAGATGGGACTTCATGAGGGACTTCCCAGCTGTCTGGCTGAGCTATGACACCTTGCCAAAGGAGGCAGCAGAGCCTTTCCCGCACAGCACACAAGGGAGTTTCTCGATCTGCAGGCAATGCTCTTGGCACATGAGAAGACATGTTCATGCGCTGGGGTGGATGGAGCTTATGGTGCAGCCTGCCTAGCTTGTGTGAGACCTGGGTTCGATTACTGGCATCAAAAAACAAACAAACCTTTCAAGTCCTATGTTAAAACCCTGGGTTAGGGCATTAAGGAAAAGGAATAGCTTAAGATGAGAGGGCCTGGGTGGAGCTAGCTCCTGCTGCTAACCACATGCTACCCTCCCAAGGAGTGTAGACTACTTTTCCTGAGTCAGCATTTCCAGCTCATCACCATGGCTCCGAGATGTATCCTCTAACTGCTATCCTCTCAGCCTCCAGAGAAGGCAAGTGACTCCAATTTATAGCAAGAAGATGCTGGACTAGACCACAATGCTTCCTGCCTTCTTTGTGGGGGGCGGGCGTCCACACAGCCGGGGCATGCCTCCCTTTAGCACCCTTCTGCTCTAAGCCTTTTTTGAAAACTGCAGCTCTGACATGGAGAGGACAGCTCCTTGGAGCATCCTTGACAGCCCTCTACTCTGCCCGTTCTGCCTCCTGCATGCACGTGCTTCCTTCCGTGTGGTGTCACATTCCTAGGGCTCACACCTTAGGAGCTAAATAAAAAGAGTGAACGCTCCACTTTTAAGAGTAGATGCAAGATCTGCCTCCACCAAGGAGGAAAAGCCATCTTTTTTCCCACCCGAGCTTATGGGTCAGTGGAAGGCAACAAGAGGAAGGTTAAAAGTCAAGCCAGGGTTGAGGGGCAGAGCGCATGCTTCGCATGTGTGAAGCCCTGTGTTTGATCCCCAGCACCACAGACAGACAGAAAAAACAAACTCATATTCAAAAACAAAAAACAAGTAATAGTTTCTGCTAAGCTGCCAAATGAATGCAAATAAAGGAATCCAGATCCATGGGAAGAGAGAGATCCAGGTACACTCTCCTCATCAAGATCTTGACACCCCTCTCTGCCTGGTAGTGGGATGCCAGCTAATCCAGAAAGAAGTCCAGCTCTGGGCAAGGGCTGGGCAGTGAAGAACCCCTGGAGCCTTGGGTTGGCCTGGGAAGAGAGGGCCCACAGCTGTCCTGACCTAGTTTGGCCACAGGCATATAACTCAAACCAGACTGGGAACTTCTAGGGAGGAGAGACAGAGGGGGGCACCTCCCTCTTCCGTCTTTCCCATGAACCCACCAGTACGCCAGAGAATGCTGCTTCCCCCAAGTTTTACAAAAGCCTTCCTCACCCGTTCACCAACTACTAAGAATTTCTTTGACGATGCTACTATCCCTGCCTCTACTGCTCAACACCACAGTGCACCGGCCTTTTCCTAGCTGTGGTAGATGGGCTGTCCACTTCACTCCTTCCCCTCTCTCCATGACATTCTTTTGGTGGGTAATCTTTCCTATCTTAGCAGCAAGAGTGTGCCGTATAATGTCAATCTCCGCAGCCACAGCCAGATGGGCCATGAAGAAGAGATCGAGCATCCTTAGGAGAAGTGCAGCGAAGTTTGAGATGGCAGCTGTGGGGCAGAAGGCCCAAAGAAAGACAGGCAGACAGAATTATGCTTGTAACCTCAAACCGATGAAGGCCTCAAAACTGATGTTGCACCTTATAAATGCTGTGGTGAGACTCGTCACTATTTTATATTTCAAAACTCTTGTAACCAATGTGTTTTGTTTTCAATAAGCATTTTAAAAATTTTAAAAAATTGATATTGCAGAACAGACTAGGAACTTCAAAGAGAGAAGAAAATCAAAGAAGCCAGTTACCCACCTTCTTCTCACATTTGTTCCTATGTATATTTATTCACTCACCTAGTCCTCCACTTCCTCTGGTACTGTCATTCCCTAAAGCAGTGGTCTCTAAGTAGTTGTGTGTGGGGGGGGGTGTCTCTGTTGGAGTGTGGGGAACTTTTTATATCACCTCATCCACTTCTACGCTTATATAACTTATTGTGTAAATTATTATGTATATTAGTGTCAGAAGTAGTGACAGTAACAGAAATGTTTCAGGTGAACATTTATTGGGGTAAGTATTCAATTTTTTTTTAGACTGACAACAGTACTAGAAATTTCAGGGCTGCACTTGCAGCTCATGATAGAGCATTTGTCTAGCACTCCTAAGGCTCTGGGTTCTATTTCTAGTATCATTTAAAAAATTATTTTTTCAGGTTCAGGAAGAGCTCAATCCCAATATGTCCCAGATTGTGGCAACATGGATAATTCTTGGTAGAACAAGGCACAGTAACATCAAGGCATGGATTATAGTAAAACCCCAGAGATCTTAAAGTGACAGATGTTCATTTAAAATCCTGAAATTAACCCAGGTGTGGGACATACATCTGGAATCCTACCACTCTGGGAGGCTGAGACAGGAGGATGCCAAGTTCAAGCTGAACCAAAGCAGCTTCCTGAAACACTATCTTAAAATTAAAAAAAAAAAAAATTTAAAAGGGCTGAGGATGTAGCTCAGTGTGAATGCCCTGGGTTTATTCAATCCTCATACCTCAAAAATGAACAAACAAACATTAAACCTGAAATTAGTGAACCAAAATCGTAATTCCAGTGATCTGTCTTAAACAGATTCTTTCCCCTTCTGCCATCCACTCCCCAAAAGTGTCAGCACCCTAAACCCAGTGACTATAACAATTATGGCAGACAGAGTGCTTCCACTGCACATCAAGAACGCTCGGGAATTAGGACCATCACCGCGGAGTCTGGCCATGCTAGGGCATCCTTAGGCCATCCCTGCATGATGCAAGGCTTCCTCCCAGTTTGTAAGCACCCTTTCTCTCCCTCCAGTATCTTCAGCTTCCGTCCCTACGCTGTGTGCTCCTGTCACACCTGTCCTTCCCCAATGCAGCACCGTGGCAGTATTTTGGGAATTGTTTTCACCTGAATGCAACTTCTTTCAGCCTAGAAGCTCTACGGAAAGAGGGACTGTGCCTGTCACACCGTGGGGTCCCTGGCACCGAGTGGGCACTACATGGCTGCTGCGTGTTGTGGAGAGGGAAGCAGAGGCCCTCACCTGCCCCACTGCCACACCCAACTCTGCAAGGAGGAAAGATGCAGAAGGGTACACAGGGGATATGAAAGTCCTACCAAGATTCTTCTCCATTTACATTCAATAGAAATTATTTTTAGCCTTTTGGAGGAAGCCCTGCGCTTAATGATTTACTATTTACTCAAGGCTCCCCTTCTCTGCCTCTTTTGGTCCTGGCCCAGAACTTCCCCCTAACTGCTGACCTAAGTCCTTTTCAGAAAATGTAATTTTTCCCTCTCAGTAGGGCAGCACGTTTGGGGACCAACAGGGAAAGTGCTATGGGGAGAAAGAATATTCACAACCTTCTATCTAGACCGAAGAATCTCCCATCTAGAGAGAGATGCAGAAGGATCTGAGCCTAAAAAAACACCTCTTCCTTTGCCCCCTCAAGCCACAGGTGATTCTCCGAGACTAAGTTTCTTTTACTCCCAAGGCCGTGGGACCCTTGGGGACCACTCAGAGGATAAGAGGCTGTCTTCCAGCCCCAGTCAGCTGAATTGCTCTGATGTTTGAGGATTGGAGAGATTGGCTGGGTTGGCAATGTGGCAGGGAAAGAAGAAAAGACAATGAAGGAAGGAGGATGAAACATTAAAGTGAGAAGAGTAGCAAGCAAATGGGAAGGATTTTACTGGTGCCAAATGCTCAGATTTCCCCAATCCAAGGCAACGTGACTTCCTGTGAGCTACGTCTCAGCCCAGCATCTTAGCTTTATTAGACAGTCATCAAGACAGAAATCTTTCATCACTTAAATTTAGGTATATGTCTTCTTACACATCTCCTTCACCCCTTCTTGTTTCCCTCAGTCTGGTCCCCTTTTGAGCTCACACTCTTGGATTTGTTTCTCGAAGCTGCTGAACACCGAGGCAGCTGAGCATTTCCAAGTCTCCCTGAGTCTCACCAACTCTTGTCCATGGGGGTAACTTCTCCTGCTCCAACTAGAAAGTGCACACTTGAGGGACACAGGATCAGTATGAGCATCAGGTCACAATCGCACATTTTACCAGGTAGCAAAATGCAACACAAACTTTTAAATTTTCCGTGCTTCTGGGAATCTCTGTGCTGCTATTTTTGTTGTTGTTGTCTTTCAGACAGGGTCTTGCTATGCAGTTCAGGATGGCCTTGAGCTCACTTTGTAGCCCAGGGTGATCTCGAACTCGCAAAGCTCCTCCTGCCTCAGCCTCCCAAGTGCTGGGATTACAGGTGTGTGCCACCACACCCGGCTCTGTAATGGTATTTTAGCATAAGATCCATAGACCATTAATAGACCTTAAACAAGAAAATATAGACAGTATCACCACCTTCTACCTGGCAGTAAGAGGTCAGGCAAGGAATCTAAACCTGTTAGCCCAGAGAAGAAGATTAAGAATTAAGCCCACTTTCATTTAGAGTTCTGTAAATATAGGCTAATAAAACCATGTTAGTGTGCTGGGCATGGTGGTGCATGCATGTAATCCTAGCACTCGGGAGGCTGAGGCAGGAGGATTGTTATGAGTTCGAGGCCAGTCTGGGCTACAAAGTTAGCTCAAGGCCAGCCCGAACTGCATAGCAAGACTCTATCTCAAAAAGAAAAAAAAATGTTAGTATCAGAAATGTTAAAAATCCCGAGTTCCTCAAGGTCCCTTAGTAGCTATGTTCTGTTAATCTACAGCAAATATGCTATCAGTCCACAGAATATAAAGGATGAACTAATCTCTGCAATCTTTTTTTTTAAAGACTGGGTCTCACCATTTTGCCTAAGCTCTGAAACCCCTGGGCTCAAGTGACCCTCCTGCCTCAGCTTCCTCAATATATGGGTATGTGATTCTACCCCGCTCCAATCTCCCCCATCTTACTTTACCTTGTTTCCACCAAAAGAATTCAATCATCAGATTAATATCTTTATTCCTAGTGTTAGTCTGCCAGGGCCTCCCACAGGAGACAAAATTATGTTAGGCTGTCAGGCATCCCGAGTGTGGTCTTCTGTGAGCAGGCTGCCTTTTTATAGCAGCAGCTCAGGGAGGCACCTAGATATCGATACTCTTTCCTCTGCCTGCCCAACCCCACAGCTCTGCCTCGTGTGGAGGCTCCTGCATCTGAGCTGTTCTGTGTCTTCTTTTCCTGTCTCTTTATTCCTTTCACACATGAGGAGTCACTCCTGGAACTGGGGGTTAAATATCTAATAAATATCTAATGGAGAGGTTGTTTGCAGACACCTTGCCTCTCTGGCTCCAGGACAAGCCCTATGGTGAATCTTACAGGGAAATAAATGAGGATACAGGTTTGTGATCTAAGGAGAATGGCAGTGGGCAGCTGTGCCATTGGTGGGAACCCTGGGTCTAGAGAAGGAGAGGCACCTGCCACCAAAAGCAGTGGCTTTTAATGATGGGACTAAACTGAAACTGGAATGGAGCCCAATACATGGACTATAACATTTAATATACAATGCTGGAAGAAAAGTAGAGTACATTTTGGCCTTTGAGATGAACGTTCTCTGGGAATCACAAATAGTCATAGCTATAGGAAAGGATTTAGAAAATTGGAAAATTGGAGGCAACTCTGAATCGTTTTCTTAGGAGCTCCCTAGGTTCCAGTTTAGTTCCAGGGCGACTTTGTGAAACAACTGACCAGAACAGCAAAAGAAGAGAAAAAGAAAAATCCTGTTTAAATGCTGATGGGTGTTTATAAAGCACTGCAGAATCTCAGTAAAATTTCTTTAAGGTAAATATTGCTACGAAAGTTAGAAAAGAAAGAAAGAAATTTAGCTGGGCGTGGTGGCACATGCCTGTAATCCCAGCACTCAAGAGGCTGAGGCAGGAGGATTGCCAAGAGTTTAAGGCCAGCCTGAACTACACATGAGATCCTGTGTCAAAAAGACACACACACACACAAAGGGGAGAAATTTAGTTTGCAAGAACTAGCCAGTGGCCAAAGAGTCACTAGATACTAGCTACAAGGCAGAGGCTAAGCCACATAAAAACAATTGAGCGCCGCCATCTTAACCAGGTCTCTTTTCTTGATCATGATGCGACAGAGGAAATAGCAGCTGTGACAACCTCACCAGATGGGCTAATGCACTGCACTCCACAGGCACCCGTATTCTGGCAAACGCTTCCAGACACATGGGTTCTGTTTTAATTGGAGAAAACTAATTTATCAGACACCTAGGTTTGGATGTACGTTATATTATTTAATACCATTAACTTTATGAGCTAAGTATTATAACATTATTTTCAAAAGAAATGGACTCCATGAGGCTGAGTAAACTCTTCAGTGCTATTCAAGTAGTACCCACTACAGCTAATATTTGAATTCAAAGCCTATGAGATAGGAAATTGGCTTACAGAAGCAAAGAGAACATGCGGGGAAATCCCCTTGAGTTGCAAAACAAGATATGGGCAATACGCACATATCTATGCAAAAATCTCTCCCACTTTCTTATGATAAAGAGTTTAGATTCAGGGTGGGGTACAGGTCAGTAGAGATCACCTGCCTAGCATGCATGAAGAGGTTATGGGTTTGCCACCAGCACTGTGCGCGCGCACACACATACACACACATCCAGACTCCACATCATTAGCTTACAATATAGAACTGGCTAGGGGTCAAAGCCTCTTAGAATTGGTGAGAAGTATGATATGGTCTCTGAGGAAGGCTCAGAAGTAGGAGACCATGAGACACTGAAGGCATCTAAGGATAAGATCTTTCTTCCACCTCCTGCTTCTCAGGCACCGACAGCCTGCTGCCCAGGGTCAGGAAAGAATTTGCTACTAAGATGCTCCAGCCAGGCCTCAGTGAGAAAGCAAGTTTCCTTTTGTTCTGTCTACATTTTGATGAGGTGAAATTTCATAATAACCTGGAGCTTTGGGCATTTGGACTGAGCCAGGCATGCATGAACTGAGATTGTCTCATTTTCCTTTAAGTATACATTAAGAAAAACTGTACTATAAAAGTGTATCAGGGAAGGAAAAATGATTAAGATGTGATATGTATATGTGCCAATTCTCCAAGATGATTAAAATTAGTATGTATTCCAAACATATACCAATAAAAAAGTATATCAGACAAGGTTGAAAAAATTACTATACATAATTCCCTCATTGATCTGGTAGATATGACTAAATGCCTTTTGAAAGTTACCACCTCATTTGTGTTTACTGTTCTATATAAAACTGTACACAATAAAATAGTCAAACGGGTTGATGGATTATTTACTTTTTGGTAGACTTTCCATCCCCCATTACATTCTTCAATGTGAGAAAGAATGATATGTTTAACTCTTTTGTAACCAAAGACTGACACAGAATAAGGGGCTTGAAGATTATTCTCTGATAAAAGCATTTATACATAAACATTCATAAGATAAATATCCTCCCTGCTGTATACTGATAGAGGGAGGAGGAAAGAATGATCTTCAGAGAATACCACAGTCCCCAAGCATCATCCTTGGGAGGGAAATGGCTCTCTGTGGCCTCACCTCCTTACAGTGCTTTTAGATACATACTTTCCCCGTCAGATAAAAATCTACCAGTTTGCTCTCTAGAAAAGTACCTTCCCTAGAAGACCGAAAACAGTACTTTGAAACACCAACTGCCTTCCTTCAAGTTCTCCACCCTGAAATGGTCCTTACCTTCCACAGGGGAGGTTTTCAGTCTATTGCAGATATTCTGTACCCCGCCATAGTGGACACTGATCTGGGTCATTCCATCAGCTCCACGCAGTTCCATGAGTTTCCTCAACTCCATTAACGTGAAGCCATAGTCCCCGTCACGGCTTTCAGCTGTTGAGTTGGCGGGCAAGGACTGTCCTGATGGGTTCGTCATTTTGCCTGTGGTCCCCAGTCTCTCAGCCAGAGAAGATGAGGCGTCTCCCCTCAATTGACCAAGGTCTCTTGCTTTCTTGTCCCCGCCTTTTCCTGCTTCGTGCTTCTTTCAGGGCCCAGTTAGGAAACAGAGTGACAATAACTTCTCAGGGTAGCCAGGCCAGCCTTGAGCCTTTCTTCTGTACAAAGCTTGTCAGTGAGAAGAGGAAGAAGATGGGGGAACCAAGTAGAAGACGGACTCTGTGTCACGATGATTGGTGTCCCCTGGGTGGTGATGGAAATGGTTGTCCAGGACAGGTAGGTTCCTAGTTTAGGCTGACTTGTCCAGACGGAGGTGTAAACAGGACGTGCATGTTATGTACAGGTGACCTTAGTGACAACCAGCAACTGTAGTGGTAGATCAGCAGTAGAAGGAGGAAGAAGAGGGCTCCTTAGATATTGATGACAACTGGATCTCTGGAATAAAGATTCAAAGATAGACAAAAATAAACAATTAAACTGGCCATGAAGATCCTGGAACTGCAAAGGGAAAAGGTACCCCAAATCTAGCATAAGAGTTTAGGTGACAGTTGACTTCTGAGTTTAACAGATAGCTGAGGTCTGAGCTGAGTAAACTGACTCATGAGAGGCTCTTTCTTCCCTCGGAGGCCTGAACAGCCTGTACACTACAGTATAGAGAAGCTATTTCAGTCTTTCTGGTCTTTCAGTCTTCTGGTCTCACTTCTCCCAAACCAAGCCACACAAACCCCACAACTTCAGGAACTTGGAAATAAAAGGTTATGACCTTTAACAGTTCTACTGCTCTGTATATGGAGTATTTGAGGGATCCCTTAACAGAATCTTTTAGTCTGACTTTACCTGTAAGAAGTGAGAAGTAGCCAAAAAAGGAGTCAAGACCCAAGTTGTCTGGAGGGTACCTTGCCTGTCTGCCACCCTCTCCCACACGCCATGTGTCTCCACTTTCACTGCAGACATTTACAAACAAGGAAAACACTGTGATAGAAGATACCCAAATCCTTCCTTCCCTTGAATACCTAGCCTTGAGCTGTATGGAAATACAGCAGCCTGTGGTAGTTGCCAATCAGTCAGGCAGCAAATTTTAGTCTTGAGGCACGCCCCCACCCCGAAGGGCTTTGAAGAGAAAGAGAGAATAATATACTCTGGCAGTTTATCCAACAGCATGGAATCATTTTTTATGAAGGGGGCAGAAGAACCTCTGAGGAGGAAAGATAGTGACTGTGAAGCCTAGGAGAGTGAGCATTTCTCAATGTGGGTGGGATAAGACGACTATCAGTTCAGCTAGAGCAAGGGGCCCTGCAAGTCATTAGCAGAGACAAGTTAGTGTACATGTGAGGGACACCAGAGTTTCACTTCAGCACAGTGGCTGCACCAGAGGATGTGAACATTTCCCCCTTAGCAAGATATGTGTCACCTCTCACATAGGTTTAGTAAGGTGTGGGGGCAGATGTGTGTGAAGATATGGAGGGCTGCAGGTAGGAAGAAGTCTGACCCTGCTTCTGACAGGGGCTGGCTGCATGTCATGTGGGAGCCACTACCTCAGCTATTGTGGGGCTCGTAAGCCTTCCTAAAGTGAAGGGGCTCTTCCTGAGCACAGCACTGGAATATGTGGGGCATAGTCCTATCTCAACAGCTCCCATTGACTAAACTGGAGCTCAGTTACCAGGGGGTGGCAAGGAACTCTGGTCAGACTGTTTAACTAGCAGGTGACATTCTCGCTTCTGGAAGGTGAACAAAGAGGCAAGGGATTCATCAGATAAGGACTTGATTCTTTTATCAATTACTTTCACCAAAATCACATGTGGACAAAGCCTGCTGATTTCAATCAATCCTGCTCCCCGATTAGATCGATCTTTTGGGGATGGAGGTTGTTATACCCTTTCCTCTCCTAAGGTGCCCCTGCCACTCCGCCTATTATAAATGGTCAGCACTTCCCTGACTCATAAAGAATTAAGCAAGGAGGATTATATCTGTTTTTTTTGTTTTCAAATATCCCTGGGGAACAAGGTATGAAAAGAACCTGAGGCATTGGGTCAAACGCCATTTGGATCAGCATAGGAATGGTGGTACAGTCATCCCTCCCTAGTCATAAACCCATGAAAAGAACAGTGAGGGGTAGAAATAAAACAGTTTGGGAGACAGAAAGGGAGAGATCACATTCATGTAACTTCTGTTACAGTATGTTGCTATCATCATTCTATGTTATTATTAGTTATTATTGTTAATCCCTTACCATGCCTAGCATATAACTTAATCATAGGTGTGTATGTTCAGGAAAATACAGTTTCTACAGGGTTCTGTACTATCCAGATACATCTCTCAGTGTACCCCTGTGGATCTGGGAGGACTACTGTCCCAAGGATTTTCTCTCCACTTTAGCTTTTCCTCCAAGCCTGGAAGAAGTGGGAGAGGATATGCAGTGAGATATCATCTTGACCCTTAAATAGAACTCCTTAGCCTTTCAAGAATCCTCTTGAATGGCTGTTGGGGGCAATGCTGACAGAGAGTGAAAATGGAAATCAGAATATTTTGCCTTTTCTGCCATGATCACTGCAAGGTTTGCAACATGAAGAAAGGGATTTCTACCTGTCTCGTTTATTCCGTTTTTACACATGGTGGGCATCAGTTAACATCTGTTGCTGTTGCATGATTAGTAGCACACCCAGAACCAGATATACATCTTCCCACTCATCCTTTGGGTAAATCACTTAGCCTTCTTTTTTTTTTTTTTTTTTTTGGTTTTTCTCCGGTACCAGGAACCGAACTCACAACCTTGCGCTTGCCAGGCAGGCGCTTTGCCGCTGAGTTAAATCCCCAGCCCCTCACTTAGCCTTCTTAAGACCAATTCCTTTCACCTTTCATTGGGAGGAGAATCAGCCATACCTTTTCACATCATCCTAAGGAAGTACTAAAAGAATGGGATTATAGATTTAAAAACAGTGCTTCAAAATCTTGGAAAGATACAGTGTCCAATATAGGGCACTCAAGTGATAGGAGAAAGCTGAATTTGATCTGAATAAACTTTTGCTATCTAGTCCTCCAAGCAGAAGGGCAGTAAGATCCTGGAGCCCTTCCCCTCTTTCCTTGCCAGGGTTCCCTTGACCCGTCAAAAAAAAATGGGAAATGCTAAGGCAGCCTCTTTAACAATAACCATTATGCTGGGCATGGTAGTGCACAGCCTGTAATCCCAGCACTCTGAAACAAGAGGATCACAAGCTTGAGCCCAGTCTGAGTAACTTCGCAACTTAATAATAATCCTGTCTCAAAATAAAAAATAATGATAATTAAAGGGCTGGGAATGTAGCTTAGCACAGAGGCCCTGGGTTCAATTCCTCAGTACTACAAAAAACCTTGTCATTAGCTAGGTTATGACCATTGGTAATAATTATGACCACTGGTAATAATTACTAGCTTATGTGGTCCTGAGTCTCTGGAAAATAAGAATAGACATCTTTCCAAATTCCTTACTCTGAACCTCTCATCTGGGTCCCAAAGGGGAGAGATTCTTCCATTCACATAAGCAATTGATAGATAATCACCCACAAGATTAGAACACAGGGACTAAAGAGCACATGTGGAAAAGAATAAGGAGGTTTGTCTACTCCAGGTTGATCTATAGATACAAACACCCAGTCACGGGCACACAAAGGGCAGCGCATGATCGGAACGAGGTTCAAGGTAAGGTCACTACAGAAGTCATCAGCAGGCACATCAGCATGCCCATACTTCTCCTAAGCGCTCTAGGATATGAGCTCTTTGCAACTTGCCTGGCCCCTAACCTTCTGCAAGCAGTCACCACTTCGGCCTGTGAGATGCTATCTCAGTCAGATCAGCGTTAGTCAGCGTGGAGCATTCTGGGTAAGGTCTGTTTTCATTCCCCATTTCCAGCATTTTGCCCCCTCCCCAGGGGACAACAGGCTAGAAGGCCAAACTGTCTCACTCCTTCCTCTTGGAGCAAGAAATCAGACCACTTTACGTGATCATCAAGTCCTCTCATTTGTTTTCCTCCTAAAGCCTGTGAACATCTGTTCTATGAGACATGTGAAACACTTTTATATCCATTCTACAATGGGACAGGTATGATCCGCACCTCACAGACCAGACAGCGAGGGCTAAAAAGGTAAAGAGTGAGCTGAGCTTTGGCAGTCAGGGCTTTGGGCTGATTGGTGCTTCATTTCATTTCATTGCACTTCATTTCAGTTTTTGAGATAGGGTCTCACTAAGTGCCAGGCTGGCCTCAAACTTTTGATCTTCCTGCCTCAGCCTCCTGAGTGTCGTATTAGTTATGTCCCCTAGGCACAGTTTCTGCCTGGTGCTTTTTGTTACACATTGCTCTTTCATTTTCTGACAAACACCTTCAAGGCCTTTACAATGCAAACATATGTTCAGTTGCTGATCTTCACCTAAAGTGCCTCAAAAGGCACCTGACCCATTGTAAGTGCTCAAGAAATGTTATTTCTCTCCCTTCCCACATCTTCCACCCCGGTCCTGAATGCGGACAATAGCGCCTCACATGGGAAGAGACTTGGTTAGAGAAAAGACAACTGGTGCTGTTCTCTAGGACAAGGAGAATACCTGCTCCTTGGAGAGAAGGCACACCTTTTCCCCTTTATCTTCCACATTCAGGCTACAGGGCCAAACTGAGCCCATGCTGCTTCCCTGTGCTTCCCTGAACACCTGAGGATTGCAAGGCCCCATGCAGATTAATAAGCTGACCTGCAGCAGGTTCACCAGCAAGTTCCTGAAATAAGGAGCTGCTGGTGTCAGAACGCTTATCCCCAAAGCCACCAAACCATCAGCAGAACCTGGTGAGGCCCGGGAGACAAAACAGGTATGGAAAGGGGGCAAGGGCACGGACCCTCAGACAGACCTGTCTGGACAGTGAGCTGCTCCAGGCCACAGTGGCCTCCAGCTGCAGGAGAGGGCTGCTTGGTGGCACAGGCTTCTGTGCCCTGCCAGTCCTTTCTCACTGGACTGAGAACCTCTCTTCTCAGGGGTGAGTTGGCAGCACTTAGAGACATGCTGGTGGCAGCGTCACTGCCAGACAGGATATAAGGGGTGAAGAAGGGGAGCCCTTGGAGGAGGAGAGCAACCCCCTCAACATACACAGTGTACCAAAGCAAAGTCTGAGAGCGGCTGTAGGGGCAACACCAGTTGTCTCTTCTCTAACCACGTCTCTTCCCATGTGAGGCGCTACTGCCCCCTTTTAGGACCAGGGTGGAAGACGTGGGAAGGGAGAGAAATAACATTTCTTGAGCACTTACAATGGGTCAGGTGCCTTTTGAGGCACTTTAGGTGAAGATCAGCAACTGAACATATGTACAACACTATTATACACATTAACGTAGTGCTTAGCATAGTAGTTGGTTGGTTGGGACACAGTAGCTATTATTATTAATATACTGTGTCTGAATCCTCCCCAACCACCCTATAAAAAAGGCCAATTCCCCATAAAGGATGTAATCATTATGTAATGCAAACATGTACTAATAAAAAATAAAAATGGAGAAAAAAGGACTTCTTCACTTTATACTAGAGACAGATTTAGAGAGCCAAGATCTGTGTCCTACTCTAAATTCAAAGTCACTGCCTCAAGTATAAGACCAGTGCTAAGCTGGGCATGCCTTCCAGTCTCAGGTCCTCGTGATGCTGAAGCAGGAGGATCTCAAGTTTGAAGCCAGCCTGGGCAATTTAGCAGACCTTGTTTTGAAACATAACTAAAGAAGGGCTGGGGATGTAGCTCAGTGGCAGAGTGCCTCTGGGTTCAATCCCCACAAGCAAAAAAAGGAGGCGGGGGGGTGATGTAAGAAAATGGAAAGAAGGCTATGGATTTACTTTCCAACCTTTGATGAAAACTTACATGAGCCTACCAGTTCTTCCTTCTTGATCTCTAAAAGGCTCTGAGATAGGGAAACACCTATTTTGACTTCCTGGCAAGTACAAGGATCGAAACCAGTCTTAATCTTTCTCCTCATTCTCCTGCCACCACCAGCCCTGCCACCACCCTGAGCAGAATGCACTGGGCTCTGGACCTGCACAGTCTGAAGCATGCACAATCCCCACTGGCCAAGAGCCCAGGGTGGGGACGTGGGTTTACTTCACACACATCGTCATTAGCTCATTCATACCTGTGGCCTATGAGCCCTGATGATCTGGGAGGAGCACAGAGATCCCGCTGGGGCTAATGCCTGTGCATCACCTGGAGTTCTGTATGCTGTGCCCTGTCAAGAAGGCTGGTAAGGACCTGGCCATGGCAGGCTGCCTACCTGAAACATCCCAGCCTGGCCCTTCTTTCTGCATGTATTAAGCCAACATGGAGGTTGCTTTGCAGGCTCCTGATTTCCACCACTAAGATTTTGGCCCACCCTGGCCAACTCCCGCCACTCAGGTCTCATGGCCACTGTCGCTGTGGCTCTGGGTTCCACCTTCCCTGCCTGTGCCGGCCCTGCCCTGATGGCTGCTCTGATGCCTGCTGCTTTGCAGAACTGACCTGAGCACATGCTGTCCTCCAGAGGCATGGGAAGAAGGTCAGAGTGTGCTGGCAAAAGTTCAGGTGGTGGGTGGCACTGTGTGCCATCTTCATCCAACAGACACGCCCATGCGAGGAAGCCAAGTGAGGGCTGGGGCACTGGTCACGGAACAGCTTTCTGGGGCCTGCTCCAGGACCTGATGCCAAGCTGTCCCTTAGCACTCAGCCTTCTTCAGTGGGTGGAGTTTCCTTCCTGAGGGACAATGCTGCTTCCTAGTTAGGAGGTACCATGCCCAAGGCTCCCTCACTCCCTCTCCCCTTTTCTCAAATTTGTTATCCTGAGAATTCTACTCCAACTGGGCAGCAGAAATGCAAGACCAGAATCAGAGCCCCTATCTGGAGATAATGTACAACCTTTGACCCCCGGGTCTCAGAGTTCCAGAATTCATCCCTCTGAAACTTCAAGCAGGTTTATATATATCCTGGACCCCAGCACCTACTCCTGGGTGCATCTCCCAAAGAAATTTTCATACAGGAGCTGAAGGCAACAATGTTCAAGGATGCCCACTTATTTATGGATCCACTCACCCAGTGGTAAATAAAATATACTAGCTAGATAACACAGATTGTTACCCAACAGTTAGCAACATGAATTAGAAGTACACACAGCAGTCTTGGTCATCTTAAAAACACAGTGCCTGGCAGAAGAAAAGAGATGATTTCACAGTTTTTACAAAAATTAAAAACACATGCATCTAAGGAAACATACAACACATGCATCTGAAGTATTTAAGGAATATACTTAAGCAAAAAGATCTTTTCACATTAGAATGATGCTCGTGGGCAGACGAGGGAGTAGAATCAGGATCTGGGGAAAGAGTGGGCACTGGGGCTGCCTCACATGGATCAATAAATCCATCGGATGACTGACCACCCTCCGTACTTGAGGTTCAAAAATGTAAGAATAAAACATAGTGTGATGCTAAGACCTCTTGGCATGGCTGTGTTGTCTAGGATATGCTGAGATCATGATGGCAAAATGTGTCAGTTCTGGCAGAGGCCTCCAGGAGACAGGGAGAAGTTGGGGCCCCCGATAGGACAAGCTTTCTTCAAACAGTGATACCAAGAGTTGCCCTGTGGTTGGCAGCTGGCTCCTGATCATCTGGACTGTGTCAGAGGCCCCAGGATGCAGATGGAGACAGGAAGCTCCGTGGCACGGGTGGAGAGCCAGTGTGTGGGAAGCAATCCTAAGAGGGCAATGTTACCCCTTCCTCTATCCTAAAATAGCATCAGTATTATCAAGAGGAGAAAAGGAAGTCCCTGGGGCCCAGAGCCATGAGGAAGGCTTCCAGATAACCTGGGTGACACTGGCCCAGGTCACCTGCGTATCCTCCTGTGCTGTGTGGGTGGGTGGGCTGTTCACAGCAAATTCAAGATCAAAATAACATAGAGGATGAAAAGCAAAGATAACCTTCTGTTGGCAAGCAGGGCAGGAGTCGGGGGTAGTGGGCAGTGACGGTGCCACCTGCAAGGTCTATTGTTCAGTGAAGGCCTGGCAACCTTGCCACACCTCCCACCTGACCATGGGAAGTGCCCAGGGTAAGGGTTCACCAGTGCATCCGCTGCTCACTCAGAACTGGGACAGGAAGCTACCAGGCCACAGCCAGGACGCAGGCTGCGGGCAGGACGTTCAAGTGCGCGGTATGTGCACTCTCTTGAACAACACCGATTGCCTTTCTTGGGGCTGCTGTGGTTTTTCCTCATTTTGGTTCCAAGGGCACAAAGGGGCTTTTTAGTAGCTGGAGTGGATCTGGGGCTATTTTTAGAAACAAATCTCAGCAGAATCATGTCATGCTCTTGGAGAGGGAGAGGACGGTCGGTCTCCCCGAGCCACAGGAGTCAAGAGCTGGTTGGTCCCAGGCCTTGGGTTTGGGGACCCTTGGGGTGAGGGGAAAACTGCCTGGCTCCAACGGGTGGGCTCTATGCCCAGGAGCATGGCAGAACAGGAAGCAATTCCTGTGTGCCCCAGACACTTGCCAGGGTATCACAGTGTCCACTACACCTGGCCAACACTTCCATTCCCCCACTCTCTACTCCATGACAATCTCACCTGCACAGAGAACAGAGGGACCCCCCCCCACCATTTCTCTTTTGCCTAATCCAGCCTTCTCTTGGCCCAGTTCCTAAAACTCACAGCAAAAGAGCAAGGGCTCCATGCTGAAAAGATGGTGTTTATTAAGAAAGAGAAAGTCAGGCATGGTGGTACACATCTATAATTCCAGCACTCTAGGAAGCTGAGGCAGGAGGATCACAAGTTCAAGCCTACCCTGGGCAATTTAGCAACTTAGCAAGGCCCTGTCTCAAAATAAAAATATATATATAAAAAGGGCTGGGGATGTAGTTCAGTGCAAAGGCCCTGGGGTCAATCCCCAGTACTGCAAAATCCAATAAAATAATAAAAATTAACAGAACAAAGGCAGTCAGAGGTACTCCCTAGTTACTGGTCATCTCTCTGTCCCTGTTTCACTTTTCCTCACTCACACAGACTGGAGCCACCAGGTCAGGCCAGGGCTCTGGAGAGTGGACAGGTCACATGCCCTTTGCATTCAGTGCTTTTTAGAACAGCAGTTCTCAGACTCTAGAGGCTGGTGAAAACCTACTGCCCGCCTTCTCCTAGATTTTGATTCAGGAGGGCCAGGTTGGGCCCGGGAATGTGCATTTCTAACAAGTTCCTTAACAAACTGATGGATGAGGCTGGTCCAGGGGCCACACTTTGAAGCCATCCACCTTGGGAGAATCACCACCACCACATCCCAGGGCTTTCACAGCCCCAGTGCTGGTCTAACCAATCCCCCAGCTCCACACTGAAGGCCTTGTCACTTCTCTCCTCTGATCAGTTCTCCTCTTCCTGCTCCAGGCCTCTCAGGATGATGATCTCTGCTTCCGTGGCCTCAGGGTGCCCCCTTCCAGAAAGACCCGTGAGCTCCCCAAGCAAGTGGACACCTTTCAGTCCTAGAAGAAACAGGCGGGGCAGATGCAGGGAAGCCCAGAACTGAAAACCAGCTCCCTCCTGAGGTTGAGGGCCGCCAGTCCCCTTCAGGTTCAGCTAAGCCCCTCCAACTCCTGTTTTCCGGGTCGCCAGGGGAGATGAGGGGTGGGCAGGGACAATACAGGTGGGGTAGGAAGGAAAGACACCCACCTCTCACTGCAGCTCCCAGTAGTACGCCCCACGCCCCCTCACATCTGGACCCAGCTGCCTTTTCCTGCCTTCCCCCACCACCCCAGCAGAAGGGCCAGGCCACCGCCAGGGTGACACCTCCGGGGGAGCCTGCCCACAGCTCCCAGGCCATGGGCGACCGGCTGGAGGAGCCAGCAGCTGCTGTTTTCCAGGCCGGTTGACAGGCTGTTATAAACACTCGTTTTTGGTTGCTATGGCAAAGTGAGTGTGCAGCTTGGCCACGGCGAAGCTATTTATGTGCCTGTAATGGCAGAGTGGTCTGTTTTTTATTATTTCACTTTTAAAGTTTTCCTTTCCCATCCCCCTAAAACAGCTTTTTTAAAAAGGGTGGGGGTTGGGAGGGGGGAGCCACCACAACTTTCTGAGGAACAAAGTCTATAAGCAGAAAATAGAGCGGTGCCTTGGGCCAGGAAGGGAAGGACTGAAGCGAGGACTCCCTGAGCGCCTTCAGAGGAGGGAATGTGCGCCTCGGGCCCCCTGTGCCCATCACTTGGGGCTGAAGCTGAGGCTCTGCCCCAGCTCCTCACAGAGAAAGGCCAGGTCCCAGCTTCTTGTCAGCTTCCTACTGCTTGAGGACTGAGACAATTCCCTTGTCTTCTCCCCACAGCCAGCAGCATTTCTTACTGTTCCCTGTCTCCTGCAGGCTGCACTCAGGATGAAGGCACCAAAGATCCCTCCACGGTCCTGGAAAGAGAGCCTCAAAGCTGCCCGCTGTCCTGTGGGTCACTTGACACAGAGCCTGGTCACACCCAGCTGGAGGTTTGCAAGCAACAAGCTCTCGAGATGTCTCTGCAGAGACATAGTCCTTCCACTTGCTCAGAGAACTTCCACCTAATCCCACTCCTTGGGGAGCGCTGGGAAGAAGGGATCTTCCTGCATTTAAGAATGCATTTAAGGCCACGGTAAGGATGGTGGGCACCTCTAGAATGGGCACTCAAGGCTCAGATGGTGCAGGATGGTTAAAAGCCAGGTTGATTCCTCTTTAGGCCCTTCTGTCTCCAGGGTACCTTCTGTCTCCACAGTGACCTGGATAGGGCCACTATGGCCTTCTGCCCTGTCTACTCTTCCAAGGGAAAATAAAGTAACCAATAAGAAAAATAAATGGGCCATGGGTCATAGGGAGCTCAAGAGGGGCGAGTCACTAGCTGATGTGTAAGCACACACACAGAGCTAAGCTCAAAGCGTGTACTGACTTTGACAAATATGCTATAGGTTGCTAATCACTTAATGGCATCTATGGGAGTCACCTTCCAGTAACAGCTGGCTGGAATAAAAAAGATGCTGCAGGATTTTATCATCCCTCTTTCCCCCACCTCATTCTAGCTCCTTTTTGATTATATACTTATTAGGAGGAAGAAGACCTCCCACGGCTGATGGGCATATTAATCAGATAAAAACAAGGTTAGGGCAATGTTAAAAGGAACAAATTCCCATAGACCGTTCCAGTTGCTTCCATCTCATAAGATAAATGAATGTCTCCCAGATGCCACCATGGCTCGGAAGGGATACAGAATCAAGCCCCACAGGGAGGAGAGAGGGCAGGAGAAGGGAAGGATGCTGAGGACCCCAGGAGAGAAGCACCCTTCTACTGCTCCAGGAGAGGTCAAAGTCCTAACTGACAGTGCCAGTTAGCTGATAAAGTCTCGTTAGAAAAATCAGCTTGGGACAGATATCAGTGTTGGCAGCACCTTGAGGTCAAAAGAGCAGAGCAGGAGGCATTTCTAAGCCTGTCAAACCCACTGTCATCAGCATCCCAGTTCCTGGAGGGTAGAAGAGGAGACAGGAGGAGGTGAAGGAAGGATCCAGAGGAGAAAGGGGAATTGACCTAGACAGATGGGAGCAGGCTGGTAGGGAGGCACCAACTACCAACGACGTTCCAGTTAACGAGTGACTCTCCTAGGACTAAGGGCGGTAACTCCAGCTGAGAGGCCATTACTTGGGAACATGTAAGACAGAGATGTAGACAGGTCTCAGAATCCCAAGGTAGAGTAAGCTTCCAAAACTCCCGAGCTACAAAGAACATCTATTCAGAGGGCTCAGATCCATGGTGATGGACACAGGGCCCATTGTTGCAGGAGACAAAGGGCAGGCAAAGAGGTGACTCAGCCTTAGCCGGTCACTGTAGATGGAAGTCTCTCAGGAGACAGAAAGCGGAGGAACTGTGTATTTTTCTTTCAAGTGAGCAGGAAGATTGTATCGCCGCTGGAACCCAACCTCAGCCCTGGGCCTGGCTCACCATGTGGAATTAATGAATGAATCATGCTTTCTGCTCCAGTGCGCTTTCATTTCCAAGGGAAGGAAGGGTATGGACGTCCCAGGGGGAGCCACTCTCCAGAGAGAATGAGTTATTCCAAGTTCCAAGCACCCCTTCAGCACTTGCTCTGCCTCCTCTCTCCTTGAGCCCTGATGACCAGGCCGCAGTCCTGCCTTGTTCTCCAGAGCAGTCGCTGGTGTGTGGCATGGGGAGAGGGGTTGAGCCATCAATGCCGGGATTATCCACCCTCCAGGGAGCGAAAAGGAAATGTAACCCACTACACTGAACACCCACACACAGCATTCCAAACAGCACTATAACACCTCCACGGAAAAACCTGTGGGGAGACTGTGGGGCAGCGGTGGTGGTGGGGGCATCTGTAGGGAGTAGCTTATTTTCTTTTCTTTTTTTTTTTTTTTTGGTTTTTCTTCTCCGGTACCGGGAACCGAACTCACGACCTTGCACTTGCCAGGCAGGCGCTTTTGCCCTTGAGGTAAATCCCCAGCCCCGGGTGTAGCTTATTTTCTTTCTGAAATGCTGGGTTGAAAGGAATCATGGGAAAAAAGAGAAAGGAATCATGGGAAAAACACCTAGTACCTTTCTTCCCACCTCCTCATTTTCTTCTCTCTGCCTCATTCCCAAGCCTCTGGCTTAATCCTTTCCTACCTGTGACCCCTCCCTGCACGCAATCTGCCCATTTCAAGATCTCAGTCTCCTCTCATTCTGTCGTTCCACGTCCCCCCGAGTCAACCTAATGAGATGGAGTTTAATTCTCCTTACCGGACAATTTCTGAGTCCAAGCAGCCCTGTTCGATTCTGCGTTGGTTCAAGTAGTGGAAGGAGCAGGGATATGCCAGAAGGAAGTGAGGCATTTGTGGGGCCGTCCCAGCTGGCACCGACACAGGACTGATTCGTCCCTGGAGTCATGGATGATGGTCCAAACACACTATGTATGACCACTCTGCACTCTCCCAAATCCATCTGGAGTTTGCCTGGCTAAGCCAAATATTTATGCAGCATCTAACTATGGTTAAAGCCAACTGCTATCACTAAGGATTCAGAAATGAGGAACCCTAACAGAGATGAGGAAATAAGAAGGATACAAAAATATTCTTACGGATTAAAAACAAAAACCAAGTGCCCAATCTAGGAGAAATAGGGGCATGGCCTAAAGAGGGAAGATGCCAGGAGACTGGACAGAACAGGCAACAGAGCTATAATCGGACTCTTTTCCATGCTCCCACGGAAGCTGAAAATCCAAACCCTGGCCCTTTGCAACCAGAAGATATGAGGTGGTTCCACTGTCCCTGCTCTGCTCCACTCTGAGCTCACCCACAGGACCTAGGTAGGGAATACACATACAAAGGATGCAATCTAACTCCCTGTGATAAGCTACCTTCTATCCTTCCCACCACTGTGCCAGGGATTTGCAGAGGGACCAGCGAAGGGATAGCAACAGGCATTCTAACAGGGCAGAGTCAAGCTTCCGGTGCATCTCACACTATTAGCCTAATGTCTACCCCTGCACAAGCCAGCCAGAGTGAGTGCTCCCATTTCTCCAGCTTCACACACCCCGGCCAGCTGTTCCAAATTAGCAAGGTCTCCACCACCAGAGAACAGCCCTCTTCAGCGTGGGGGAGGGGCTGCCCTCCCTCCAGGGACTCAGGCACTGCGCCCTCTCTGCGAGCAGTGGATCCAAAGAGAAGCTGAGGACACGCTGGCTGGCCCTCTCCCTGCACTCCTCCACAGCAGTGGAGACAGAGGACTCTCCTTCATGGGGGGCAGCCCAGGCCGGCAGCGAGGCTATGGAAACTTTGCCGTCTAAGGCTGTGGAATTCTTCCACTGGGCTCCCGCAGTTAATCATCTCTGCTCCCTGGGTTCCCAATTTGGGGCTTTAAAAGGTAGCACCACAGCAAGAAAGACAAACATGTCAGGGAAAAGAAGAACAAGAAAAAAAGCCAGTGTCAGCTAAATGATAGCCACCTCCAGCACTAGTCTTCGGAGCAACCGAGCAACAGCGAGAAGGAGAAAGAACAAGTGCAGACACACTGGAGCCCTTTTCCAGATTCCCACGGGTCCAGCCCACACCCACCCCAGATGCCACAGAGCACTCCAGCTGCTGTGAAAGGGTTACTTAGGGGCTGGGGTGCTTTTTGAAACTTTCTGCAAAAGGAGAAAAAGCAGATTTGAAAAATCAGAGGCTCCTGTTCTTCTTTGGGGAAAAAAGTGTTATATCCAAATGTGGTAGGACGTGCCTGTTAACCCAGGGGAGACTGAGGCAGGAGGACCACAAGTTTAAGGCCAGTCATAAATTTAGCACACAAAAAAGTGTGTGTGTGTGTGTGGGGGGGGGTGCTTCAGATGTAGCCCAGTATAAGACCCTGGGTTCAACGCCCAGCACCAGGGGAAAAAGTGCTAGAGAACTCACAGGCTCTGGAATACTGACTTCCAAGCTTCCAACATGCTACAAGTGGCCAGGTTACCATGGTTCCCAAAAGGACAAATAGAAGTTTGGTCTAAAAGAAGGGCAGAGGGACTCTGCCTCTTTCTTCCTAGGGGCCAGCTTCCAGAGCCAGGAAAGGAGTGGGATATGGCAAGATGAGGAAGTTACAGAACCAGGGAGAGAACACAGGGAGCCTCGACAACCCCTGCTCTTTCTGAAGGGACAGGGAGGAAAGCCCATTTCCAGAGCACAAGGCCTGATCTAGGTGAGAGTCAGCTAGGATGTTACCAGGAAAAGGGGCGCCTCTCATCCGTACTGAAAGCCCATCAACTAAACCTGGAGGCAGGGCTAGAGAAGCCAAAACTGAGCTGAGTTTTGGGAAAGCCAAGGTCCTCCAAAGCTTGAGGTCTTGCCCGTCACCAGGCAGATGAGGTCAGTATCCCCAGAAATGATGTTGTGGAGGCGCTGTTCCCTAGAACGGAGGTCTGCACTACTGCTGACACCCACACCAGCATCGGCACACCACCTTCCTAAGTCCCCGGTTGCTCAGGACCTTTTCAACTCTCGTTCCAAAGGAGCCAGCTGGGTAGGGCTATGTAAAGCGCCGAAGTGCTAACATGTCCTCGCAGCAGGAGCTGTCAGCTGAATGTGGCCACCTGGCCCAGGAATTCCCTCCACCATGCTCCCTCCTGAGCTAGTGCCAAGCTTGGCTCCCGCGGGAGAGGTGACAAGGAGATAGAGTTGCTGGGGGAGTCTGCTGCCTTCAGAAGCAGCCAATGGGTTTGAGCACCCTTACACCCTGCTACTTTCTTGAAGCAGTGGGGAGCCAGGGTCAGCTGACCACAGGCCAGGAGACTTAATCACACTTCATTACTAGTAAATAAACAAGGTTCCTGGCCTTTTTAAGGAGCAGGTCCCCTTGCTTTGCCCACCAGCCACATCAAACAACTCAAAATTTCAGAATCACAGTTTTGCAAGGGGACTGTAGGGCCAGTCTGATATAAACCCCTTGACTGTCTATTTAAGCAATTATGAGCTATACGCTGTGCTAGGCACTGGGCAAACAGTATTACAGTCAAGATCAGAAAGCAGGACAGAGGAAGAGACAAATGACGCAAAAACCTGTATTAGGTGTCAAATGTAACCATGCCTCTTGTCTACACTGCAGGCCAGCCTACGGCCATCGGGTAGGAGAGAGCTCACTCCCAGCATGGTCTGAGCAAAGGGGCACTCTCTTGAGTCTCTCTAGAGCTGCTATCTATACAGTAGTATGTAGAGCATGCCCTGCGCCTGGATACCAGGTAAAGAGATGCTTGAGAGACAAAGTCCACAAGTATCTTTTGCTGCATGGACCAGGCAACCATGAGCTATATTCATCTTTCTAAAGTCTTTGTTAAAGATCCTATCAACCTGGCACACAACCTTGGCACATTTTCCTTAAGAACTACCAGGAAGAAAACCAGAAGTGAATCCAGTTTGCTCAGGAATGCACCAGAAGCAGGCCTAAAGATGCCAGATCTGCAGGGCCCCGGCCAAGCTCTCCCATGACAGTCCCTCCCAATCTGTTCTTCCTCTTCCCTTCCTTCTTTGTCATCCTGGCCAACCACCTTGGCCTGTTGCTGGAACCTCCCGTTGCCTCTGGCTACCTTGTTCCTGTCCTTCTCAGTCCAGGGTCCATCCTGGCTCTGTGTACCAGGAAGACGCTGGTTCTTCCTTTTCACAGACTCCACCAGACTCTCAGACATTTCCCAGCAGTATCTGGGGAATCTGTCTGCCTGCAGTTCCTCGTGAAGTGGTGTCAGCAAGACTGAGCAGAGGCAGAAAAAGGTGATGAGAGTGAAAGAAGTTTGAGGTAAGAATTCATATTGGGGTAATGCTTCTCATTTTCAAAGCATTCTGACATGCGATCTTTGTGGTAATCTTAAGATAGACAGGGCTGATGATATTATTCCCTCTACAGATTTGATAACGTACGATCTTAAAGGTATGGTGACTCACCCAGTTAAGGCTGTACAACCACAGAAGGGCTAGAAGCAGCTAAGATACCCTACAGTCTCCGAAGTCTTCTAAAGGAAGTGGAGACAAACGATTCATCAGAGAAGAGAAAGGCGGCCTACATGACAGTCAGATGATTTTAGGCCCGACCAGAGCACTGAAGCTGGGGATTCCTGTCCTGATGAGCTCAGAGGATTAAAATAGATTTCTCCTCCTTCCCCCCAGAGGTGGCTGTGAGACATGCTGAGTGTATGTGTGATTCTGTGTGTGTCATCCTCGGTGACTGTGGACACCTTGAGGTGCAGACTGTGGTCTAGAGAGAGGCTGTGCCGTTCCTGCTGTGCGGAGAGGGTGTACAAGGGAGAGGCCAGAGGA
Organism: Chinchilla lanigera; assembly: GCF_000276665.1. Taxonomy (NCBI): domain Eukaryota; kingdom Metazoa; phylum Chordata; class Mammalia; order Rodentia; family Chinchillidae; genus Chinchilla; species Chinchilla lanigera. Next base: position 39,582,119 of record NW_004955406.1, on the reverse strand, counting down.
AGTCAGAGGAAGGGAGAGGGCCCTTTCGAGAGAACTCCTAGTCCAGCGAAGTCTAAATAAAGAAGAGAGGGCACACCCGTGAAGGCCTGTGATTATACACAGTCCATACAGAAATACAGATGGGCTTCGAAGCCAAGCAGGAGAGTCAAAATGACTAAGGCTGCTAAAGGGAAGAAATGTGAAAAACAAAAAGCAAAAAAATAAAAAAACCAAAACCATGAAAGGGGGTGGGTGGAATGAAGCTGCTCAAGAGCCTCTAGACTCTAGGAAACAAGATCCCTGGGGTGACAATAGCTTCTTTCCCAGGGCAAGTGGGCGGAGGCGAGCTTGTGGCCCCAGACCATCCTTCTCTCCAGCGAGCACCTCTGGGTGCAGGTGAGGTCATGCACACGGAGGACCTGTTGAGAAGGGAACTCTGGAAGGTGAATCCCGGAAGAGCTCTGAGCAGTTTACAAACAGAACCCTCTATGTTCTCCCCTCACCGTAGGGAGAGGGTCCTTCTGGGCCTCACTTCAAGGAACTAGGTTTTCTTTTCATATGCCTTGAGATTATGATACGCTCAAAGACGCCTGATTAAAGAAAGGAGAGCCTTTCAGAATGGTGCATAAATGGGAGGCTGAAGCAGGAAGACTGAAAGCTTGAGCCAGCCTGGGTAACTTAGTGAATCAGCGTGACACTTTCTCAAAACAATCACCCAACCAAACAAATGAACAGCTAGGAATGTAACTTAGCGTGCAGGCCCTAGGTACAAACCTTGGTACAAAGAGAAAAAGGAAGGGGAGGGGAGGGG
>NW_004955406.1:39517494-39581060 GCF_000276665.1 Chinchilla lanigera | reverse complement strand
AAAGAAATTATTCATGGAAGCAAAGCACAATGCATGCTATAACATGGATGAACCTTGAAAACATCATGCTAAGTGACATCAGCCAAACATAAAAGGTCGAATACCATGTATTCCACCCCCCTGAAGCACCTCAAATACACAAATCCACCAAGACAGGAAGCAGAGTGGAGGTCACAGGGGCTGAGAGGAGTGGGGGTTACTGTTCAGTGAGTGCAGAGCCTGGGTGGGTGAAAGTTCTGGGGGCAGATGGTGGTGGTGGCTGCACACGGTGTGAACTAACTGTATACTTAAAAATGCTTTAAAAGTATAAACAACATGTTTTGTATATTTTAATTTTTTTAAAAAAAATTTGGCTGTACTGTGATTGAACCCAGGGGCACTCTACCACTGAGCTAGAGCCCCAGCACTTTCTTTTTTTTTTGAGATAACATCTTACAGTTGCCTGGGCTGGCCTTGAACTTTCAATCCTCCTGCCTCAGCCTCTCAAGTAACTGATTACATGCATGTGCTACTATGCATGGCATGTTTTGTATATCTAAGCAAATACAAGAGCAGTGCTGGTACAGATAGGCGAGGAAGGTGGAGAAGCAGATGGAAGAGCTGAGTTCAGGTCTGCGGCACCCAGCTGCACTGTCACCAGACCAGGCCCAGCGTGGTCATGGGGGTGAAGGCCAGGGGCACAGAGGTCACTTACCACGGACAGTGGCCATGTGTCCAGTGCTGGAAGCCCATGGAGGACCTGCAGCAAACTTAAACTGAGTGGCAGGGCCACAGGGAGGGGAAACAGCGCTCTGAGCACCAGGCAGTGTGCTGGGGGTGGGGGTGGAGGTGGCGGAAAGGCATTGTGGCCAAAGGGCAGAGGGTGACAAGTCACCTTTTCAAGAAGCAGAAGAGGGCTGGGGATTTAGCTCAGCGGCAAAAGCGCCTGCCTGGCAAGCGCAAGGTCGTGAGTTCGGTTCCCGGTACTGGAGAAAAACAAAAACAAAAACAAACAAACAAAAAAAGAAGCAGAAGAAAAATGTTAGCTTTCATCCGCTCGTGCTCCCCAAATCAGCCCGCCATCAGCTCAGAGCAGGCAGACTAGAGCAGGCAGAGCTCAGGTCTCCCTGACCAAAGTAATCTCAGTGGAGCCCCTAGCAATCTTGGCAAAGGGTGCTGCCACTGCCACTTTACAGAGGGGAAAACTGGCTCAACACCGTGAGGAGGGTCTCCCAGTAAGAAGCAGAGCCAGAACCCAAACTTGAACTTAGCAAAGGCCACATGCTTCCCATGATACTGCCTTTGAGGCGCTGTCCAGACATCAGGGCTCATCCCCTGCCACTGTTCTACTGGGGTTGAACAAGGGCCTTTGCACTGAGCTACACCTTAGCCCTTCTTTATATTGAGACAGGGCCTCACTAGGTCACTAAGTTACCGAGGTTGGACTTGAACCTGTGATCCTCTTAACCTCAGCCTGCCAGAGAGCTGGGATTACAGGCACGCACCACCACGGCTGGCCATCAGGGCTCCTTCTCAGGGATCAGCCACCTCTTAAAGTATACTGCAGTGATCAAGAGCACAGACTATGAATGGAGCTAGAGCCAAACACAGGTCCATCATTACTCCCTGCCTGGCCCCGGGAAAGTTTATGTCTCTGATTCTCAGTTCTGGAGTTGATAAAATGGGAATAGCAATAGTACACATTTCACAAATAATCCATGTAAAAACACACAATGCTACCACACAGTAAGCAACCAAATATAACTACTGTGGTTATTACTGTGTTTCCCTGAAAATAAGACCTAACCTGAAAATAATCAGCCTTCAAAACTAGAGATAAAAATTGCCAGCCCCAATCAGCCTGTCCTTTCCTCACCTGTGGCTATTGCAGAGTAGCCACGGAGCAAGAGAACAGTGAGGTATAATCTTCCGCATGAAGCTGGCCATCCCCATGGTAACAACCATCAAGGGCTTATTTTCCAGTCAGGTCTTATTTTCAAGGAAACACGGTACTGAACGCTATCAGTCAGCCCTTTACACCTGCTGGGTAGAGAGCCACTAGGGATCTCACCAGTCAGAAGGTGAGGATGAGAGTGACATTTGGTAGAGAGGAAAGAAGCTCGGGTCCCAAGTGCCTAGACTGATACCCACGCTGTGTGACTCCGGACAAGTCCCCCACCAACAACACGTCCCAGTTAGTGATCACCTAGCCTCTGATGAGCTTATTCTGTGTCAAACACTGTCTGGCTTATGTCCACAGAAAAGAACGCCGAGGGGCATATTGTACTATGCTCACAATCAGAAAGTTCCTAAGTGAAGGAGGTGGGTATTCTATGCTCTTCTTCCCACCATGCTCCTGCAGAGAGCTACAGTTTGCAAATCCTTAGATTGGAGTTTAATTCACTCTTCAATGCATACAAGTGCTTATTTAAGCGTGAGATCTTGTTCAGGTACAGAGGTCCAGTAATAAAAGAAGCCATCATTTTTAATGCCCATCTTGCACCGAGGGCTCTTACACAGATGACATGGAATTATGAAGATTAAACAATTCGAAGTGACCAACATAATCTTTAATTTTTTTAACTGTTACATTTTCTATCATCTTTGTGTTTCACTTTCTTTTTTTTTTTTTTTTTTGAGACAGGGTCTCGCCAGGCAGTTCAGGCTAGCCTTGAACTCACTTATGTAGCCCAGGTTAGCCTCCAATTCACAGTGATCCTCCTGCCTCAGCCTTCTGAGTGAGTACTGAGATTAAAGGCATGCACCACCATGTCCAGCTCACAGCTACATTTTTACCTCTATAAATTAGACATTGTTATCTTTACTATCAATATTTGGATTTAGCTTTGTATTTGCCATTTCATTTCATCATCACCCCCCTTGAATTTTAGACCGTTCTCCTAAGTAATTTTTCTGCTTCTTGAGCTATTTCTTTTCGAAGTTTTAGCAGGGGCTGGGGGTCTACTGTGGCCAACAGTTGTCTCCAAAGGGCTTTATTTTACCCACATTTTTGAAAAGCTGTTTACTGACAATATAACTCTGTACTAGCAGTTATTTCCTCAGCACTTTATAGAGACTACTCCCCTATCTTCTGGTTTTTATTGTTGATATTTAATTTGTTTGCCTTTGTGTGTGTGTGTGTGTGTGTGTGTGTGTGTGTGTGTGTGTGTGTGTGCAGTACTGGGGATTCAACCCAATGAGCTACATCCCACCTTTTTTCATTTTTATTCTGAGGTAGGCTCTTAGTTGCCTAGGCTGAGCTCCAACTTGAGATTCTCCTGCCTCAGCACCCCAGTGTGTGGGGACAAGTGTGTAACACCTCACCTCGATTGTTTGTTTACTTTTTGGTTGTGCATGTGTGCATGTGTGTGCAGTGCTGGAGGTCCAGCCCAAGCGTTCACTCCTTCTCTCTCTCATGCTGGGGACGGGGACAGATCCTCCTGCAAGTGCTCTATTGCTGATCTACACCTCCAGCCCCTGACTCTCTCATTCTCTACCTTTTGGGTTTACTCTAAACTTACTTACCCTAGTGTCCTGCAGTTGCATTGTGATGTGCCTGGGGATGAATTCTATTTACACATAAGATGAATTAAGTCTCCCACATTTGATGCTTGTATTTCATCAGTTCTTCAACATCACTTCTGCAAACATTTCATGCTCCTACTTTCTCCGTTATCTCCTTCTATAGCACTCATGTAGGGATCTTTTCCTCGATTCTGGGGGTCTGCACATGGTGACACACGTTACCAATCTAGTCTGCTCCCTGCTTCTGTTTTACTGCACACAGCCACTCCCGTGCATTTACATGGGAGTCTGCGGTTGCTCTCTACTGCAGCAGCAGGGTTGAGCAGCTAAGACGGAGACCATATGGCCACAAAGCCTAACATATTTACTCTCTGGCCCTTTACAGAAAAGTTTGCCAACTTGGGCTCTACTCTATATCTCTCCCAAATTTTTTATTTTTATCTCTTCCATCTTCTATGTATTTTTTGTCAGAAATATCTTCCAATTTACTAATTTTATCATTAGCTGTAAAATACTATATATATATATATATATATATATAATCTAGTCATGTGTTAATTTTCAAAAGGCTGGGAGTATGGCTTTGGTCTTTAACCCCTACTGCTCCCCCCACAAAGGGGGAATCGTAACTTTTTAAAATGTCAAGCTGGGGGTGGTGGCTTGTAATCCCAGCACTTGAGAGGTAGAGGCAGGAGGATTGCCATGAGTCCAAGGCCAACCTGGGCTACATAGTGAGTTCAAGGACAGTCCAAGCTACAGAGCAAGATCTTGCCTCAAAAAACAAAAATAAAATAAAATGCAATAAATGTCAGTTTTCTGTATTTCAGTCTTCATTTTTAGAAGTTCTGTGGTTTTTTGTCTTGTCTGTCGGGCCAGCTGAGTTTCCTCCCACATTTTCTTTCAAATAGCCCCTTATTTATTTTAACATATTAAATATATTTTTTATTTTCTGCACCTGAAAACACTGATACCTGCAATTTCTTATAAGTCTGGGTGGAAGTGTCATTTTTGTTGCTCAATTTCATTGCTAATTAGAAAATGCATATCAAAAGCTTCACAAGAAGATATAGATCAATAGCATCTCTTACACATGACTAGTAGGGGCAAAACCTACTTCAGACATATGGGCACAACCTGTCATTATGTTGTACAGTTGAATATTCACACACCAAGACCTAGCAATTCCACTCCAACAGCTGTACCCATGAGAAACTAACACATACACATCAGAATACACATGCAGGAATGTATGAGGCAGCACTGTTCATAATGGGAAAAGGCTACTATCTTCACCAATGGAATTTTATATAGCAGTGAAAATGGATAAGCTCCAGCTATACTCAACAGGCACGAAACTTAGTACTATATTAGTCCTACAAGGGTGTACACAGACTTATTTTTAAACTAAATAATGTATTTCATAGACTTACATGTTTATCAACAAAACAGTATCCAAAAAACTCAGACAGGGGTTTGGGTGGGTGAGGAGGCAGAGAGAGCAAGGGCACCTAGATGGACGAAAGGTAATGATAGTAGTCTGGTTTTGGCGTGGGTTCTGGGTTCCTATGTGCTCACTGGGTATCAAAAAGAATCAAAAGGGCACAAGCTAGTGAAGAAAATGTATTATGAACCACGACTTTAGATGTATTTTGCACATCTGAGAAATAAAGCAAATGGGATACAGCTAGACACAAGACAGAGAAAAAGATTGATTTAGAAGAAAAATGAGTTTTCACCTGCAAAAATTTTTAACCTACGTGATCCAAGCTACCAAAGGTAGCAAGACTCTCTTTTAGATGTAAACTTTTGCTGCCAATTTCATGGTTTAAAGTTGTCATTCAACAAGACACCAACACTCTAAGAGGCTGAGTTAGGAGACCCTCATGTTCAAGATCAGCCTGGGTGACTTATCAACCTGGAGAACTTGTCTTGAAATAAAAAGTAAAAATAAGAAAGGGCAAGGGATGTAGCTCAGTGTGAATGCCTAAAACACCTCTGTCAATGCTGTGTACTGCATCTGAACATACCAGCTTACTAAGAATCAAGAATGAATGAACTTGGGAATTCTGACCTGGGGTGGGGCGGGAAGAAGGTGGGAATAAAGGCAGCAGGGGCGAGGTGCTGCCCGTCCTTACTCCTCTAGGGACCTGAGCCGCAAAGAGAAAGCACAGACCCAAGGCAGAAGAAGGGAGCCCGGCATGTAGTAGTCATCGGTTTCGCAATGGAAGGAGACAGCTCTGGCCAGCCGCCAGCCCGTCTACTGTCTAAACAAGCATCTCCTCTAAGATCCACAATAAAACCACCTGGGGTAGAACCGAAATCCCTCAAATCCCTCCCCACAGACTTCCTGGACCCTAAATGGAGACCAGCCCCACCCAGGCAAGAGTGGTGGCCTGGGGGTGGGAGGCAGGTTCGCCACTGTCGAGGCCTGGGTCCCCAGGCTATCAATCCCCCCCCACACCATCCTCCCATCCACCCTCTTCACCCCGGCTGCGGCTTCTGGTCCCTCCAGTCGCCCCCCACCCAGCCCAGCCCGGGTCTGGAGCAGTTGGAGAAGCCACTGCCCAAGCCCCGAAGACCTGGCTCAGCTTGAGGCCAGAATAAGGCAGGCTGACTCCAACCTGCAAGAGGGATCGCTCTTAGGACCAGTGACTCCCCGCGGCCCCTCCTGCCCCAAGACCCTCCTATGGCCCACTACACTGCGGGGAGGCACCCAGTACTCGGCATCTTTCAGGGCCCACCCCGCCCTCCTGGAAACAAAGCCCCTGGTTTCCAAGATCTGGACTCAACTATGCAGCAGCTTCCTCCAGGGAGCCCCTGAGCCTGCTGCCAACACCACCCCACCCCATCCTTTAATCAGAGAGATTAACCAACGGATGCGCAACAGAGGGGCAAGGGCAAAAACTGTGGTTCACTCGGATGTGAGGGAGGAAGACCCTGCATCAGGTGCAAGGGAGACAGAACAGGAGGCCTTCAGGCAGGGGTATGTGTCCTAGGGAGAGCGCACAGTGACCCTCACTCAGCAGCAGGGAAGAGCACCCCACCTCCCCTAGCACACGGGGAGACTGGGTCCAGGGTGGAGAATGTCACCTGCCAGTCTGGTCTGATCTGAGGCTTCCTGCACCCCAAGCTTTCCAGTCTCTGAACACCTCATCTGGTTCACAACACTTCGCATTTTTCAGAGCGCTTCCCTTCAGATTCCATTCTCCCCGTCTATGAACAGGACTGTTCTCTGTGGTTGGTTAGAAATTGAGGCTCAGAGGTTAAGAGACCTGCTCAGGGCCATACTGCAGCTAGAACATGATCTCGAGTGGAAGCCAATTAGGGGACATTTTTTAATGTCCCAGGATTCCTCCGTGTCCCACTCACACTTGCTTGGACCCTCTCCTGTCCCCAACAGGGAAAGAACACTCCTAGTTGAGGAGGAGGGCTGGAAATATACAGGAGCTGAAGAAATGCCTTCTGAAGCTCAGGGTGGTAGGGACAGCAAGGTGGGCCTTCCACACACTGCTGTCTTGGTAAGTAGCTGGTATATTTGTAGACTCTCTGGTGTGTGAAGCACTTGCACATCCATTTTTTCACGCAATTCTTGTCATAACCTTGTAAAGCAGGTATTTGGGAGAATTGGGAATTGAAACCAGGGCCTTGCACACACTAGCCAAGTGCTTTACCACTGAGCTACATCCCTGGTTCACACTCGCTGATATTTTAAGGAGAGTGAAAAGGCTGAATTTCAGCAGTGAAAGGGGCGGTCCCATGATAACACACAGTTCTCTTCCTATGTTGTTACAGGGGAAGACTGTGGGTCGATCAATGTAATAATGCAGAACTCTCTATATTCATGATGAAAACCCAATGCCTCTCTCACCATATTTCTGGTCAGTCTCTCTCTCTTTCACTCTCCAAGATGTCCAGGAAAGAGGAAAAGTGGAAGGGTGAGTTCCTCAATGGACTAGGGGGCAGCCTATAGGCATAAAGTGGTCCCAGACTTTCCTGCAGTCACACTGCAAGGTGGTGCCAGTTTGTGGATGAACCCTAGATGTCATGTCCCAGCCCCCATCCTGTACTGCACAGCGTACCAATATGCCTTGGACAAGGATGTATCTGTGGCAGAGGCCTTAGTCAGTCTTTTTTCCTTTCTCTCTTTCTTTCAAGTACTGGGGATTGAAACCAGCGCCTTGAACATACTAGGCAAGTACTCTATCACTGACCTATACCCCTAATCCTACTTTGAGACAAGAGCTCACTAAGTTCAAGGCCCAGGCTGGCCTCAAACTTGTACTCTTTCTGCCTCAGTCTCTTGAGTAGCTATGATACAGACATGCACTACCCTGCCCAGCTATTTTGCCAATCCTGACTTTACGTAGCCAGTTGGTACAACCTTCCAGAGGCTGCCACCCCAGGCTGTCACTCTGAAATATGCTAGCTGCTGAAGCATGTCAAGTGACCTATTAAAAACATAGCCTTCTTTGTCCCCACTGTACATACTAGACATTGTCTTTACCTCCAGCCCTGGGTTTGCTAATCATCTTTAGGTTGGTGACAGCATCTTGATCTCCCTAACTCCGTTCTACCTTTCCCTCCCTGCTCTTTATGGATGAGTTTTGTTTTGTTTTTTTTTAAATTTCTTTTCCTTAAAAATATAGGTCAGGCTTGGTGGGGCACGCCTATAATCCCAGCACTCAGGTGGCTGAGGCAGGAGGATCGCTGTGAGTTCAAGGCCAGTCTGGGCTACAAAGTGAGCTCAAAGCCAGCCTGAGCTGCGTACTGAAACCCCGTCTCAAAAAGACGAAAGAAATAATTAAAAGCTAATGTCAGGTCCTTTCACCTGCTTGCTAAGAATATAGAGACATAAAAAAAAAAAAAAAAAAAAAAAAATGGAAAAAGGAAAAAGAAACAAAACAATAAACCAGTTGTAGTGGCACATGCCTATAATCCCAGGATTCTAAGAGGCTGGGGCAGGAAGACCATAGCTTGAGCCTAGCCTGGGCAACTTAGTGACTTAGCAAGAGCTGTCCGGTCTCAGAATAAAAAATGAAAAAGACTGGAGATGTAGCTCAGTGCAAAGGCTCTGAGTTCAAGCCCCACTATCACAAAAACAAATAAAAATTTTAAAATGAATAAAAGTAAAACTCCACTGCAGACAAAATACACTTAGCTTGCACTCACGCCTGTGCATGTAGGAAAATGCAGGCAGGAAAGCCTCAGGGTTTTCTTTCTAACCAGAGACCAGTGTGAGAGCCAAATTCAGAGGAGGAGCTGGCCTCTCTGCTGTGAATGAGTAATCCCACTCAGAGGTTTATAGGGGGCTTGATTTAGGGCGTTCTACATCTTTCAGAAAGCCTGGCCTTGAGCTGAGCCTGTGGAAAAACCACTTTGCCTTTTTAACCCCTACTTCAAACAAACCCGCTGGCCTGCTCATCTTCTCCACCCTCAAGTGGGGTCCAGGCATGCAGAGGAAGGAGGGAACTTCCCAAAAGCTACCCAGGAGTTTCAAGCCTTCTCACCGCTCTGATCTGTCATCCTGAGTTCAGAACTCTGCACCTCACCCAGGCTGGCTCCAGAGTCAGTCTCAAGACACAGCCTGGGGGCATCAACGGCTTTGTTTCTTTTCTAAAACCACATCGGCCTTTAGTCTCTCATTTGGATTCCATTGGACAGTGCTAGGGATTGGCTCAGGACCAATTAACTCCTTAGGAGGTAGGAAAATGCTCATAAAATATAATGTTAGGTACAAAAAAGATTAAATCAATAGCTTGATAGTCAATATGTTTTGTTTAAAAAAAAGTACATACTAAGACAAGTATGGTGGTTTGCATCTGCGGTCCGACTACTCAGGAGCCTAAGGCAAGAGGATCACTCCAGCCCAGGATGTCAAGGCCAGCCTGGCCACACAGTGAGATCTCTTTGAAATAAAAATGTATATACTTATGTATGTAACAGAATAAAAGAAAAAGCACCAAGATATTCAAAGTATTAACAGTACATCTCTGGATATATAGATTTTATTTTTCTCCTTCTTCTTTTCCCTAGCTTTCTAGGGTGATCTTGAGTAGGAGCAGCACAGAGCTCAAACTCCAGAGCCTGAGAGAAATGGTTTCAATTCCATATCCTCCACTTAGTAGCAATGGGAACTTGGATAAAGTATTGTATTTCTCTGAGCCTTGGTTTCTTTCTTTCTTTTTATGAAAGGGAAGACAGGAATGACACCTTCCTTGTAGGGCTGTCATGAGGCAGAAATGAGATCATGCAATTTTAGCATCTCATTTGGTGGCTGATACATAGTATAAGTGCTCAGTAAATGTCAGGTTTTTTTTGTGTTATTTTTATACATGGGAAAAGTAAACATCCTCAAAAAATAAGGAACAACTTTGCTAAAACTTGACGATGTGCATTAAAGGATACTTAGAAAACAACAAAAAGTTTCCAGAAAATTCAGTGTCCCTGAAAGAACTAGGATGGCCATAAAGCAGACTGAGCTTCAGGTGTGTCATTGTTCATATGAAAAATGCAAGAAGGGAAAGCCGTCAAACAAGGAGTCACGACCAGATTTTTTTTCCTTTTGATCCTGGGGAATTGAACTCAGGGCCTTAGGAACACTAAGCGTGTGATCTACAGCTGAGCCAAGCCACACCCTCAGGCTTAGAGGTATGTTGAAGAAAATTAACCCCACAAAACTGGGTAGTTCAGACCACGGAAACTGGTCAAAGTACAAAGTGACAAGCGTAAGGAAAGCATACAAGCCAGAAAATAGGAGAGAAGAGTGTGCAGTTGGGTGAGCAGGGGGTGTTCTGGATGTATAGGATATTAAGTGGGGCTTGGGCTCCGACAGGATGACTACTGAGCCAAGCAAGGAACAGGCTGGTTTATACTGGGGCAGAAGTTAGCCCCAAGTTAGACACGGGTCTTCAAGGAGGCAGGGTATGGGCCATCCCAGAGAACTCTGAAAAGCATCTGTTTACAGCAACAGGTGCACAAGAGAAGCTGAGCAAGCGAACAGGACAATGCTCATGTCACTGATCCAAGCAGAGCTGGGATCCTGGATCTCCTCATGCTGACTGGAAGTGGTTTGACCTTTCAATAGACAGCCTGATCTATTTTGTGCCAAAGACATAACCGAGGCTGGACACGGGAAAGGAAGGAATTACCACCGTGGCCAAGGTTCTGAATGGAGCCAGAGCCCTCCATCTTGCATGGGGCAGTGTGGACGCAAGAAGTCATGGAGAGGAGGCCTGCAGGGGCCTCCCAGGTCCCAACACAGGTCTGAGGAGCAGCTGACCACTGAAGAGTAGCTTCCTCAGACAAAGGTTCAGTAACTCTGGAGGGCCAACCTCTGGCCAGTACTTCTTTTCATACCCCAGTCACCAACTTCCTAGGAAGTCTCTCCCAGGCTCCGCCACCTGAAGGCAGTGTGAGTTGACTCCCAGCCTGTCACCTCATCCCAGGGACCCTTCCCTCCATCATCTGAAGTTTTAGAAAAGGCCAGAGACCAGGTAGATGATAAAAATGAGTAAGGCAGGCTGAACATTAGGCAATGGGAGGGAGCTGGTGGCACAGAAGAAACTGCCCGCCCATCTGAATGGGATAATGGTTACTTAGCTCCCGCTGACCGTTGCCATGGAAAAAAGGTAGGCTGATATCGTCAGGGCTTCTGGTTTTGGGAAAGTAGCAAGAAATTTGGATTTCTATGTGAAATCTTCTTTTAAATTTCAGTAACCAACTATAATTAATCTGCAGGGTTGTTTGGGTAGGAGGAAGCACAGAATTTCAGAGTTGAAATGTCCTTGAAGTACATTTAGCCCAAACTATTCATCTAACACATGAACAAATTGAAAAGCAGAAAGGTTCAGTGTGCTCCCAAAAGCAAGAGAGCAACTTAAATGGCTCAAATCCTGGGCCTCCTAACTTCTAGTCTAGAGCTCGTTCCTCTAGGCCATCCTCCCTTAAGAGGACTCAAATTTTTCAGGCATGAGATGCTGAGATGCTGAACTGGGATGGTGACCTTGGGAAGTGGGTAAACTTTACTCTGGTCTTGGCTCAATTCTAGAGCTTTCTTTTCTTGTTTATTCTTTCATCTATCCACCCATCCACCCATCCACCCATCCACCCATCCACCCATCCACCCATCCATCCATCCATCTATCCATCCTTTACAGAACATGGTACTGGCCAAAGACTGTGCCAGCACTGGGTACACAGAGATGACTAAGCTCCACACCTTGTTTCAAGGAGCTCACAGGCTGCTGAGTGGGCTTGGTGAAAATGCTGCACCCAGCAACCATGCTGCCGTAGCCTGGTCACATGAACTCTCAGCTAATAGTCACATCCTTGTCTGTAAGTCACTTCCTGTGAAAGCATCTGCCAACACTGGATGCTATACCCAAGACACCAGGAGAGGAGTTGGGAATGTCTCCCATTCTAAGAACCTGGAGCACTTTCGTGAGCCACAGGAAGCAAGATTGTGCTGAATGCCAATTCCCTCCCAGTATTAAGGAGGCAAAAGTGGTTCGTGCATGATCTTGGCCCAGCAGCCCTTCATACCAGTCCAAGTCTCTGTGTGGGTGTGCACTGGGAGATTCTAGCCAGAGAGTCTCCTGCCTGGTTATCCAGTGGTCTGCCCAGTTCCAGTGGCTGCTGCAGCTGACCTGTATGGCCAAATACTGATGGCTCCTTTGGGCCATTACAACTTCTACAAAAGAAAGAAGAGTATCATATCAGCCTGTCTCTTCCTATCAACAACAGACTTCCCAACACTGGCTCTTAACAGCATCCACTCCCAAGGAGAAGATGCAGCGCAAAAGCAAACAAGGTGAGGTGGCTGCACTTCTCTACCCTCTACTTGCTTTATTTTTCCAGGGTGTTTCTTGCACAAATGTCAAACAAAGCCGTAGAGTCTCCACCAAGAGGGTAACACAGAACCCATTACTCAGAAATGATAGCGCCCCCAGGCCACCCCTGCAGGTGCTTTGCTGAAGGCTGGGGTCTCAGGGCTTTTACTAGGAGATAATGGGCCATGACCATCTTATAAATGCAGAGTCCAAAGGTTAGCAGGGAGCAGGTGGGCAGGCTGATACCAGCATCAATAGAGAAGGCAGGGAAAGATGGAGGGAGATGGTAAACAAAAATTTAATGAGCATCCTTTAATTTGCCCATGGCCACAGAGCTGGCCAGGTAGACTGAACCCAGTTCCACATGACTTTCCCTAAACCTGTGCTCTTCTATTACCCCATCTGCTGGATTGAGAATGATTGGATGATTGGGTGATTTGGGACACAAGGGACTGCTGCAGAAAAAGGTGCTGGAAGGGTTTCAGGATTTGGTAAGTTGACCCTTGGGGCTGAAAACTCAGAGGAAATTAAAATTCTTTTCTGTATCAATAAAGGATCTCACTATTCTATTTCCCTACCCCAGTAAATGTATTTTCCAATGTTAGGGAAATTTCCCTGCACCTGCTTCCCTCACAGGGCTAAGTGTCCTAGGTCAGATCTACAAAACAGGAAACAGAGGGATCTAGGGTCATACTTTCCTTTAGACTTTTCCACACTGAAGGACACCTCACATTCCCCATAAACCTGGACTCTGGGTAATGCTTAGTGAAATAAATCAAACACACAACTCGACATGACTTCTTACCACATTCTTACCACATGGTTTCTCTTCTGTGAGAAACCTAAGGTATAAACAATTTAAAGAGCAAAGTAAAAGATTTTTGCAAATGGGAAGATGACAAAGAGATGGAGGGAGGAGAGAGGGAAGGTAGGGGGAGGGAAGTAAAAAGAATTAAGATGCATTATATACATTTACCAACTCCCCACAATGAATGTAATCATTATGTACCACAGACATGTACTAATAAAAAATTTTAAATCATTTTTTAAAGTAGATTTTGGGGATTAGGGACCGGCACCAGAACCAGAGGGTGTCCCAGGGTGTTCAGGATGTCATTTTTCAGGCCTATAAAATTAACTTTTTGCTCTGACTTTGGGGAGCCCAAAGGGTAGAGGTTACCAAAGCAAAATCCACTCAACAATTTCATAGCACTTATTATGTGTCAGGGCTATTCTAAGAGCTTGAATATATCAGTGAACAAAGAAGATTAAAATCCTTGCCCTCATGGAAGATAATTCCAGGAGAATCAAGGTAAAATCATTTTTTTCCCCTTTTTTTTCTTTTTTCCAATACTGGCAATTGAACCCAGGGCCTTTGCACTGAGCTATATCCCCGGCCCTTTTATTTTATTTATTTAATTTTGTTTGTTTGTTTGTTTGTTTTGGTTTTTTTTTCCTTGAGACAGGGTCTCACTATGTAGCCCAGGTTGACCTCAAACTCACAGTGACTGAGAGCTGGGATTTCAGGCCTGTACCACCACACTTGCCCCACCCTCGAGGGTCTGCCTAAGTTGCCAAGTTGCCCAGCCTGGGCTCAAACTCCTGTCTCAGCCTCCCCAGAGCGCTGGCACTATAGGTTTTCAGGAGGCATTACTGCATTGTAGGAAGGCCATGGGCCTGGGATGTCAGACAGGCATGGATCAAGTATCAGCCCAAACCCTAACCACCCAGGTGCAAGCATGTATATTGAGCATTAGCTTTCTTAGCTGTGAAATGGGGACAATAACAGGTGACCATATTAGGGACGTTGAAAAATTAAACAGAGTGAATATAAAAGCCTGGCCATAGCAGTGTTCAAAAATTATAACATTATTTTTCCAGGCCCACCTGAACCCACAGATTCTAGAACAACTTGTGTACTCTTACTTAGGAGCTACTAGGGCAACTGGTGTCCTACAGACAGTGTGATTGCCTGGGGTATTCTTGAATTTGAATCCATCTAAGGCCACAGTATTTCCCAACTAAAGACAGATCTGCTCCTCTGGGCCCCTGTGGAAGGCAGAGGCCTGGGTGGCCAAGATTGATTGGGCCCCACCCTGCTCCAGGAGGCCACAGATAATTGGACAAGAGTGGCTATCAGGTCTAAGTGGGAACCTGCATCTGGCAGCACCTGGGCTGAGAATGAGACAGCCAGCAGGAGGGCCGCTGGACCTGGAGGCCGAATCTGCTCCTGTGCAAGTCCTGTGCATGTAGACATGGAAACAGGGCCCACCAGAGAAGAGCGAGCTCACAGCCCTCTGGGGGCTGCACTCCCACACCCAAATTCTGCGAAATCCCCCCGTAATCTTCTTATAAAGCCCTCTTGTACTTTTCCCTTCTGCTCTTTTTGAGTGAGCTGCTGTTCTTACACTCAGATGATCCCTAAGACAAATCTTGTACCTGACTCAGGAGGTGGTGTTGTGACAGAGTTTGAAAGCAGCTGGCGTTTAGTCGACGTTCCATAAATGCTGTCGAATCTCTCCACGTTCTTGTCAACTAGTCAGTCAGCAATAGAAACAGGAAATCCATAAATAGGCTAGACTCAGGCTGCTCCTCAACCTTTTGTTTTATGAATACCTTTATTAATCTGTAAAATGAAGATGACTAGTAGTGGCGTCTTTATTGGCTGGGAGTATTCAATGAAAGGATCCAAATTCTACACCAAGCCTACGTTAATGCATGTTCCCTTGCACTGTTAGACTACTGTTGTCATTGTTATGTAAGATCCAAGTGTTGCCTTAGGTCTTGATCTGGGCCAGCAGGGAAAAACAGAGAAGGGTGTTACCAGGGGTTGGGCAGTGGAGAAAAGGGACTAGGATGCAGAGGGGGAACAATAATAACCTTCACATAAGCTGGGTGCAGTGGTGCACGTCTGAAATCACACCTACGCAGAAGGCTGAGGCAGGAGGGTGGCAAGTTTGAGGCCTGCCTGAGGAATGTGATGAAAAGTAATCCCCAAAGGGGAGGAGGCCCTGGAGTGTAGCTCAGTGCTCATGTGTTCGCCTAGCGTGCCCGAGGCCCTGGGTTCAATCCCCAGCCCTGAAGAAGAAGAAAAAAGCTTCACATATATCTAGGTCTTTAACATTTATGTGGTGCTTTTACCTGTGATGTCTCATTCATCTGTCACAACTTTATGGGGCACAAAAAAGGAAAGGTGATATTATAGATACATTTGATGGAAGGGAGAAGCGAGGTTCAATAAACATGCACTGTCCATGCCAGCCAAAACTCAGTCCCCTCCTTTATCCTGCACCACCTCTGAAAGTAGGCTGCAGGGGCTAAAGTGAGGAGGGTTGGAAGAGACACTGAGGGTTTCTCTGGAAGTCTGTCTGTTTGGGGGTTTTTGAACTGGGAATTGAACTCAGGACCTTGCGCTTGCCAGGCAGGCACTGTACTGCTGAGCTATATCCCTGGCCCTGGTTTTTGTTGTTGTTGTCTGTTTTTGCAGGCACCATCTGGGTCCTTTCTGAGCAACCCAGTGATGTAGTATTTCTGCCCATCAGAGCCGAGGCGGCCCTGGGGAGATCCAGCCCTAGTGTCTCATACCCACTGGCACAGCCGTGCCTCACCTTCCTCCAGCCAGGGGCTAAGGTAGTCTCTGAGGAAACAGGAAATTCCCTGGACCGCTGCCACAGGCAGGCCTTGCTGTGTGCAGCAGGTCTGCAGCTCAGCAAAAGCTTCCTTGAGTAAAAGGTCAAGGACCTCCCTGTCTCCTGGATACTGTTTCTCCCCAACCCTAACATAGTGGCTGGCACATGGCCTGTATTCACTTTATGTTTGTTGAATGAATAAGTGAAGGAGTAAAATGAATAAGCAAATGAATGACAGATTGTCTGGCACTAAAATCAGCCTGCACTGTCACAGTAGAATGGCTGTGCCCCATTGACTCTTGGACCCTAAATCAGAGCTCAGTGGCCAATCTGTCTTAATCAGCCACCAAGGAAGACTCAGAAATGCAAGCACTTCCCCTCCTTCTGTTCTCACTTCCCCAGACCTCTCAGAGAAGCCACTGAGGCAAGGGCAGGACCAGGATGCCCAAGGATGGAGGAAGACTCTGCCCACCCCCTCTCAGACTTCGGAATTGCCCTGCTGCCCCCACTGTGTGCAGAGAAGGCAATGACGGTGGTGCCAGGAGTGCTTCCTTTTTTGCATTTTCTAACTGTGAACGACCTTGATTCTACTCATCACACACAACAGCTTTCTGGCTTCCAGCATCTTTCTTGCAAAGCGCTCCCAGCGCAGGGCCTCCCAGCGCTGCGCATCACCCTCAGAGGGACAGGACTGCTTGCCCTGTTCCATACAGAGAGACACGGGAACCCAGGAGGCTGGGTGACAGTTGAGGTCACATGGTGATGTGCTCCTGGGGCTGAGTACCCGGTGGCACACATGGAGCGGCTCTCCCTCAAAGGGGCTCAGTGTCTCTGGGAAAGTTACTGGCTTTCCACTTTTTCACTTGTGAAAGGAGGAAATTAGACCATTTCTCTGTCCATCTCCTGGGCTCAGCCCCAAGCCTGGTGACCGACCACCCCGTCCAAGGTCAGAAAGCTCCGAGAAGTCAGGATGCCAGCCACGCCCGCCCTCACATCCTAACAGATGTCCTACGCGTGCTTTCCATGAAGAAGCTGTAGTACAGACGGCAGGGAGCAAACATCGAAAATCATCCTAATGGTCCATGCGTGCCAGGAGAGCAGGTAGTCAGCAGGCTGCCGCTGAAACCAGATGCCATCCTGCCCGTGACACCAGCGTTGCCTCAGACAGGGCTGGAGATGGTCCAGCGGGTGGGAGCAGACAGCCTCCCTCACCTTCAAGAGCACCTGACTCTTCAAGCCACTCAGAGCCCGCCGACAGGATGCAGCGGCTCAGCCCTTCTTCCCAGCTTCTCCTCTGCCACCCTCTCTGCTCTATCCTCTCTTCTCCTTCAAATCCTGCCTGGCAACTGGCTCCTCCAGGAATAACCCAGTTGAGGTCTGCTAAATTCTTCTAGTCTCCTCAGCCTCATAAACACCTCTTCAGCTCCCAGCCATTGCAACGGCAGCTACCAGCCATGACTTGGTCACGCTTCCCCAGCTGGATGAGGTTCCACGTGTGAGTTGCTGTGCTCCTCGGCCACTAGATGGGGGAATAAAAGGGTGGGTGTTTCCTGTTTCCTGAAAGTTACCTCCACCCTCAGCTGCCAAGATGTGAAGCTAGGCATGCTGGCTATGGGACTAGTCTCCAATGGATGGAACTGCCCTCTCCGCCCATGGGGAGCTGCGCCGGCCAGTCCAGGTAGGCTAATGCAAAAACCTGCACGGCAATCTGAATGGGAGCTTGGTCAATGTGTCACCCCCAGAGTCAAACGTCTGGACTGAGGGGAAGGGCAAACTGGCCCAGCAGCTTGCAGCTTTACCCAGTTTCTCCTAAATCAGCCCACAGTTCAGAAGAAGCCTAACCTACTCAGCCCACAGCACTGACTGCAATCCCTGATTCCCAAAAAAATTCATACACTTTTTAAAGTTAGTGCCTACTGGCTACTATCTTTAGGCTGAGCCATACGAAAGGAACTTCTGTAGGTCAAAAGTGGCTGCATGTTGGCAATTTCATATGGCTCAGTCTAATAACTATTTGGGGATCGTGTTTCCCAGAAGACAGTAAATTCCCTGAAGGCCTGGACTTCTCTACCTCTAGCCAGTTTTTTTTTGGTTTATCTTTCTAGCTTAGGATGCAGCAGACTCAAGGCCTGGGAGCAGACTGAGTAAATACTTCCTCAGCAAAGTTCCAGGCAGGCAGAGGTAGGGAACTTAGAAACAACCCTGCTCCCAAACCTCAAGGTGGCTGTCCAAAGCAGATTCTTTTTGTTCTCCTTGCTTCTAGTCTTCCTGGGTAGAATCATGCTAGACACTATGGTTTAAAAAAAGAAATTGGTTTGGGTGTTGAGAGTTTTACCCTTTTATCTCCCATAGAGCAGGGTCTTCAGAAGTGACTGTATGGGTAGGGTAGGTCTTGGTTACAGGAGATAGTGGGGGAAGCAGGCCCAGAGGTCATTTGTCCAGAAGAGCCCAGATCTCTAGTGCTAACTCCTGCTAGTGCCCCGCGGCCCTCCAGAACGAACGCCCCCGTCTACCCCCTTTCCAACTTCCTGCTCCCACTATTAGTTAGGCTCCCTGCAAGACAGAGGGGATTGACGAAGTGATCGACAGCCCTCTCCTACTTGAGTCCTGAGTCAGGCCAGGCCTATCCCCAGGGTTTCCAGGGAGGACAGAGAGGGAAAAGCTGCCCTGGAAACCCAATCTCTCTCTCAAGCCAGGGCCCCTTTGGGAGGAAGGGGTGGTGGCCCTGTGATTTGGCTCACTGACCATGGAGCCAGGGGCGGCATCTGGACAGCTGTGCATAGGCCGGGCATGAAGAGGCTGCCAGCACACATAGCCAGGTTCCCTCAATCAGAAAATTCAAAAGGGACACAGAGGTCAGTCAGCAACAACGCTCAGCCCCTGAGGTTCCTCTACCTGCCTACGCGTGGAGGGGAAATGCCCACCACCCGCTCCCCACACACTGCCGTGGCTCAGTGGGCCCACTCTTCACACAGTGCGGCAGGAAGGGGACTTTCCAAGGGACACTCTGTCTCTGTGCTCCAAGGGGACTCTCGGCACCTTGGGCCTCAGGAAAGATGCTCCTGCTGGTCAGGGCTTGGGGAGATAGGTGAGAGGAGCCCAGGAATCTTGGAGTCCTTCCTAGTGCTGACTGCTCTACCTCAGTATGTTAAAAACTTCAACCTGCAACGTTGAAAAAATGGCATAATAAGCAAATACCGATCCTTCACTTAGATTCACCAACTGTTACTGCTCTCTTTCGGCATTTACACACACACACATACCCTTTCCTGAATCATCTGAAACTAATTTGATACATGTGGCCCCTAAAGACTTTTATGTACTCCCAACCAGGCATGGTGGCACACGCCTGTAATCCCACCAATCTGGGAGTCTGAAGCAGGAGCAACACCAGTTTGAGCCCAGCTTGGGCAACTTAGTGAGATATTATCTCAAAATAAAAAATAGAATGGGCTGAGGATATAGCTCAGTGCAAAGGTCCTGGGTTTGATCCTCAGTACTGATGGGGGAGTGGAAGGGCACCTTTGTAGAGTCTAAAAATAAAGGTATTACTCTATAAAACTACATTACTCTTATCACACCTAAAAACCTTCACAATAATTACATATCATTTAATACCTACATTAAAATTTTCCTAGGCAGGGATATAGTTCAATGGTAGAATACTTGGGACATGAGACCCTGGCTTCAAACCCCAAGACCCATAAAGAACAATAAATAAACTTTTCTCACTTGTCCCTAGCTATCATTACAATCTTTCTCCCCCAAGTACCAATTAAAGTGTTTACATCATATTTGGTTAGAACATTGAATGTCTCTTTGCTTTCTTTTAATCTAGACTGCTTTCTGCCTCCCACCTTTCCCCTGAAACAAAATTTTTGTTTTTTATGACGCTTTTGGAGTCTTAGCTCTTGTTTAGAATGGCATGCATGCTAAATTTCTCTGTTGTGTCTTTGTAATTAGAAAGGACAAATATTTCTCAGGACAGCCCAGAGAGTGAGGTTGAACTTCTTGCTGCAGAGATAAGAAAGGTCTAAGTTTGGGTGGTCCCACTACTGCTGAGGTCTGGTTAGTACTTGGTTAAGTGGCAAGTACTAGATCTCCCCACTGCAAAGACAAACCTTTCCTATGTGAAGAGCAACCTGTGAGTTGATACGTGGTGCTATGACTGAGTATCAGTCTCCCTTCCAAAAATACATTCTTAAAAGTCTAAATCACAAAAGTAAGTAGGGGGTATTAGGAGGCAGGTCCCCTGGGAGTGATGAGAGGTTACAATGCTGGATCCTCACTAGTGTCCTTGTGAGACACAAGAGCGATGATCTCCTTCCCTCCCTCCCTCCTTCTCTCTCTCTCTCTCTCTCTCTCTCTCTCTCTCTCTCTCTCTCTCTCTCGCTGCCATGTGAGGGTGCAAGGAGAAAACAAACCGGCAAGTAGAGCCCTCACCACACACCAGATCTGCTGGTATCTTGATTTTGGACTTTCAGCCTCCAGAACTGTGAAAAAGTAATTTCTATTGTTTAAGCCAACCAATCTATGATGTGTGTCACACTAGCCTTTCACCCAACAGTCTCATCATCATTTGTGAGCTTAGCTTGAATCGGCTATTATAAGGAGACAGTAAAACGATTAGTTTAAGGTTCTGCCAGGGGCTAGAAGAATGCAGAGATGTGGACCAAGAAAGGTATAGTTTCAGTTAGAAAGAATAAGTTTCTGTGATCTATTGCAGAGCACGGTGACTAGCTAATAGTGTAATGTGTATTTCAAAACTGCTAAGAGAGCAGATTGATTGACTGATTGATTGATTGTCTTTTTGAGACAGAGTCTCACTATGCAGTTCAGGCTGGCCTTGAACTCATTTTGTAGCTCAAGTTGGCCTCAAATTCACAGTGATCCTCCTGTCTTGGCCTCCCAAGTGCTGGGATTACAGGCATGTGCCACCGTGCCTGGTGAAAGACTGCAGATTTTTAATGTTCACACCACATACAAAAACAAAAAGATAAATACCTGATGGAAATGTTAATTAACTTAATTATTCTATAATGTATACATAAAACATCATATAGTATGTTCCATAAACATATATAAACTACTTGTCAATTAAAATTTTAATTTCTTAAAAGTTCCATTATTACTTCTACATTTGATTAGTTGGCATTTCTGTTAAGTTTTCCCTGCTTGCTTCTCCTTGGCCCCTGTTAATTGTCAGCCTGGACTCATAGAATCTCTGTCTATCTGTGTCCGTCTGTCTGTCTGTCTCTGTCTGTCTGTCTCTCTATCTCTCTCTCTGTGCTAGGGATAGAATCCAAAGCCTCTACACTGAGCCACACCCTCAGCCCTTTTATTTTTTTCTTTTGAGATAGGGTCTCTGTAACTTGCTAAGTTGCTCGAACTTGCCCTCCTCCAGCCTGAGTCTCCTGCACAGCTCGGCTTATGGGCTGTTACCTTTGCTGATGCTCAAGGTGTCCCCCATTTGCCTGGTGGCGGCCTTTTTAACCTGCCCTGTGACCTCTGACAGGAACATGCTGCAGCCTTCATCACAACATGGTTCACTTGTACTTTTCCAGTCTCAGATGTGGAATCAGCCATTTTCCAAGAAAAACTGGTTGCTTTCAGGGAAAAGAAGTAATTAGAAACAAAAACCCAAGCACTAGGTATAGTACTGCTTCTAGATCCTTTCGGTGGATAGATCTACAGAGATACACAAGGAACTAAAGGTTGCTTCCTCCTCTACTCCACCTTCTCTTCTTCTATAGCAAGATCTTGACTTCAAAACGTATACCTTGCAATGTGGTTACTGCTTTGACTCAGCCTACAATAGCAACACATAGCTTCCAATTTATGACACCAATACTTCAACCACTAACATACTTACAAAGTAAAGTTCTTTGCAGACTTTTTACATCCTGAGACTATATATTCCATTAAGAATATAGACTCTGGCCAGATGTGGTGCTGCACACCTTTAATCCTACCACTTGGGAGGCTGAGGCAGGCAGATTGCCATGAGTTCAGGCCCAGCCTGGGCTACATAGTGAGGCTGGTCTGAACTACATGGTGAGGCCCTGTCTCAAAACAATAACAAAAGAGAATATAGACTCAGAAAACCAGGTTTGGTGGTACACACTTTTAATCCCAGCACTCTGCTGTACAGGTGCATAGCAAGTTCGAGCTTAGCTAGGACAACTTAAAGAGATCCCGTTTCAAACAACAAACCAAAAAGGGCAGGGATGTAGCTCAGTGGTAGAATATATGCCCAGTATGCATGAGCTCCTGGGTTCAATCCCCAGCACTGCAAAAAATTTTAAATTAAAAAAAGAAAAGAAGGGGCTGGGGATTTAGCTCAGTGGCAAAGCGCCTGCCTGGCAAGCGCAAGGTCATGAGTTCGGTTCCCGGTACCGGAGAAAAACCAAAAAAATAAATAAATAAATAAAAAGAAAAAAAGAAAAGAATATAGACTCAGTATTATGATTAAAAATTACTTGAATTCTTTTCTCTGTAATCAAATTGCTATTCAGTTAGTCATTGCTTCTGTTGCAGTCAGCTTTAAGTTTGGTTTTTCTTTCTTTTGGATTTAATTTTTGAACCATGTAAATATTTTAATCAAAATTGTCTGAAAAAGTATAACCAAAAACTATTCATTCTCATCCTCCTCCACTCCGTTCTGATCTACCCTCTATGGGAAACCGTTTTAATTTCTAGTTTATCTTTCCTGTGTATGTCTGTCTGTCTGCAAAACCTCTTATTTCTCCTCTCTTACCCCAAATGTGCCATACGACATATGTTCTCCTGCCTCCTGCTCTTTTCACTGAATAACACATCCTAGAAGTCATGAAAGTTTATGGGCTCCTGCTGTACAGTACAGTACTCCACTTAGCATGTACACCACGGTTCATTCAACCAGGCTCTTCTAGATGGGCACTTGGATCGTTTCCGATGATGTCCTATTACAAATCTGCCTTCAAAAACCATTTTATGAATGCCCCGAGGGTGGTGGCACGGGCCTGTAATCCCAGTACTTGGGAGGCTGTGGCAGGAGGATTGCTGAGTCTGAGGCTAGCATGGGTTACATAGTGAGTTCAAGACCAGCCTGGGCTACATAATGAGACCCTATCTCAAAAAACCAATTGTGTTATGGAGCCAAACAGGGTGTCACTTACAAGTAACCCCAGCACTTGGGAGGTTGAGGCAAGAGATATGCAAGTTTAAGGCTAGCCTGTGTTACACGGAGAGTTCAAGGCTGCCATGGACTATGGCAGGAGACAATGTCCCAAAACATCAAAAACAAAAAAGAATCACTTTTTGTATATGTATTTCCCTATGTGCGAATATGCATTCTGGGGATAAATTTCAAGAAGTAAGAGTGCTGGGTAAACACGCACCAAGTGTGTTAACATTGCATATGGGGTTGTACTGGTTTGTACCCTGGCACTGATTTTGCAAATTAGATGGACCTTGCTGTGAGGTGTCCTGGCCTGAGTTCCCTTGAATGGAGCTGTGAGTCCTTAACTTTGCTAGCAATAAACACGCAACCCAAAGCTGGGTGCAGTGGTGCACACCTGTAATCGCAGCACTCAGGAGGCTGGGCGGAAGGATTCCAAATTCAAGGCCATGCGGAGCTACATAGTGAGACCCTGTCTCAAAAAGTAGGTTAAGAGAGAAGAAAAATCCTACTCCAAAGCCCCTCTCCCCGCCCTAAGTGGTAGCATGAAGGAAACAGGAAAGAGGTCTGAGCCCACTCTAACTCTTACTCCCTGAATTGGGTATGAAACGTGGGAAGGCAAAGCAGAGAAGGTAGGGCTGAAAACCAGAAGAGCCGGAGTGAGCAGAGGCAGAGGCAGAGGCAGAGGCAGGGCGAGGAGGGGATCCCATGCTCCAAAGCCAGCCTCTCCTCCCATCCTCGCTCACACAGACCGCCTCCACCATCCCCACAGCTTCTCCTCTCTCGGAGGCCCTGGCTCGGCTTAACTAGGTCCTGCCTGGTTTTCCTCTGCAAACCCATGTTCGGGTGGGCTGGACGCAGGACTGGCTTAAAGTGGAGGCGGAAGTGGATCCCTGTGTCTGTATCAACATCTGTAGAGGAAATAAGTCAGTGGAGCAGAAATGGTTCACACAAGGGAAAGAGGAAAGAGGAGACAAAGAGATGCGGGGAGAGGAAGCAGAGAACAAAACATTCCGCAGGGCCCCTCTGGACTCCAGCCCCAGGCCCGCTGGATTCCTGTGACCTACAGAAAAGGGGAAATGATACATCCATCCTGGAAAACTATATGGAGGTTCCTCAAAAAAAAATCAAAAAAGGGCTGGGGGTATAGCTCAATGGTAGTGCTCGCTTGGCATGCACGAGGCCCTCAGTCCCACCCCGGCACCGCGCGCGCGCGCGCGCGCGCGCACACACACACACACACACACACACTTACGAACAGAAATATCATATCATCCAGCAATCCATTGCTGGGTATATGTTCAAAGGAAACAAAATCAGTAAGTTTAAGGACTCCCGTGTCTACTGCAGCACTATTCATATCAGCCAAGAAAACAGAAACCACCTAAGTGTCCACCAACTGATGAATGCATAAAAAAGTAGGGTACATACACAACGGAATACTAGCCAGCCATAAAAAAGAAAGAAGCCCTGTCACTTGGGACATAGGGAAGGAACCAGAGGTCATTACGTTAATTGAGATAACCAGGCACAGAAAGACAAGTACCACAGGACCTAACCCATACATGGAATCTGAAAAAGTTAATCATAGATGTTGAGAGCAGAATAGTGGTTACTTGCAAGAGGTTGGTAGGGGTGGGAAGAAAGACTGATTGACGGTGACTACATTATAATTAGACAAGAGATAAACTCCAGGATGCGATTGGACGGTAGGACTGCTACAAGTACTGCAATGAATATTTCAAAGAAGCTAGAAGAAAGGAACAGGTTTGGTTTGGTTTGGTTTGGTTTTTTTGAGACAGGGTCTCACTATGCATGCAGTTCAAGCTGGTCTTGAGCTCACTTTGTAGCCCAGGCTGGTCTCAAAATCGCAACGATCCTCCTGCCTCAGCCTCCCAAGTGCTGGGATTACAGGCATGTGCCACCACACCCAGCTCAAGAAAGCATTTTGAATGTTTTCACCTCGTAGGAATATACATGTTTGAGAAGACAGATACGTTTACCCTGATTTGAATATTGCCCAACTATACACACATGCATCAAAACATACATGCGCCTATGTGTGTGTTTTTGTGTCAATTTAAAAAATATGTAAAAATTTAAAATATAGTTTACAAAACACATATTGAAAAAGAAATGGCAAACCTACTGGAGAAAAGCTGTCCCTCTCTCTAGTTAGACTGGGAGCAAAACAAAACAAAGCCCCTGGGAGCAGGACCTGGTTGGGGACCGACCCCAGGACCTTGGAGCCCCCACGTGAGAGGCAGCCTGAGGGAACAGGGGCAGTAGGATTGCCCTGCAAGGTCAAATGTGCTTTCTAGGGGACCCAGAAAGAACACATTCCTTATCTCCCTCCAAAGCTAGGTGGGACTGGAATGTTCTACCTGAGATGGGTAGGGCTGACCCTCAGTGCAGTTGCTGCGTCCAAAGTCAAGAGCACTGAGAGAAAAGAGGTCCATGGGGGTCACTGCAAGAAGCAGCTAACCAGCGCCTGCCTGGGCAAGCGGGAGGTTGTGAGTTCGATTCCCAGTACCAGGAAAAAAACAAAACAAACAAAAAAAAAGAAGCAGCTGACTTGGCTAGTTTTGGGGTGAGGGGAGGCCCAAGTTGCTAACAGGTGGCAGCTGAGGCACAACTGCACTGAGTACCCTGTTCCCTTTTTCTCAGGACCTTCCAGAGAGTAAGGCTTCCCAATACCTTTGCCCAGCAGTCTTCGTCCGCCACAACCTAGCTTACTTCTTCCAGCACCCACACTTTGGGCAAATGCTAACTGTGCTACTTCTACCCTCTACCTGGGTCCTCCCATGTCGACTTTCATCTGACATCAGAGACTGCAGCAATTCCACAGATGTGACTCAGCCCCTCCGTTACAGCACTCTCTGAGTAGGCTTCCCATTTCACAGAGGCGAAATGGAGACCAGAAGAAAAGCTAAGAAACCCTTCCTGTCCCCCTCAATGAGGCTGATAGTTCGGCTCCTCCAAATCGCCCCTTCCTATACAATACGCTCTGACCAAGTGCCCTAGCGCCTCCGTGCTGGACATCAGGAGTCCTGTGCTCCTGTAGCTTGACCTTGATCCAGGGACACGGAGGTGGGAGAGGGAACGGGAGGGGACTGAGTCTTGGCAAGGCCAGAGGCAGGAAGCCTCGATTTCCCAGCGCTAAGTGCTTTCTCCACCGAGTACTCAGACTAAGGCAGGGCGCGGGAGGGTGGAGCAGAGCAGTGGGAGAGGCTGACACTGGGTGGGGCAGCAGAGCCCGCGAGAGCAGAAGGGGCCTCCGGTTTGCGGCAACAGCCATCCTGCCCTGTAGGACAGGAGCCTCTGCGGGCAGATTCCCCTGCCGCCCAAGACCCAGGGCTCCTGGCCACGGAGCAGGTGCCCCTCTCCCCATGGCTCTGAAGAGTGGCTCAGAGTCTACCCCGAGTCAGGGTACTGGACACAGGAAGGCTGGCTGCAGGACTGGTGGGAGTGTGTGTGCCCAGGAAGGGAGCAGTGTAAAGGGTGGAGGGTGGAGTTCTGTGATTTCAGGGTTGTACCTCTGCAAGATGGTGGCGAGGGGGATTGGGGCTCCCTAGGAGGAGCAAAGGAAAGCATTTTCCCCTTCTGCCTGTAGAACAAGGGCACTGATTCTGTCAGACCTTGCCCACTTAGGGAAGGCCACGTTCCCTTCTGAATCAGAATATAGGTAGGGGAGAGCCCTCTGGTGTGGGGGTGCAGCCAGGCCAATCACTAAGTACCTCAAAATGAACACTGGTTCCTGTTGCTTCCCGGGCTCCTTTTTAATCTCTCCCTCAGGTCTGAGCTCTTCTCCTGGTTCTCAGTCAGACCTTTCCCCTTCCTCCGAGCAAACTAGCTGGGCTCTTCCCCAGCCTCACTCCTACAGATCTGTTTGCTCTGGGTCTAGGACCCGTGTCCCTGGTCACCTTTTCCAAGCTGCCATCACCTCCGAGCAAGGAGGGTATCCCAGCTCACCAGCCACCCAGCCCAAGGGTCGCCTCTCCTGCCCCCCTCTCCACCCAATCCGTCCTCACCCGAGCCCCCTTCTATGGCCTGTCCCAGCCAGGAATGACCCAGTCTCCTCCCTTCCTTCCAAGTTAGAAGGATCTGTGGCCGAAGGGGCTGCAGGATGGGCCTCCAAAAAGGGAGACCCAGGAGCTGGGGTACCCGGGGCTGGAGGGGAGGATCTGAAGACCCCAGCCAGGCACCCTAACCGGAGAGGGAGGAGGAGGAGGCTCGACAGAATGGGATTTCGTTCTCCCTCCTTCCCCATCCCCCTCTCCCCTCCCCGCAGCAGCCGCCGCCGAGAGCCCGCGGATTTCTCCATCTGACATTTCCCCCGCGCAGGCCAGCAGGCGCCCGCATCACATCTGCAAGTTACAGTAAGTCCGGCCGCAACGCCTAGGAGGGAGGCGCCTCCCACTCCTCTCCCAGGAAGCGGCCGGCCTCTCCTGCGCCCCGAGCGAGCCCCCGGCTGGAAAAGAGCGGCGGGCACTCTCGGCGAGGTGGGAGAGCGGGAGGATGGACTCGCCTCGGGGAAGGCTGCCAGTCGGCCTCCGCCTCTAAGAGTGAGCCAAGGGTGATAGGGAGCCAGGGCGGGAGCGCGGGAGGCAGCAGGACAATCCCTGCCTCGATCTCCGGCTCCTCAGCAAGTCCCCCAAGGGACCCTCTCTCTGGGATGCTCCGGCCCTACAGTCTCCAGCCTTGGACCTGAAAACTTTTCAACTTCGCCCCTTCCCCTTACTCCCCTCGGGGACCAGAGCGGCTGGGGCGGTGCCCTCGAAGACACTCGTACAGTTGGTTCTGGACGCTTACACACGCTCAGACAACAGCAGTGCGAGGGAACTCCCAGCTTTTTCCACAGCTAATTATAGACGTGAAAGTCTGAGGATGTTTTGCAAGCGGCAGAGA
Source organism: Chinchilla lanigera (assembly GCF_000276665.1). Lineage (NCBI taxonomy): Eukaryota > Metazoa > Chordata > Mammalia > Rodentia > Chinchillidae > Chinchilla > Chinchilla lanigera. Next base: position 39,553,032 of record NW_004955406.1, on the reverse strand, counting down.
GAAACTGCTGAGGTTTCTCTGCAACGCCAGAGAAATTTAATTTGTGCCTAGCGTCCCCACCCCGAAAGGCTCCCAGCCGACCCGACCCACCTCCCCAAGCCCGGCAGCCCTCCTTCCAGTCCAAGATTTCTTACTTGGACCCCCCTCCCCCGTCTCTCTCTGCTCAGGCTTTGGAGAAAGGGAACAGACGCGGAAAATATTTTTGCAACAGTTTTCCATTCTGCGTCTCTTTCCCAAGCCTACGGGGAGGGCGGGAACAGATAGGAGGGGGAATTAGGCTTTTTCCAACAGCTGAATTTGGGTGGTAAAAGGACAGTCGTCGTCCCCCCCGCAGCCCCCGGCCCAGGAATGACAAAAACCAGGAAAAGAAAAGAAAAAGCACTTGTTTGATTACGCGGCTCTTCAAGACTGAAGATTGGAAAGAAAGCCTACGGCACATCTACGCACACACAAACACACAAGGTCCTCCAAACCCAGCCGCAGGGGAAAATGCCAGGAAGGGGCAATTCGGGGAGTTTCACAAAGCACCGAGAGCAAAGAAAGAAACAAAGTTTGCACCTCGCGCGTCTACTCCCTCCCTGCAAGCCTACCTGTGCTTCTAGCAGAGCTCGGGGTCTCCACGGGCGGGACGGTCCCTCGGGGTCCCCATGGACTGGGCGGTGAGGCGAGCACCCCGCCTCCCAGACCGGCACCTGGGCTGGAGCTGCGGGCGGGCGCGCTCCCGGTGCCGCCGCTGCCGGGCGTGGGCCGCGTCTCCTCCCGGCCCTTTCAATGAGCAGGACCTGCCCGGACCGAGGCGAGAGCGGGGAGCTGGTCCGGGGCCGCGATCCCGCTCGCTCTCTCCGCAGGGATAGCTCCCCGGGAAGTTCGCGCCCCCTCCCAACCCCCAGCCCTGTTTGATCTCAACGGCGGAGCTTTCTTAAGAAAATGCTTGTCATGGCAACAGCTCCAGCCAACTCCGGCCAGACTGGGGCTCCCCTGCTCTCCCCAGCCGTGCGGGAGGAGAAAGGGGCGGAGCCAGGCCGCGGCGGGGTGGGGCTTGGCGCCAGGCCAGATCATTACTCTACTGTTAAGGTGGCCCGGCTCCTCCGCGCTGCGGCTGTTTCCTGGTGTGTTTTAAGGAGGAATGGCGAGAGGAAGGGGAGGAATCCTCTGCAGTTTTGGATTTCCTCCCGAGCTCGCTCAAATTTCAAAGGAAAGAAGAGAAGGGGTGTGCGCTGGGGAGGAGGGAGGAGGTGGGGAGTGGATGTGGGCGGCGGTATTCAACCGTTGGTGCGCGGTATGGAAATAAAGGAAGCGCTTGCAGGCTCTTAGCTTCCTGCATCTCCATCTCCTACAGGCCTCCCAAGCTCTTACACCGGAACCCAGAAACCCCAAGGTGTCTTTGGACCCTGCACCACCCTTTGCAACCCCCCTCCCCGCTCTCAGTAAGAGGCTTTTGGAAGACCGGATTGTTTTGGAGGTTCACATACCTAAGCCTCCTCTCTTGCATTTCAAACACAGGTCACGGTTTGCTCGCTCCTGTCCCTGGACCCCTAGAGCACATCCACAGTGTGTTGAATGGCTGCTTTCTGGGGGTTGCGGGGAGCTATCAAGAAAACTTTGCATCCACAGCGCTGTTTCTAATCCTCCCGTCAGTGTCAGTCGGGAACCGTTGGCATTGTGACCCTCATTTTATAGTTGAGGAAACTGAGGACTGAGCGACTCACCCAAGGTTACACACGTGGTTAAAGACAGAGCCAGGATTCAAGACCAGGTCAGACTGACTCCAGAGCCCATGTACCTTTCTGCCCTGTGGCACAGCTGTCACTCTGTGGCACAGCTTTCCATTTTACCTTGTGCACACTCAGACATGGATACAAACTTGCACACAGCCTATAAACTGTTAATCACACCCCCGCATCTCCACACCCACAAGAGCATTGTGCAACAGTGCCACCCATAGATTTTGCATAGAACCTTATGGCTTTCAAGCACAAACATGCACCATCAGCCGGTGCACACAACAGATCTTCATTGACTGCTGGGTTCCCACACCTACATCAGCAAACGCACTCACACTCATGCGCAAGGCAGCTATCGTAATCTCACAGGTCATAGTTGTAAACTACGCTGTGAGAAAGGTGACTGCCGCCACTGCCCAGTGTTTCTAATAGGGCATTGAAGAGGGCCTCTTCGATCTTACGGTCCTGCCTCAGTCCCTGCTACCACATGTGTCCTCTCCGCTGCCCTCCAGCGCCAGATGCGAAACCGTGTGTGCTCCAAGGGCAACAGAGCTGTGAGTGAAGCCCAGGACCCTTCTCAAGCTCCTGTCACTTGGGGACTTTCTTTCCTCTTCATTTTCCTATACTACTGTTTCTCAGTAACTCAACCTCACATCCCATTTCTGAGCGAGGGAAAGTTAAACAGACAAAAGTAAAGAAACTCTTTTGGACTCGTTGGGCTGTGCTTAGCGCTCAGAGCTCCTCTTGTGGCGTTGAGGATTGGCCGAACTATCTTCAGAATTAAATCCAAAATAAGCTGCCGCTCTCATGTCCCAGCCTGTACTGCTGCCTCCTATCCCTAGCTCAGCCCAATGGAAGGTAGGTTGCAGGGATGAGGGGAAATTTTAAAGTCACCCTGTATGGAAACCATCCACAAATTTTTCCCACACAGTCTTTTCTTCCTAGAGTCAGAAGTCTCACCCTCAAAGCAACTAGAAGACACAAAAAAGTGACACTTATCCTCATTTGCTCCCCACCCCTGCCACTTCTTGGGTCCCTTCTTTTTTTTTGAGACAGGCTCTCACTTTGCAATTTAGGCTGACCTTGAACTCACTATGTAGCCCTGGCTGGCCTTAAACTCACAATGATCCTTCTGCCTCAGCCTCCAGAGTGCTGAGATTACAGTTGTGTGCCACCTTGCCTGGTTCCTCTGGTCCCTCTTTCTTCCTTAAGGCATTTCACTGGGAGATGGAGATGGCACTTTGTTAAATTTTGATAAGTCCTCCAAAATGTCAACTTCAGGAGCCCAAATCAATTGCTAGGGAGACATGGGGAAGGAAAGGAGAGGAGTCAGCTGAACAGAGCTTCAGATTTCACGGCTTGTCAGGCTCTCCGCTGGATGGCAACAACTTGACATTCTAGTGAGTGTCAGTTGCCCAGTGAGTGTCAGTTGCCTCTTCGTCGTGAGAAGCCCTCTCTGAACGGCTCCTTAAAGATATAAAGTATATTTCACACTTGTCTGCAGTGCTATGTGTGGAGGAGTTGGCTAACTGTTCGATAAACTTGTCTTGGAGGAATAACAGTTTAAGCCAGATGTGTGATCCTATTAAAGGAGAAGTCTGCTTTGGCTGCCTGACCTGAGACTGGGAAATAATGCTTGTTAGGAGCTGGTTATTATCTGAAAGGCAAGAGCCTCTCCTTGAGCTCCTGGGCTCCAGAGGCATAGGATCTGCACAGAGGCGCTGTGGGTAAAGGCTCTGAGAGCTGTCTCACCTCTGGCTGGCTGGGAGTGGGAAGCACAGCAGGATTAGGACTTCTCTGGTGGCTGCCGGTCTTCACTTCTCTCAATGCAGAGCTCTCTCTTGGCTACAGATTCACAGAGAATCCCCTGCTCACTCCACTCCCATCCCCAGCCCTGTAGACAGGAGAGAGGGGTGAGCGAGGTGGCCCAAGGTGACCCCAGAGGGGACCATCGCCAGCCACGGCAGCCTGTCTTTTCCAGAAACCTACACCCACAGTGCCTTGTTTCTCCTAGCAGCAGTGTGGAGGTCTAGAATGGGTAAAAATAAATCTACCCATAAAAATAACCACTGGATGTGGGAAAGTGGAGTTGCCCCTCTGGGGCAAGAGGGAGGGCACTACCACTTGGAAATTCATAGTCAGGCTGTTCTCATCTAGCTGGAGAGAATGCAGGCCTCCCTACCCTGCCTCTGAGCACGCTACCTCAGGCTCCCAGGCCCCTCCTCGGTTCTCTGCTCTGCCCTTGAACCTGGAAGCACCCTCTGGATTTGAATATCTACTGCTTTGCTTTGTCTAGAATGGCAACCATCCTCTCTCTGCCCAGGTCCAGGCCCAGGGCTTCTTTTTTGTTTCTTTGTTTTTTGAGACAGGGTCTCACTAAGTAGTTCAGGCTGGACTTGCACTCACTATGGAGCCCAAGCTGCCTTCAAACTCATAGTGGTCCTCCTGCCTCAGCCTCCCAAGTGCTGGGATTGCAGGTGTGTGCCACCATGCTTCTTTAAAATGCTCTTTCTCTTCTCTGATAAGATGGGATCTATCATTTTATTAGAGGTCCCACCCCCATCTGACTCATGCCAAGCCAATTACATCTTTTCCTGAGATTTTTAAGTTTAAGATCAAAGGGAGAACAAGGCTCAGCTCTGGCAGTGAATGGAGTGCGTTGAGAGACTCTGGAAGTGGTAGGGGCCTTGTTTACCGGCATATGGAAGAAGGTAGCCAGTTAGAAAGCGTAAAGGTACACAAAGAGAGCCAGAGAAGAAAGCTGAGAGGAAGTGCTGGTAGTATTCGCTCAGGAGTACCTCTGGTACCCTGCATCCTGGGCTTTCCTACAGGTGAGTCATGGGACTCAGACGTACACACTCTGGATGAAACTGGGTGTTTTGGTCACTTGTACTAAGTAATATAGAAATTTAATGGAGAGGGGCTGGGGATTTAGCTCAGCGGCACAGTGCCTGCCTGGCAAGCACAAAGTCGTGAGTTCGATTCCCGGTACCGGGAGAAAAAAAAAAAATTTAATGGAGAAAGTAATATAGAAACCATCTGAGCTGCTACCTCCATTTAGATACACTCATTTCAGCACATTTATTCATTCAGTATTACTGAGTATCCGCTATTCAGTTCACTATACATTTATTGAATACTTCCTGTTTCAGCATTCTCTGGGCCCAGATGAGGTATATAGAGATATCAAGCTTATAGTTAAGGTGGGGATGATGTGTTCTAGCGTGAATGGCTGTAATAGAAGTTGTTATAGTTTTAAAAACATATTTATTGAGGCTAACGGTACAGCTCAGTGGCAGAGCACTTGCCTAACATGCATATGGCCCTGGATTGGATTGCCATCACTGCAAAAAATTAAAAAGTTTCTAAAAAAAGTAAGGCCAGGTGTTATGGCATGTGCCTACAGTACTAGCACTCTGGAAGGCTAAGGCAGGAGGATCTTGAGTTTGAGCCCAGCTTAGGCTACTTAGTGACTAGCCAAGAATTTGTTTCAAAATAAAAAATTTTAAAACGTCCTGGGGATGTAGCTCAGTGCAAAAGCCCTGGGTTCAAGCCTCAGTACTAAATAAATAAACAAAAATAAACCTATTTATGCAGTGCTTACTATATTAAAAGATGGAATATGAAAATACTTCTGTGGAAAGTCCAGGGAGTGATTGCTTTTTATGAACACATTAGAAGGCTCTGGGAAAAGAATCATATTTGGGAATATGTGAAAAATCCTCAAAAATAGATTGAAACTATTTTGGAGAGAGATGTGAAGTAGCTTGAGAAAGGATAGTAACAGGAGCCAAGGTCCTGAGGTAGAAAGAGTACAGAAAAGAAGCCAGGGTTATGGTTTGGGTCTGGTCTACACAAGGCTCTGGGTGGTCTCATCAGATAGGTGTCTCCGCTACACTCTCTGGTAGCAGTGTGCAGGGTAGATCAGAACTGTACAGAGGCTGAGCAGCGTTATCCAGGTACCGTCTAATGCTCTGCAGTTTCACAGAACACAGTTATGTATGAGATATAGCTCAGTGCTAAAGCACTTGCCTACCATGTATGATACCTAGAAGAACAACAACAACCAAACAAACGAAAACCAAGTAAGCAAGTAAGGAGGACTCTGCTTCTGCTCATGAAAAATAGTGATTTTAGCTGGGGGGGTCCAGGCAGGACAAGGATGGGTGGTTCTGAGAGATGAGCAAAGGCAGAGGCAGCAGCAAGCAGGCTACTTTGAAGCCCTGCTGGGTGCTCCACAGGAGGTCTGGCTTCCAGGCACCCCTTGCTGAGCATGGGTGGTCATCTGCACTTGACACGCAACCATTTCATTTTTCCCACGTTCCTGGATTCCTGTGGAGAAGACCGGAGGAAACAACTTTTACTGAGATTAGTAGAAAGTGTATCTGATTGCTTCTTAGCCTTTTGGCTAAGATCAAGTGTAGAAAGTGTGTCTGCATCTGTAAGAGCGGGGAGCAGAAATAAATCCAAGGGAGCTTTCTCTGCTGACTTGAGCAGCTGGGCTCAGAGGACGACCCAGTCACGGACCTCACGGAGAACTCTGTGGCTCAGTTTTGCTGGTTGGCTTTCTTGTTCTTTGTTGCATTGCTAGTTTCTCGCTCTGATTCTGGCAATCATAAGGTTTAGTGGGCCCTGCCAAGAGTTCCAATTTACTCTGAGATCTCGGGCCCACGTCCTTTAGAGGATGGTTGGGAGAAGGTCGAGCCAGACAGTGGGAGTCATTTTTCTCAAGAAAACTCTGGGTGCTGTGCTGTGTGCTCCTAGACTGAAGGGGTTGTCCCTTCCTCGTCCTGTGTGCCCAGTGACAGGCACATCCAAGGCAGCCGATGCATCCCGGGAAATGAAGAAAGGCGGAATTCAACATGGGAAAAACTGAAATAGAGACCGTGGGGGCCTGAAGTATTTTTTTGAGGGTCACGGCCTTTGGCAATATGCAGAATCAGTTTGATTTACTCGGGAGTATATTTTGCTGTTCAGATTTCATTCTGGTCCAGTGGTTTTGGAAGGCACAGTACTTTGGTTTTACATTCACTTTGGACTCATTAACTAGGTTATTGTTTTGTTTCGTGTGTGTGTGTGTGTGTGTGTGTGTGTGTGTGTCTGTGTATTTAACTCAAGTTTGGTTCGTGATTTGTTTTTCTAACAAAATATTTGTCTCTTATTTGTTTCAGGGTACGGCAAATTAGTGCGATTTAAAAATAGTCTTTGGTTACTGGTAGAGCTGAGGAAGTGAGCGTGGAGGGAAGAGAACAAGTGATGATTTTTAAATTTAATTTTTAATCCTAATTAGAGTGTCAGCAATGCCCTAAGTGCTCATTAAGTTTCAAATGAAGATCAAGGGAAACCCGAGGAAGGATCCTTCCTGGCTTCTGAGCCTGTCCCATCTCAACCCATCCCTGAGCCTTTAAAACCGCTCCTGTGTTTGCGCATTACTTTGCATTAACAAAGTGCTTTTTTACTTAGAATATTGAATTTGATCTTTGCAGTACTGCAGTCCTACATGGTAGGAAGAATAGGGAGTGAATTACATTTTTGTGATTGGGGAAACTGAGGCTCAGAAAATGTGGCTAAGTAGCTCAGTATCACACGGTGAATGGCAAGAATATAACCAAAGCCCTCTGACTGCTGGCCTGAGGCGCTTCCTGTCCCCTTAAGCTGAGAGCTTCCTGGCCTTCTGTACTGCAAACCTGTTCTTCAGGCCACAGGATCCACAGACTTAAGGAGGACTGGGGAGACCAGAGTCCTGCGGCAAGCGGCCCTGGCTGCGAGGGGCCAGGGGCGGGAGGGGAGGGAGTGTGCATTGGCAGAGCAACCTGTGTGCATTCCGGGAACGGAATTCCAGCCTCTCTGGTTCTTCAGCTGACACTGGAGCCTGGATGCTAGAAATTCCCCTTCCTTTCCCTTCTCACCTGGAGGAGACACAGGTGTGAGGCCCTGCCCCCAAAAAACTGGGGTACAATTTCTTTTTTTTTTTTTTTTTTTTTTTGTTTTTCTCCAGTACCGGGAACCGAACTCACGACCTTGCGCTTGCCAGGCAGGCGCTTTTGCCGCTGAGCTAAATCCCCAGCCCTTGGGGTACAATTTCCTATGTGGGGGAGGCTCAGCCTATTCAGTCCTTCCCATTATTTAAGCATCTCACAATTATTCAGCCCTACTGTGTGCAAATAAAGGGGCAATCTACTTTATGTGCATCGTCTTGTCTCACTTTTGCAATCCTAAGAAGCAGGTGTCAGGAGGTTAATTCCACAGGAAATGAAACTCAGAGAGAGCTGATAGCCAGGAGGACACAGGGCTGGGCCAGACCACATGGGTCTGACAGAGGCCGTGCCCTCCCTCTTCTGTAGGCTGGAGGACAGAGGGGCATATGAGAAAGGGCAGTGTCCAGACCCAAGCCAGAGGGGAAAGGGAGACTTTTTTTTTTTAACTGGGGATTGAACCCAAGGGCTTCACACTGAGCTCCATCTCTGGCTCTTTTTCTGTTTCATTGAGATAGCCTCTTGCTAAATTGCCCAGGCTGGGCTGGAACTTGTGACTCTCTCTTTTTTTTTTTTTGACCCAGGCTCCTAGAACACTAGGATTATAGGCACGTGTCACTGTGCTCAGCAAAGAGAGCACAGTGACACAGTCGGAAATGGGTGTGCGTCCATCTCGGTTTTACAGCTTCCAAGAGGCAGAAACTGAGGAAGGAGAAAATTCCTGTGCCTGCCGCAAAGGCTCTGTCAGTGGAAGAGGAGGGGAACGGATAGCTATTCTTCCCATCTTCCTGGTTAACCGGGAAGGGGTGAGCCAGCTAATGTAGGGCAGGCTCAAAAGTGAATTGAAGGGTCACGTCTTCATCCAGATAAGTTACTGTAACACATTATCTAAGCCCAGGTAACTTATAGGCAGAATTTTGCTTCTCACAGACCTGGAGGCCAGGAAGTCCGAGATCATTAAACTGTTGAGAACAGATACAACAGTGATCTTAACCTGAAGGCCAAGAAGTGATGACAAGTCCAAGGTTAGGGGACCAAAAGACTCCGTATCTGATGAGAGCCGCCTCTGCTTCATCGATGGCACCTTGTTGCTGTGTCCTCACACACCAGGAGGGACAAATGCACCCTGCCTTTGGAGGAGCCCAGGCCCTTGCACACCGAGGGCTCCACCTCTGAGCACAGCAGATCATGAAAGTTGGGATGGGTGAATGCTTCAAAAAAAACAGTCTTCCTCGACCCAGCACCTGTCCACTCTAGTCTGCTTCAACTCCTCTGGGTGTCGCTTGACCTCTGGGGAGAGAGGCACTCTGTGCTCCTGGGGAGAAGCTCTGTCCACACCCTGCCTCCCAGCAGAGCTGCGTGTGGCTGAGAAGCCTGAGCGAAGGCTCTGCGGCTTTCTTGGCCTCCATTATGTTAGGGCAGACATGATCTTTACCGGGGGACATGCAGTTCTTATTACAGATCCTGATACAGCAGCCACCAGAAGAAGAAAAAGAGAACACAAACTGAGACACATGACACTTTAAGACTTTTCTTGGGTCTTTCCCAGCACTTCGGACTCTGAGGCCAGAGTTACGCCATAAGGGCACCTTAATCTGCTGGAATTGAAGGACTGCTTAGGTGAGTTCCTGCCTTGCTTCATCTGCCTTCTTGGTTTCTTCAGGGGTTTGGTGGTTGGAGATGGGAGAAAGTGTGTAGGCAGGAGAAGCCTATTTACGTCTGTGGAAGGTGTCTGAGGAAAAGGCCAAGGTCACTGAGATAAGCTAGAAATCTCTATTAGTTAGTTTTGTATCACAGTGACAAAATACCAGGAAAAAACTTTGTATGGACATGCTCTTTCCGAGTGGACCACTACTCTCCATCTTTCTGTGAGGTCCAGTCCTTCACTCCTGCCCTCTCCATTGATACGGAGTCTGCAACAGCCCCTGTGGACCACCTGCTTCAGGACTGAAGGGCTCCATTCGCCACAAGAGGTCATAGTGCCCAAGCTGTGCTCACAGGCATTGGACGGTAACTTCTACTTGGTAATCAGCTCAGAACAGCCAGCATGATATCACCTCCATGTAATAATCAGTCCAACAGAAACTTCTTGGATAATAAAGGCTGAGGAACAGCTACGAAATAAATGTGATTCAGATCTGCTTGCTCAGCAGTCCCTTAAGGCTCAGCTTGAGTGTTGCCTCCTCTGAGAAGCCTTCCCTGAGTTCCCTCTCCCAAAGTTCCTCAGGGCTTCCAAAGTGTTCAGAGCCACCCTTTGTCAAAAGCACTTACTGTGCCCTGTGATGACTGGCTATTGGGCTATTGATCTTCCTCCTTCCCCCTGGACTCCAGACTCCTCCAGGGTAAAGGCAGCTTGCTTATTTTTGTATTTTCAGCAGCTGGCATTGTGCCTGGCACAAGAGGTACCCAAAACTTATTAAAGCAAGAATGAAAGAATGAATCAGTTATTGAGTAACTAAATTGCTATTGATGCTGGAGGGCTAGGAGTTACTTATAAGAAAGAACATCTGAGTCGGGCATAGTGGTGCATACCTATAACTGCAGCACTTGAGAGGCTGAGGCAGGAGGATCCCCACGAGTTTGAGACCAGCCTGGATACATAGTGAGTTCAAGTATATAGCAAAACCCTGTCTCAATTCCCCCCACCAAAAGGAAGACCATCCTAACTCTATTATTGCGTTCCAAAGGCAGGCAGGCCAGGAGATCTGTTAGCTGGAGGTCTTTAAGAAAAAGTTATGTGCCATCTGCCTGGTTTGGGCTGACTGTGGGTTCTGCCAGGGAACAGGACTGTGGCTCTCTGGCTCCTTTGGATACCAAAGACAGCAAGCCAAGATGTGAAGAGCAGGGCTAATGCCTTCCTCTGGGAACACACTCTCTTCTTCCTTCACCTGGTTTCGAGGCTGCCTGTGGCAGAACAAAGATTAAAATGCTCTTAAACCTTTGAGATAGGAAGTCTTGGGCTGAGTCTACCCCACCATTGATCATGTACTTCTAAAGTGCCGGATGCTGTGCTAGAAGCTTCTGTTATGTTACTGTATTTGAATCCCATGACAAACTCAAGAGATGCCATTATCCCCATTTCACAGATGAGGGGAGTGAAGGTCAGAGAGGTTCAGGGAGTCATGCAAAGCCACACAGCTGATATGTAGCATTACTCAGTTTCAAACCTTTCTCCTCTCCAAAATCCACAGGATCTCTTCCAAAGACTCTGGTCCTCGGGCCTCTGGTTCTGTGGCCTCTGGCTTTCGTATCCCTTGCCTCTACTTGCACTCTCTTGTACTTAACATTTGATCAGCTGTTTAAAGTTCACAGAGTCGTTTGTTCCTGGATCTGGCTTTGTGGTGGTGGATGCCTTGATCCCAGGAATGGAGAGGTAGGTCTGCCCTCTCCAACATCAGCGTGAGTTGGCCTAGACTCCTGCATGTTCCAGCTTGAGAAGCAACATTTCCAATCCTCTCTCTGGGGTTCTCACTCCTTCTATCCAGCCCAAAGCCACGGAGATTTCCCTTACCTCTGTCACGATTTAAGCAAAACCTCTCTCTCTAGGCACAAAAATCATTTCTAATTCCAGCATACCTACCTCAACTAAGTTGCCAGATCTCTTGGATTCTGAAAACTAGAATTTTTCAAGTAATTTGTACATTTTTTTGGAGACAGCGTTTCACTATGTAGTTTTGGCTGGCCCTGAACTCACCGTGATCCTCCTGCCTCAGCCTTCTTTTTCTTTTTTTTTTTGTGGTTTTTCTCCGGTACCGGGAACCAAACTCACGACCTTGCGCTTGCCAGGCAGGCGCTTTTGCCGCTGAGCTAAATCCCCAGCCCCCTGCCTCAGCCTTCTAAGTGCTGAGATGACAGGCATGTGCCACCACTCTTGGATTTTATTTTTTTGTATATCCAGGAGAGATGAGGTTTTGTTTGTTTGTCTTTCCCCTACACATTTTTCATTCTTCTTGAACTCACAGCTTTCCTAAACAAGTTGAGAGTGAAGTCAAAGGTATTAAATTCATGCCTCTTTTAAGACAGGAGAGGCAAACGTGGAGGACACTGAGCCCTTGCCAGGGGAGAGGACAGGTGTTTGTCAGAAGTTCCTTGTGTTACTCATTGTGTAAATGCTGCACCACACTGACACGCAGTGGTTGGCTGGATGCTGCTGGTTCAGGATGGGATCTACAGCGATCCATTTTTTTTTTTTTAAAGAAAGCACTGGTCTCTTGTGCTAAGAATTGATAATTTGGGAGCAGCTGCCCCACCCCTAGCCCAGGGTATGTAACCTAAACCTAGCAGAGACTCAGTTGTTTCCAGGAGAACTGATGCCTGGTAGCTGGCACCATGTTGCTAACGGCTGCCCAAGAGTGGAGCCGGCATATAGGAAGCTCCAGCTGTGAGCTGGAGGCATCAGTCTGGAGCACATCCTGTGGCTTCCTTATGAAGCCAGGCCTCATACACACATGGATGTTGCCCAAGCCTGTTCCAGTTGGGTTTCTTTTCACTGCAATAAAAAAAAGTCCAAACTGAAATTGGAAAGTTGAATCCAAGGCCTATATTCATTAGACGAATAGGCAACAATAAAAATTGCTGCTTCTTCTCACTAACCGTAGAGAACAGGAGTAAATTTACCTTCCTACCCACTCCTAGTACACCTGAACTTTTAATTTTTTTTCCTCTTGAAGATTGTTGCTGAATTCACAAGGGTAAGCTTGGAGGATGGCACATCTCCAGGGCGAGGGGCAGGTACTGTCCTGATCATGTAGCTGAGGTCACTTAAGGACCCAGAAGCAAATGAACCGGGCTGCCTTTCACCCTGGGAGCAGCCGTAAGGATGCCAAACTACTAAGGTTGGTTGAGGAACTACCAGTTGGTCAGTGGCTTGTTGGTCTCACCGGCTATGGTACTTGCTCAACACTGAAGAGTTTCCCAGCACTGCCCCTAATTCCTGAGACTGAGGGACTAGGAACTTGCTCAAAAGCTAGGGTACCTGGGGGTCTTGTTCTCACCCTTTTCTGTCAAGAGCACCCACCATTCAGAGAAACATCTGGGAATGATTTTGTCTATAAGAGCAAAAGGGTCTGGAGTCCAGCAGGAACTGGTATCAAGTCTGAAGGTCACTCTACAGACAAGTCACACGATGAGAGGGTGTCTCTCCCTGCATGATATTGCCACGGAGTGTTAGACCAGCAGGACCCTACTCTTACAGTGCACAGCAGATAGATTTACCAGTCACTCCTATGTGTCCCGCCCCTGCCTTCCCCTGTTCTGTACTCATCTTGGTTTCTGGCCAGCACTAGCTTTCGAATCACCATGGAGAGAAGCAGGACTTGTATGCATCACCTCCTCTGTATTCATGCCTCATCTAGGGATTCTGAACTTAGATGTGAGGGAGACCATCATGACCAGCAAATACTTGAAGGAAAGAGGCTGAAGAATGCCCGGCCCAGGAACAGGGAGGCAGCCGTGCCTGCAGGGCTGCTTTGTCTTCTCTGGGGGCCTTTACCAATCAGACAAGGGACCTTGTCCGGGACCAGACAGTGCCTCTTGTCCCTTACTTGGTTGTGGTTGAGAGCCCCGGGCGCCTCCCCAAGGCTGAATGTTCCCTTGGCTAGACCCTTCTGCCCGTGATCCACTCTCTCAGTGTCCCTACCCCTCATGGGCTCTGCTGTGCCCTCTTCAGGGCCACCGACCTTCACAGGAGCACAGACACTCAGGTTCTTTTGGGGGCTCTTCCTAGGCTGCCTGAGGCCTCACCAGCCCCCGCCTCTGTGCCTGTATGGACATTGCTCACAGCCTGCCTTCACCTGGTTATTTCCCTTCGCCAGCCATCATGAGCCTGACAGGTACCATGGAAGGCAGGAAGATGAAGGAAGAAAAAGCCTCTGGGCTCCTGTGCACCCCTGTGGGCCTTAGTTGTGGCTGTGGTGGTGGGAAACTCACTCACACCCACACATCTCATGCCTGAGTGAGGAATGGCATGCAGTGGCACGCGTGGCCTGGACTCTGAAGCCATCTCCAGCCTGACCCCTCAGCCCTGAGCTCATGAGCCTGTGCTCTAAGCTAAGCGCATTCATTCTTCAAAAATTTAAATTGCCTAAGCATCAAGTATGTGCCTTACTTTGTAGGAGCTGAAGGGAGAGTTATGAAAAGGCTGTGGTGTAATTGAGTAAAAATTTATACCCACGAAGAATTAGCCAACAGTATAGTAAAACAAGACGTGAACGGCATAAGAAAGTCCTAGAAGGAAGGGCCTATGATTTGTTGCTGAATTGATTGGAATGGAAGTGCTGGCGGTATGTGGGGGGCCAAGTAGATGGCGGGGCACTGGGCTTGTGAATTCAAGTTGATTTAGGTCTTGAAGGTTTCAAGGCTGTAGACCAGCTGGTTGGGCCTCCTAGAGAACAGCCAGGGCCAAGGTTCAGGTGATTAATACCCCCAAAACATCAAAGTTTAGCCATGTTTCTATACAGGCAGGGGACAACAAGGCATGAGAGAATAATCTTTTAGGGTTTTTTTTTTTTTTTTTTTTTTTTTTCTCCAGTACCAGGAATCAAACTCATGACCTCGCGCTTGCTAGGCAGGTGCTGTGCAGCTGAGCTAAATCCCCAGCCCCCAAGAGAATAATCCTTATTTATCTAACTTGGGGAAAACTAAGAATTTGGCTCTCGGACAGGCATACCTGTAATCCCAGCTAGTTGGGGACTGAGGCTGGAAGACTATGAGTTTGAGCCCAGCTTGCACAAGGAGAAGAGACTGTCTCTCAAAAACAAACAAAATAAAACAAAACAAAAATAAAACAAAACAAACAATAAAAACCCACCTAGTAAGAGCTATTGCTGAAGCCTTTTATACAGATTAACACACCTAGTCCTGTAGGGCTGGCACATGGCTCAGTGGGAGAGTGCTTGTCTCATCTGTTCAAGGATGAATGTTCAAACCCCATTGCTGCCACAGCCGCTACCTACGGAATCAGTCTCTTACTATGACCCCTTTTTAAAGACAAGGAAGCTGAGACTCGAGAGCTGAAGCTCACAGCGCTATGTCAGGATTTGAACGTTTGTGTTGTCAAAATACTTGCTTTGCTCATCTGCCATACTGCCCACCGCATGCCACCCACCCACCCTGCCAGGCCCCACCCCTCTTTCCTGGTGACTCATCCTCTTTCTTGGCAGATGCTGTGGTTTGCAGACATTGTGGGTTTTGGTAACTTGGTAAATGAAGTCATTCTGTTGTTGTTGTCGTCTTTGCTGCTGCTGGTTTCCCTGCCACACCCACTGCCCCGTGTCCTTGTGCCCCTGGCTCTGAGCGGGGACTCTGTAGGGAACCTTGCTTTCTTGGTTGTTCAGGGTCTTTGAAAGAATGTGGGTTCTCCAGAGGCTGAGCCAACGTCATTTAAACGATCTGCTCAGTGATAACAATAAATGCCTCCCTCGTGTGTCAGGAAATGTGTTCTTACTGCAGGGTGCTGGGCCAGTTCTCTGCCCTCCCAGGGCCCTGTCTGCTCAGGGTAGACATCATCTTCCTTTTTGTTTGAGGGAAGTCTTAAGCCTAATGTATCACAAGGCTGATCCCCAATCCAGAAGTCCTTTGCCTTTTTCTCAGTGCCCTCCTGGCCCTTAGCAATGTGATATACTGGTTGCTAGGCTCAGTCTTCCAGAATTCCCAGGGAGAATGTGCAGTTCCATGCACAGTGGGCTTCTTGCTGGAGGGAAGTAATGCAGAGGAAAGAGGAGAGGGAGCGAGGCAGTGCTGACACACACACGGAACAAGTCCTCTGACTGGGGGCAGTGGCTCACCTGTATGTTATAGTTTAATCACAGTATGGTAATATCAACTCTACTGGCCTCATGTTGCTGTGGAGAGCAGTGGAGAGACTGCAGCAGGGATGTGGCCATTGAGGGCAAAGCTAGGACTTACACTAGATCAACTTGGTGCTGAAGTTACCATTTTGAACTTCATTCTTTAGGCAATGGAGTTACTGAAGGTGTCTCCCGCAGGAGACTGAGGCTAATGCCGTGTTTAGGGAGACTCATCCGACAGCAGGAAGTGGGACAGATGGGAGACAAGCAAGGCCAGAGCTGTGGGGACCAGTGAGGAGGTCCCTGCAGCAATGTCAGCTTGAGGCCAGGAGGATGGAAAAGCAGGGAGGAGGGCACTGGGGAGCAGAAATCAGCAGCCCTTGGCTACTGAGCGGACCCAGATGTGACAAAGGGTCCCTTCTTTCTGGTCACTCATGGTCTTGCCAGGTGTAGGTGGCCTGTGCCAAGGATGAGCCCAGTTGCTATTTCTCTTCAAATCGGGAGAGAGAGGCTGAGGAATGCGAATGGTGCAGTGGCCTTACTCTGCTCCTTGTCGGGGTGGGCTGAGGCTGCCTGTTCTTGCTGGGGGCCAGATTCAGGCCTCCAGAACATCTGTTTATCCAACCCCAGGCACTGCATCATGTGTACCTAATAAATAGTAATTGGCAGCAGGGAACTCACAAGTGTCTCTGAAATAAAGTGAGCCAGTGCTGTTTATAAGCAGCTCCAGGCAGGCGAGTCTCATGACGCCGCTGTTCCTGATGAGGAAACCGAGGCTGAGGTTTCGTGGCTTCTTTCCCACGGTTGCCTGGAAAGCCAGAGGGCAGGGGTAAGATCCTATGCATCATCCCCAGCTCTGACCTGGAGCCTTGCTGTTCTCTCCAGCTCTTCTCTCTTTGGTGTCAGAGAACTTAATGCTAAGCTTCGTGCGAGTGAAGTTTACAGTTTACAGTTTACAAAACTGCTTCCCAGCCATTATCTCATTTGATCCTCACAGCAACTGGGTATTAATGTTGTGCTCATTTTCCAGATGAAAAAACTGAGGCCCAGAACTTTTGAGGCTATGACCACTCAACTGTGAGTAATAGAGCTGGAATTCAAAAGGAAGTTTTCTGACTCTAAGCCCACAGCTCTAAACAGGAGGTCATGAGAATAAGGAAGCAAAAGTCCATCAGAACAGTAAAGCGGGAGAAGCAGCAGAGCCGAGGGGAGGACAGCAAATGTGGCAGAGACGGAGCTGGGGGCCTCCAGGTTAAACATAATAAAAGCTCCTGAGCAGCAAGGTTGCTCATGGCATAGCTGAGGGGGAAATAGTTTTATCTGTTGTGAAGATAGCATAGTCCTTCCTGGCTGCAGAGAGAGGGAAAGGTGAGCTCAAGAACAAATCTCCCCACTTCTTACCTAAGAAGCCAAAGAAAGAGGAAAAACCTGAGGTATCGGTGTTTGTATTTTAGATGCCCAATAAAGTAGATCGACTGGATGGGCAGATGGATGGATGGATGTGCGGTGGGAGGGTGGCTAGAGGATGAATGGTTGGAAGGGTTGATGTGAGGTGGGCAAACTGGTGATGGATAGGTAAGTTTTAAGGAACTTGCCATCACCCTCTGCTTTTCCATCCTGTAACCCATCAGCATCGCCCATGTTATGAATGAGATTCCCACCCCAATTCCCACCTCAAGAGAAAGCTGTCAATGTAGCATCGAGAGGAAAGCTGGGCAGTAACTTCTTTCATCCCAGAACCGTGAGAAAGGCAGGTAGAGTGGAGTGTCCCTTCCCACCTGCCTTCTCATTCATTGGTGTCTCTGAAGCCCTGCTGTGAACTTAGAGTCAGGATTCCTGAGTGCTAGGCCTGGGGGACCTCAAGCTGCTCCTGCTGGAGGGGAGCAGCCATCTGCCCATGGAGTGGGAAAGAGAGCTTTTGTGTTTGGGCTGCGCAAAGGTGACATGCCTACAAGGGCCCAAGGAGCCAAGAAGAGCACGCGTACAAAGTTGCTTGACTCTGCATGTGTTTTGCTCACTTTTCAGAGGAATATTGCAACATGACCACCTCTCAAGCCAATGGATAGGATGGTTTAAGGCCAAAGAGTTGGAGAGGGTCATAGACATAGACGCCCTGGTGCCCTGTCCAGGTTCAATTCTTACTTGTCACCAGTAGAACTGGTAACTCTGGCTGTCTCAGTTACTTTTCTCTTGTTGCTGAGACAATACCCGACACCTGAGGTTAAAGGAAGAAAGGTTTATTTAGCTCACAGTTTGTGGAAGTTTCAGTCCTTAATCAGCTGGCTCAAGGCAAGATGGCACATGGCACAGGATCAATAGTTCAAGGTGGTAGAAGATAGCAAAAGCAATGAGAGCAAAAAGGGAGGAGAGACAGCAGCTCTCTTTCCCTCCCTTATATTGTATGCAGGCCCTGGGGTGGGGTAGCACTCCACTCACAATCCCAGCATTGGACCATGGGTCAATCACAAACTCTAGAAGCTCGCCCCATGAGTGCATGAGGCTTTGGGGGGACATCTAGACACAAACTGTAACACTGACCCTAAGATTTCATGATGATCTTATAATCTTGAACTCATGGAACTGCGTGTCCTGGCTGTTTCTGGCTCTTGCTCTGTCACTAAGTGTATTCAGTATGACCCGTAGCATCTGCACTCAGTAGGTGCTCACTAAAATTGGATGAGGGAGTGAATAACTGAATGAGTGAAGTAAGTAGCTCTGATCTTCATCTTGGTTTTAGGGATTATGATGATCTCGTCCAGCCATCCTCAGATCCTCACCTAGGTATCACAGTCTGAACCCACTCTGGGTTCCTTGAAGTAGCTAATGTTCGAGGCACACCTCCTCTTGCTGCCCCATGCACCTGCTGTAGGCAAACCCTCTCTGTTGCCCATATGCTACCCACATCTATCCTGACCCTGCTAGTTCTCCCTCCCTTGAGACTTGTCCCATGCCCCATACGTTTAGAGACCTGGCTGCTATGTGAACATAACTGTGATAGTATTTACCCTGTACTGAGTATCTTGTGTCGAGCACTAGATCGTTACGCCCTTTAATCCTCACCACAGTACGTGGAACTACGCCAGGTCAGTGATTTCAGTTGGCACTTTCAGCGGTGGCTACCAGGGCTGCTGGCCTACACAGAGCCGACAGCTCCCTTCTCTTTAGAGAGGAAAGCCCTGTGTGTAAGTTCAAACTTTGCCACTACTAAACTCTTTACCCTTGAATAACTTACGTCACTGTTCTAATTTTCTATCAAGATATAATCACAAGGGACAAAAGCAATGGTATGTTCAAATTACATAGCTAACTTTAAAATATTCTTTGAATATTGGATAACTATATATATTTTTAAACTTTTTTTGGAGATGGGGTCTTGCTATGTTGCCCAGCCAATAGACTGGCCCTAAACTTCAGGGCTCAAGTGATCCTTCTGCCTGTTTCTGACCAGCTGGAACTACAGGCACATACCACTGCCCCCGGCATTAAAGGCACTCATTTAACACAGACAAACAGTTATAGGACCAGAGGTAGAACTCCGTGGTAGAGCACTTGCCCAGCATATGTGAGGCCTTGGGTTCAATGCCCAGCATGATGGGGTGGGGGACTAGTGGTAAGGATTACATTGCAGAGACGGCAGCGGGTGAGATACTCGGGTGGGGGGAAAGGGGTCTTTCAAAGTTCCTCAAGTAACATTAGGAATTCCGAGGCCTGCTTGTGCATCTCTGGCTAGGAAACTCTGTCCCCCAGCACCTACGACCCTAACCTGTGGCAGGTCCTCACCTGCTGTGCCCTCCGGGTCACCTGTTACCTAGGCTCCAGATCCACCCTCACAATTAACCTCAAGTTCCTTTTCTTCCAGCAGAGCCAGCCCATCCCTGGGGAGAAGCTCCAGTGTATTTGGAGGCCCCATCTCTGCCTGCACTCAGCCCCAGGCCTGGTGCCTGCGAGGAAAGAAAACAGCTCTGTTATAAACTCATTGCAGCTGAGCCTCTTATGGAAATGCTGACAGACCCTTCAAGACTAGACGCCAGCTCCAGCGGCGGCAGGCGCCTTTCTAAACCCCCAGCTCTGAGCTAAATATATTGGCAGGAGGGAAGGTGGTGTGGATTGGGGGGAGTAGGAGGGACCGAGCCGAGGGTGGGAGGAAGCCCGGAGAACGGGAGAAAGAAAGGAGACAATGATGACGCCAGAGAGGGAAATAAAAGAAGGGGAGGCAGAAAACAGTGGGAGAAAATAAGAGGTGCAGGAAAGAGTTGCAAGCAGGGAAGGGGTAAGGAAAAGGGAGAGGGCCAGAGAGGTCAAACGGGACTGGCTGAGTTCGGTGACAACAGAAGTAGCCCTGGGCCAGGCTCTGGTACTGATTTACCTTCTGTGCTGTGATTGGAACTGGGGCAGCTGACTCTCCTGACACCACTGCATCTTTGTGAGGGGCCCAGGCCTGGTGTTAGCCAACCCTGGCATTTCAGGGGCCCAGCAAGGCTGCGGCAGCCCCAGGGTCTGGGATGGTGTGGAGCTTTCCTGCATGGTGGTGGGGTGCCCTGTAGGGAGCTGTGGGTCCAAAGCAAGCGAAGATTGCACTCAGTGTAGAGAGAAGGTGTGCCTCAGAGTCTCCAATCATCCCAGCCTCCCCCAGGCCTGAGGGGTGATAGGCAGGTTGGAGCACTGGGATGGAACCAGGCCAGGAGAGCAACCTGGCTGAGTGAATAGGACTGGGCCGGCGCCATGGGCCAGCTGGACCAGAGGGGTAGGGGGCCCAGGTGGGGGGAGGGGCTGCTGTAGCCCCAGCCCAGGGGAGTTCCTGAAGCAGGGATGTGGGGACTGCCAGCGAGGTTTGGGAAATTCACTGCATTTAGGATGCAAACTAAACGCATTCAAGCATCATACACAACTAGATTAGCTTTCACAGCAGCTGCCTTTGTGGCTACAGCTCGGGAAGGCAAGGAGGACTGGTATGTTTCCCTGCAGTGAGTAGCTGCTCAGTAAATTTTGTGGGTGATGGCTTAGGGCAGGCTGCTGAGACTACAGTGAGAGTGGGAAGCAGGATACAGGCAGTGGGCCGGGAAAGAGAAGAAGGAGCTGCCAGTGAGAGAACAGAAGGAGACAAATGAGCCTTGTCACCCCTTGCCCGGGCTCCACAGGAGCTAAACAGTTCCTGGCCCCGAAGGAAGAGCAACCATTATTTACGAGCCTGTCTGGAGGGGGCTCCGCTGGAGAATCCTGCTTGGGTCCCCTCCCCCAGCCAAGCAGGGGGTGAGGAGGAGCCAAGGATGCCCAAAGGCTCTGGCTTCGCTTCCTTAAAGGCACAGGATTTCCAGCTGGGGACCTGGAGCGTCCCAGTCATCCCAGCCTTGACAGCATCAGTGTAAAGGGATGAGGCGAACTCAGCCCCAGGAGGGGCAAAGCCATTATGCCCAGGAACCCCAGGGAGCAGGGCCGAAAGGAGAGGCTCAGGGCTCTCCTATACCTGTGTCCCCCGGGGACAGCTGGTCACACCTACAGCCTGCAGGATGGATGAGGGGTCCCGGACCAGTCAGCATATACCAAGGACTAAAAGCTGGGACTCTGGGGTCAAGCAAGGCCCTGAGTAAAAGAGGAAGATGGAAATAAAAATGTCCATATCCCAGGTTGTAGAGAGGTCAGGAAATAGCTCACGGATAGCTCATGCTCTCTCCTGGTTGGATCCCAGACCCCAAGGAAAAGAGATGAAGCAGAGCAGGAAAAGGCTGGGGGCTGTGAAGAAGGAGTTTGGAGGTGGCAGTCAAAGGAGCTGGGCTGGAGAAGGACAGGGTGGACAGGATAACACAGGCGCCACCTGGGGAACCCAGGAGAGAAAGGCGGGGAGGCAAAGCAGGAGGTCAGGCTGGAGAGCAGTGACAGGAAGTGAGGGCGACGGAGCTGCTAGGACACAGGAAAAGAGACACCAAGGAACCAGGAGGAAAGGCGGGGAGGCAGAACAATGGGAGAGCAGAGAGTAGGCAGGTGTGAAGGGCGGTGGTGAAGGGGACATGAGAGGGGGCAGCCGGGAGGGGAGGGTGGGTGGCACAGAGGGAGGACAGTCCCTCCCCAAATGGAGAGAGTGCTGCTTTTTCCTTCTCTTTCAATTGCTATCAATAATGCATTCCCGAGGAGCTGCCTTTGACAGCAATTAAAAAAGCATTTGTGCTCCCAGAGAGGAATCAAAATGATTTCCTCCCACCTCCCTCCACCCTCTGGGCAACGGTCCCTAGCGATGATCTCCTTGGTGGTGCATGGTCCAAAGCAGGGACACGGGAGGGAGAGGGATGGAAAGGGGCCAGGGAATATTCTCCACCCCCTCCCTCCCCAGGGGTAGCAAATCGGAATATTTTATACCAGGCTCTGGGTGTGTGGGTGGCTGTGGGGAGATGGGGGTATGCAGAAGCTGGGGATTTTAAATGTGGCACAGTCAAAAAACCTTTCCTGATTACTAAAGCTCAAGGAGGAAGAGAAAGATGCTGGCTGCTTCTTCAGCCTGTTTGCTGGAGGCGACCTGTGTCTCTCTTTGCTAAAGCACCAAGAGTCTGGGAGGTGAGCTGCGAGGACATTTTCCAGAGCTCAGTGTAATTCAGACCTTTACTGGGCAACTGCTGTGTGCCAGGACCTTTGGTGGGTGGTGAGGATGTTCCAGAAATGCGGGAGACAGGTCCAGCCTTCCAGGAGCATCCTGGCTGGTGGGTAAGAGACACACACAGAGAATAGGAAAGGAGCAGATGGTGGAAGGAGGCATTAGGACAGTACAGCAATACAGGAGAGGGAGGAAGGGGAAGAGGCACTGGCCAGTGGGAGCAGCTCCTTCCTAGGATTCAAGAACAGGAAAAATAATTACGGCTCCCTTTGTTCAGTACTTCCCTGAGCCAGGCTTTGTGCTACACGTCTTATATCCATTATATATTGGGGATGGGGTTATTGGCGATTGAAGCCAGGGAATGCTGGGTTATATCCCAGGCTCATTTATTTTTTTACCCTGAGAAGGGAGCTTGCCAA
The DNA here is from genome assembly GCF_000276665.1 of Chinchilla lanigera. NCBI lineage: Eukaryota > Metazoa > Chordata > Mammalia > Rodentia > Chinchillidae > Chinchilla > Chinchilla lanigera. The sequence continues at coordinate 39,530,544 of NW_004955406.1, read as the reverse complement.
GTTGACCAGGCTGGCCTCTAACTTGAAATCCCCCTGCATCAGCTTCCCACATAGCTGGAATTCTAGGTGTGTGCTACCATGCCTGGCTTTACTGGAATCACTGGAACTACAACACAAGGAGGCAAATACTTTATGGGAGTGGGAAACCAAGGAGTAGAAAGGTTGTGTAACTTGTTGGGGATCACACAATTGGAAGTGACAGAGCCAGGTTAAAAGGCATCAGCTACTCTTTGGTTCTTCCTTCCTCCCTTCCTCCCTCCCTTTTTTCCTTCTTTCTCTTCTCCTCCTTCTGCTGCTTCTTTCTTTGATACTGGGGATGAGACCTCAGGCCTCGCACATGCCAGGCAAGCACTCTCTGAGCTACACCCTTTTGAAAAATATTTTTGAGACAAACTCTCACTAAGTTGCCGAGGCTGGCTTTGAACTTGCGATTCTCCCAAGTAGCCAGGGTTACAGACATGGGTCACCACACTTGGGTCCTTTCCTCATTCGACTGCACCTCACCGTGGGAATGTGTAACTCCAGAACCTTTGTACTCAGCAATTTCATATCTAGGAATTTTCCTACGTGTGTCCTTGACATGTGCAAAATAACACTGCATCCAGTGTCTCTCACTGTCACATCCTTTTCAACAAAAAGAGATTGGACATAGGGTCTAAGGATGTAGCTTGGTGCATAAGGTCCTAGGTTGACGCTCCAGCATGGCATAAATAAGAATTTAAAAGTTCCTTGGCTTAGAGAAGGTGTAGTTCTCCTGAATAGGAAGACAGAGATGACAGTGTACGGGAGCAGAACAGTGGAGAGGTTATTGGAGTTGGCTTTCAAGAGACCTGGTTTTGGAGCTATGTGCTGCCACTTATTGCCTACAAGTCTTCGGACAGGTGACTTAATTGTCATCTGCAAACAGGGATTTACTTTGCTTATGGGCTCTTTCAGTGAGAAAGATGTGACATAGACATGTGTATGCTTTGCGGAGGGTCTTGGACATGACAGCTGTAACCACCATGAGCCCCAGAAGAAGCCATGGCAAGGAACCGCCTGGGCACTGGTCAGGACTTTGGAAGCTTTGTTGGCTCTTGAAGGCCTCAGGACCTCCAGGAGCAGACCTGAGTGGTTGACAATCTGTGGTGCTGTCAGAGTTGCTGGTGGTCAGTGGGGGTTGGGCAGTAGGGCTCACAGGCTGGGAGCCCTGGCTCAGCAGCAGCAGCCCTCTACCCTGAACAGACTTGGCCTCCCCCGGGACTGCTATGCCCCCTAAAAGTCTTCCACTGGCAAGAAACCTTAAAGATACCCTCATCCTTCCCTGGACTTGAAGGCCATCCCAGGCTTCTTTCTTGCATGAAGATTTCTGTTGTCCTCCAAGACCTTCATGTCTGGCCTAGAGGCAAAGACAGTTCCCCAAAGTCATTTGTGTGAGCCTCATCAGAGGGAAAGGGAGGCTGAGCTGTGGCAAAGCAATGTGGGAAACTGGATTGGGAAAATCTGTGTCTACCCGGGCATGGTGGTGCACCCCAGCATTCTGAGGCTGAGGTGGGAGAATGGCCAGTTCAAGGCTAACACGGACAATATAGCCACTTAGTGAGATCCTGTCTCAAAAAGTAAGGAAGGCTGGGGATGTAACCCAGTGTGAAGGCCCTGAGTTCAATCCCCAGTACAGAAGAGGAAGGAGAAAAAGAAAAGGAGGAAGGAGAGGACGAGGAGGAAGAAGAGGAACAAGAACTACTGTGTTCAGGATGGGGATATAGCTCAGTGGTGCAGTGCCTGCCTGGCAATTGTGAAGTCATGAGTTCGATTCTCAGTACCAAAAAAAAGAAAAAAAAGAAAAAGAAAGAAAGAAATACTGTGTTCACACTAAGAGCTCCAGATTCATTGCTCCATCTCTGTAAGCCTCAGTTTCCTCACCTATAGGAGACCTAGCTGTGAAGATCAAATATATGGTAAAAACTCTGTGTTAGTGTAGAGCAGGAAAGCTGCATGTAGCTTGCATTTTCATCTTAGAATTTGTGCCCGAATGTCTGCGCTCGCGTGCGTGCATGCGCACGTGTGCGTGCATGCGTGTGTGTACGCGCGCACGTATCTGATTCCCAGGATGAAGCCCAGGGCCTCACTTATGCTAGGCAGTGCTCTACCACTGAGCCACACCCCCATATCCAGTGAGGACAGCTTTGAAACAAACACTGTGAGACTGATAAATGAGTAGGCAGACCCTCAGACCAGGTCCCTCAAGTGAAAACAAGATGCACCAGGGGTTTCAGAGAAGTGTGATGGGAGTGTGGTAGTTGCTGCTTCTCTTATTTACAGGGCCTAGGGTTGGGCAGGAGAGCAGTGAGTAGGAAAGGAGGCTGAGTTCTGGGTTTTTCTGCACTTGTTTAACAACTATGGTAGGGATAGGTATCCCTTCATTGATTCTACTTGGAGAATCTAAGAAAAGATGCCTCAAAGATGGGAGATCCCACCACAGAGAAACCCTTAGATAGATGTGAAAGACAGAGATCATTCAGTCACTCAACAAATATTTAATGGCTCCACTTGTGAAAAGTTCTAGGCTGGGTCAGCCCTGGTCCCTTGCTCTCCGGAAGCTGTAATATGGCAGAGAAGATAATTCACACACATGAGGCTGTATCTTTGTGGGAGGAATTCATCATCATGCCATGTGACTGAGAATGAGGGGACATGTGGGGTCAGGTAGTCATACCAGGGCAGCAAGACAGAACCAATAGGCCATGCAGGCAGGAGTTGGATGACCTATGTGGGACTCTGAGAACAAGGTGTCATTCAAGAGAGGGACAGAAAACGAGCACTTGGCTCTTCATATCTGCTGTGCGTCTGCCTTCAAGTCACTCAGTGGGGATGGCAACTCCCTGTGCGTGCGCGGCCTCCCTAGGAGCCAGGCCTAGAGGATTCACATAAATATTGATCGTCTGCTCAGCCATCCAAGCAGAGGCAGGAGGGCAGAGGAGTCCTGGTGTGAGGAGCTGGGCCTGCTGAAGCTGACAGCAGGAGCGCCAGGTCCTAAGGTGGAAATCCTCCCTGCGCAGTTGCCCCCAAATCCACAGCTGTGGCCAGCCTTGGTGGGAAGAGGAGCAGACACAGGAGGGTAAGCAGGGTCTCCATGCTATCACCTTGGTGTGCTTCAGTTAAAGAGGTTGTCAACGGTACCACTGTATTAATCTCTATCCTCTATCTTCTTATATGGCTGAGTAGCTCGTAATACAGTTTTGTCTAGTGACCTTGTGTGGTCACGGAACCCTGAGCCCAGCTCCCAGGCAGGACTTTAGTAAGCTGGTGCTTGTTTGAAGCTCTAAGCAGAGGTCCCCAAGGTCCTGCCCTCCCTCTAGCTCTGTCAGTGAGGTGCTTTGCCCCTAGTTCAGCTAGGCCACTCTGGTGGGGTACAGAGGGAAACATCTGGCCTGGCCCTCAACATGTTGTTTAGGTCTCCCTTAGTGTCCTTGGCTCTCGTTTGATGATCCCTGGACTTCTGCCTCTGCCCTGCACTCACTGTCCAAGCAGCCAGTGAAGGAAGAGTCATCTATCTGTCACTTGTAGAGAAATGGGGCTCTGGAAGAGGATGAGATGCCTACAACCTTTCCACTACCTGCTTTCTCTTGTTTATTCCCAGCTAAACACCCTGAGGTGTTTGGAGGTGTTTGGAGGAGTTGGAGGAGTTGGAGGAGTTGGAGGAGTTGGAGGAGTTGGGACTTAGAGCAGACTAAGAATTTCCATAAGGAAGTTTTCCCTTCTGGGAGTTAGTTGATGGATCCAGAGTAGGTGACCAAGAGGCTGGCTTGCCAGGCACAGACATCCTCTCAAAAACACAAACAAAGCCAAAAAAAAAAAAAAAAAGAAAAAGAAGAAGAAGAAAAAAAGGAAGGCAGGAAAGAAGGAAGGAAGGAAGGAAAGTGTTGAAAGTCTCTCCTGCCCTAGGAGCAAAGGATGGCTATTTGTATTTCGGGAGGGTCTGGTCAGCCTGGACACTCAGAATGAAGCCATCAAATATCAGAGGGACAGTGGCCAACCCCGCCCAGGTGTAAAGTCTGTCTGGACAAAAGCCTCCTCCACGATGGTGCTGGGCACGTGGCAGGTGCTTACCTAATGCTTTTGAAAGGCCAGGAGAAGATCAGCCCAAGCCACAGCACTTTCACAGCTGGAGAACAGCTGGACAAGTGTGATCAAAAGGCACAAACTTTGGTGTCAGACTTGGGTTTGAATCTTAGCTACATCATGTATTAGCTGAGCGACCTGGGAGCTATCACTCACCTTTATAATTTGGGGTTCCCCAATATGGAAAAAGGCATTGGCACTAGTGCCATCCTCAGAGGGGCATTATGAGACTGAACAATCTGATGTATAGAACACCACCGGCCGCCACAGGTGATAAAATCCTAGAACCCCTGGTGCCCAGGGGGATTCCCCAGTAATTCCTGAGGACATTTCTTAAAGCTCCCAAAGGAAAAAGAGAGAGGAGCTCTGTTCTTGTCTTAGTCTGTGTTTCTAGATCCTCTGGGTTTTGATTCTGGCATATCTTCTTTATTCATTCAGTTATTGGTCAGTTTTCTTCTTTCTCCCTTTCCTCTTCCTCTTCTCTTGCTATTACCCGTGTTCTACTAAAACATACTTCTCTTCTGTCACCTTCCCCTTCTGCTTCATCCCTTTGGTCCTGTCTCTCCCTGCCCTCTTCGCCTCTCCCTTTGACCCCTGCCGTCCAGGGCTGCTTCTGACCACTGCTCACCTGCCCGACTCTGCCCCAGCTCTCCCTGGCTTGGACGATGCTCTTCAGAGTTCCTGAAATGAACAAGAAGCATCTTCCACCTTTGAAACCAGACAGGCAGCTGCTCTCCACTCGGACTGTGCTACTAATTAGGTAGTCATTTCTGGGAAATGCTCTTAACTCTCACAACCAAATGGCTCCAGGCTGGTGTCATTGTTCCCACTTTCCAAGGCCCCTGGACTCCATGAGGGTCTTTATAAACCAATAGTCTTGGAACCTGGGGAATTGTGTCATCAGGGCAGGCTGCCTCCCTTGAATCCACTCTCCCCTGGAGGGAGGGGACATCATTCTAAGGGTCAGGAAGCATCCATCTAATAGGGGAGGTAGCGTTCTCGTGAGTCAGACCTGATACACGAACAGACAACAGCAATAAATGGAAAGCCATTTTCTGGTGGAGCCATGGCCCTTAGAAGGAAGTGGATGTAGTCAGAGGAGACTTTTTGGAGGAGGGGCGCATGGGACAGGGGTAAGAAAGAGAGGTGCTAGGGGAGCGCACCTACAGAGCAGCACCTGGCTCTTCTTGGGGTAGCAAGTGAGTTGCTGAGGTTGTGTTGTCTTCAGGGATCCAGACTCTAGCTTGCAGGCTTGAAGACAAGAGTGTCAGAAAGAAAGGAGATTAGCAGAGAGGGGCAGGGGGAAGCCGAGTCTCCCTGAGCAGCTGGGCAGAAGGAACCCAGGGGTGTGCAGGGCCTTGGGCAGGGCTGCTGTGCTTCTTCCTTGCTGGGAAAACACAAAGGGTGCCAGTTACTCCCCAGACTGTCTTCTGGGAGAAGCACAGCTTGTGGGCAGGAGGGCGATGGGGACTGAACCCTCAAGTTCAATTAATTAAGGATAGAAAATATTTGGGGGAAAATTAAATCTATATCGAGCATGTACACTATAACAACTGTTTACATAGCATTTCCGTTGTATGAGGAAGAATCTAGACATGATCTAAAATATATGAGGAATGAACAAAGTATGTAGGAGGAAATACTATGCCATTTTATATAGGGGACTTGAATATCCACGAAATTTTTTTTTTTTTTTTTGAGATGGAGATCTCTGTTTCCCAAACTTGCCTCAAACTTATGGGCCCAAACAGTCTTCCTGCCTCAGCCTCCTGAGTAATTGGATCTTCAGTTGTATGCTACCACCCCTGGGTAGCAACTAATGATTAGTGATTTTTTTCACCACAACTTCTGGGTGAAAATTAGTGACCAAACCAAGTGTCCAGGGCCTTATGCTTGCTAGGCAGGCATTCTACAAACAAGATACACCTCCAGCCCAAAGTGTGTTTTGTTATTTGTTTATTTGTTTGTCTTCTGCACTGCTGGGGTCAAACCCAGGGCCTGTGATGCTAGGCAAGTGCTCTCCCACTGAGCTCCACCCCTAGCCCACCAGGGGTTTTGGTATGAGTGGTTTCCTGCAGTCAATCCCTCATAGATGTCAAACAGGGTCTGGAAGTGTGTGTCTCTGTTTTTATGTGTGTGTATCTTTGTATTTGAAAAAGATGAGTTTTGGTCAGTTACATAGATGGGAGTACGTGCGCATGCGTGTGTGCATGAGTGTGTACATACATCCTCAGGCCAAGCCCCGACTGTGTTTATTAACAGTCCTTTGTGGTTATGCTCAGATTCTCTCTCTCTCTCTCTCTCTCTATGTCTAATAGACTGAGGCCCCTTCTGCTCCATCCTGAGCAGAGCTTGGGGAGCCCGACTTTGTCTGTCTGCTCTGCAAGGCTGAGAGGCTGTGGAGAGCTCCAGGCCCAGGTGAATGGAGAAAGAGCTCCCTCTCCACTCTGACTAGCTAGGCTGTTCACAGCAAGGCCTGCAAGGATGGAAGGAAAGAAGGAAGGGTGATTATTTTAAGATTTTTTTTTTCTTCAAAGATGCTCATGCAACACACATTTTTAAAAAGCTCCTTTAGTCAGGTATGGTAGTACATGCCTATTATCCCAGCACTCGGGGAGACTGAGGCAGGAGAACTGCTGTAAATTTGAGGTCAGTAGGGTTACATAGTGAGTTCAAGAGCAGTAGCCTGAACTACAGGAGAGCCTGTCTCTGCACCCCTCCACCCCTTGTGAATAAAGTAAAAGGCTCTGTGCTGGGTGCCGTGGATAGAGTTATGACATAGCAGGAATTGTTTACATCAAAGTTTCCTTGGCTTTCTCCTGAAACTGTCCTTCTCCAGAGAAGCTCAGTGGCTGAAAGGCACCTCTCTTGCCCTCCTCCCTACCCTCTCATCCCTCTCCACCGCCGCTGCAGCCACCTAAGCTGGGGCTGGCAGGACAGGAGGGACCTGCAGGTCCCTGGAAGCACTTTGGCGCAGGACTGAACAGCTCAACCCTTACCGCAAGCTGGGCATGCAGCTGTGCTCCCTCTGTCCCTCTCGGAAGGGAGTGGCCTAGGGTAAGGTTCTGGACTTCCTGGTGGCCCTAGCCCTCTGCATGCACTGGCCTCAGACAGCAGTGTTGGGAGGCCTGAAGCTGTGGTCCTGAGTTCTTCCTCTGTCCTTTGGGGGAAGGAGGATGGTGGCTCTGAGTAATGATATTTGTGGGTTCTTAACTATTAGGCCAGACAGAGCTGGGGAGCAGTGCTGGGCCCTTGTCTCTGCAGTTTCCCTCTGTCATTGTCCCACACCTTCTCCATGGAAGAAGACTTGTTACCACACCATGTCTGCTGTTTCTAGGTGCTGGGAGTGTTACTGTTTTTCTAGTGTACCCTTCTCTATGCCTGGGAGCTTCCTGAGGGTGAGGAGGTACCTCCCCAGCATAGGTCCCTAAGGGCCACTTGCCTCTTGCCTGTGTCCCACCTTCTGAGTGGGGCTGTGGGTTGGCTAGGCACTTACCTCACCATGAGTCCCTGCACAAAGGTGAGGAGAGTGCGTGGAAAGAGAGCAGCTGACTGTGTCTTTCTCCAAGTCCTGAAAAGACCCCTCCAGTGCACTCCATGGAGACCTATTTGTCTCCTGAAGAAGGCTGTGAAGCCAGAGGACACAGCCTCCATTTCCATCCTCCATTAGAGTAGGGAACCCCTGGGAAATCAAGCATTTTAAACAGACACAGACCGCAGAGAGTGACAAAGTCAGGATCCAAATGCACAGCCCCTTTATCCCTGCGTTCCAGCCACCGCCCACCACTACTTGGAAAAATTTGACTAAGTTGGAAAAATAGCCCAATGCATCAATAAGAGATGCAGAAACAGCTCCATAGACCCTCGCTGGTGGTTTGTGCAGTTCTCTCACTCTTGCTAATGAATAATTCAGTTCGGCTGTGCAGTGAGGCAGGTCAGACAAGGGCTGTCAGTACACAGACGCAAGCCACTGGCCTGACTGAAGGGCCTTTCCAAACACTGAGGACAGATGGGGAAGAGATAGGAAGAAGCAGGGAAGTCAGTGTCTGGCAGGGACTGATGGACGAGAGTCTGCAGGGGTAATGGGGGGGCCACCACAGAGCCTAAGGAGGGTGGGTCGCTCCTGATAGAGACCAAGAGTCAGGCTGTAACACAAGGCAGCAGGCCAGAGCCACAGGCTGACAGAGCGGGGGGTCACAGACGGGCAGACCTGTCATGGCCAGAGGGCTGGGACTCTCCAAGGTAGAAAGAAAGGAGAAGACCCAGCTGAGCAGGGCAAGGAGGCCTGATGGGCCTGATCACCCTCTTCAGTTCTGAGAGTGAGAGCCTGCAGGCTACATAGACCCAGAGGCTCAGGGAAGAGAGACAGGGGCAGAACCAGACACAGGCAGGAGACCACTAAGGCCTGGAAAGGGCCGCAGGGCATGCTTGTCCAGGGAGGTTTTGTGTCCATGCCCCTGGGCCACTAAACCAGCCCCAGCTAGGTAGATGAGTCTTCTTCTCATTCTTGTCCTGTGTCCCCTTCCTTCCTGGCCCAAAAGAGACAGTGCTAGATGGTTTCCAAGAGCTGAAGAGGATGTGTTTTCTGGGCTATTGTGTACCACGTCACAACATCTCAGCCAACTGCATAGCTGACAGTGGTCCTCTAAGCTTATTATGGAGCTGAAACATTCCCATCACCTAATGACATCATAGCATGACATGATGCATGTGTTTGTGACAGTGCAGGTATAAACTGCCAGGTCCATAAATGTAGAGTTCATACAATTTTGTGCAAAACATAAAACTTGATAACATGTGATTCTGTCACTGGCTAGTGTAGGTGCCATACTATAATTTTATCATTATTTTAAGAGTATACACTTACTAAAAAAACCCTATGAAATAGTCTGTTGTGTACTCGGGCAGTGTCATCATATATCTTGTGTTTACAGTATCTCTTGATTGCATCAAGAGGCTGCGTCTCGTGATTGACCTACGCCACCTCAGTCTTGCAGATATGCTCTGTGATGGTCCTACAACACGGACCTCGCCTAAGGAAACACTTCTCAGAACATCACATTGTGAAGTGACACATGACTCTACTTCCAAGTGGTTTTTGTTTATTTGCCATGCTAGGGAAGGAACCCATGGACTTAGGCGTGCTAGCCAAAGGCTCAACTCTGAGCTACACCTCCAGCCCAATACTTCAAAATATTAACCTCTGTGAAGCAAGCGCACCTCCTTGCCCATTCCTCACCATCCTTCTACCCATGCTCCCCCCACCTCAGAAAACAGACACTGGCTTCACTTTTACTTACTTTCTCTGAGACTGAGGACAACTGTTGCTTGCACAGGAAAGAGCTGGGCACACATTCAAAATTCCTCCAGAAGTTTGGGGTGGTTGGTGAACTGGAGCAATTATTACATTCCACAGAGTTTGAGCTTGCTGTTATTGGTAGCTTTAAATCGATGGCAATACATAAAGGCTTCATCAAATCAGTGCATCTGTCTGTGGGTGCTAAGAATTCATGAGGGAGAGATCCATTAGTGGTAAAAGAAGAGCAGATAAGGGGAGAGAGGGGGCAGGCAAGGCCAGGGCTTGAGGTCAAATGCCAAGACACAAGACAGGTGCAGGGAGATGTCTTTGGCATTTTGTCTAATGCTTGCCACTTAGGGCCTTTGCACCTGCAGCCAGAGGAAAGCAAGAATTAGGCAGCTAAGACAGGAGACACCGTGTTTTCGAAGGATGTGTAAAGGTGTGGGGTGACCGGAATTAAAAGCCTAGGTGGGGAGAGAGAACCCCTGTGCATGCTGCCTCCCCTTTTCCAGCAGAGGATGAGATGTGTGGCCGTCTGAACTGAAGTCAGAGTACAGAAAAGCTCCTATAACTTCAGTTTTTATGACTCTTAATACCCTCAGTGGTGTTATAAATAATTAATAAGGCATTTGAATTAGAAGTATTGTCCAGTGGTGACAAGGAAGGAAGATTAGTATTTACGGAACATGACATATAGTAGGCTTTCTGCCTGAGCTTTCCTACACTTTGTTGGTGCAGTTTAATCCACTTTGACTCCTTGCATTCCACAGCTTCTCCACTTACTCTTTCCTCCACCTGAGACTTTGGAACCCAGGTCGGTATCCTCTGTGAGTTCCTGTCCCCAAGCCTGTGTGGGAGTCCAGCATCAAGGGGACTGGTCCTCAGGATCTCCTTTCCCAGCACTGATTCAAGGCACCAAGTTGGAACAGACAGTCATCTGGAGTCTCGGAGAGGGGCAAGCGGAAGAGGAGGGGCAGGTGGACCAGAACGTCCCTTCTGGTCATCTTTTCCAATCAGCATGGTGACCCTCGCTGTTGACTGATCTCTGGGAAGGAGGCTGTGCTGGAGTCTCTGCCTGTCTTCCTCCCCTGTGTGCTGGGACCCTGCAGCCACATTGTGGCTTGGAGAACCTCCCTCACATTTCCTCTTTAGCTCAGGAGCTATTCCTCAGGCCTTGGCCAATTCTGACCTGTGATGACCTGTAGACCGTAGCCCCATGAGAGCAGGGACTTTGTTTCATACCCAGCTGTGCCTGGAACAGTGCACTTAGAAGGTATTAGTGAAATGAGTCTCTCATCCTTTCTTCCCTTGTACAGAATCATTTCCAAGGAAGCCCATATCCCATGGCAGGAGGGTGGGAAGCAGATGCAGAGGTGAGGATCCTGGCTTTAGTCAGCCTACTTGCTGCCCTTCCCAGCACCCTCCTGGGCTCCTGATGGGCACTGGCCTGGAGTCTGGGCCATAGGCACTGGCACAGAGTAGCCCCCGGGTCCCAGTGCCAGCCCTGTGGGCAGATCCCAAGGATTGGGCTGGAAGCTCTCCCTTTGCTGCTGGCAGGCCTGGACTGTCCCCACCGATTTATGTGATCAGTCCTCTTATAGATGGGAAGGACATGTGGCTGTCATCTGCACCAGAATGGTCAGAATGGTGCTCCAGAACTCTCACCCCAGAAGAAATACCAGTGTAGATTTGGTTCTATTTGTGTGCCACCCATTTCATACCAAAATTCAAGGAATGATCTGAGCCCTATAGGTTCCCTGTTCAGTATCAGCCTCTGTCGCCAGGGTCTCCAGGTCACCTGTCAGTCCAGATCGGAGGAACCCCAGGTTGGGACACTCCCCAGGCCTGGGAAGGGAGCCAGTTGCTTCATTAGCCATGTAAAGGGTCTCATGCGGGCAATACACCGGGAGCTTCTCTGCCTATTTGGGACTTTTGCCCATTGCTGCCCCTGACCTTCCTCCTCTTCCTCCTTCTGGGGGTCCTTCTGGGTCCTTCTCCTCGCACCTCCCTTCTTGGTAGTTAATAGGGCCTGGAAGGGCGTCCTGCCAACAGATGGCCAAAAGGCAGAGCAGGCAGCTGTGGCAGTGGCAGTGCCAGCAAAAGGACGAGCGATTAAAACAAAATGATTCATCTTGGGAATGAGTGCAAATCGCTTTCCATTTACAGGAATCGGGGCTGGGCTCCAAACAGCCTTTCTGGGCGGGGTGGGGAGACAGAGCCTGGGCCATTGACCATTAAGTAATGAGCTCCTCTGAGTGCTCCCTGCTGACTTGGTGGAGAGGGGATCTAGCTGGCAAGGTGGGCAGGAGAGCCAGGGGAGGGGCAGGGACACCCAAGCTGCTCAACTCCCTTAGGACCCGGGGAAGAGCAGGGCCCCTACCGGTGGAGACCCTGGGGATCTGGAGTGGCCCTGGACACCCTGTTAATGGAGACTCCAGAAAACAATCAGTCTGGAGCTGCCTAACCCTTGGCTCTGTGCCCCGGGAATTCAGAATCCCCAGGAGAATTAGAGCATTGGCTCAGTGTACATGGGCACTGTGGGCAGCTGGCAAAGCCAAAGGCATGGATCTTGTCCTTATGGGACAAGGCTGGGGCAGGTGGTCAGCTGATCCACAGAGGAGAGCAAAGAGCAAAGATCTGTGATAGAGACACACAGAGACCAGATCTAGCCGGTGGGCTGCTGGCCAGGAAAGGCACCCAGGGGCTCTTACATTGAGTCTTGAAGTTGACTGTTCTCCCAGTGGATGGGTGGTTGGGCAGCAGAGTAGAGTGGGGAATTAATCCACTAGAGCGATGAGCCTGAGGAAAGAACACAGGAAAACCCTGGTTGAAAAGTGCTGGTATATACCTGTTATCTAGCTACTCTGGAGGCTGAGGCAGGAGGATTCTAAGTTTGAGGACAGCCTGGACAATTTAATAAGACTCTGTCTCAAAATAAAATTAAAAAGGCTGAGGAGGTAGGTCAGTGGTAGAGCATTCACCTAGCATGTACAGGCCCTGGGAGCAATCCTTGGTAACAACAACAACAAAATGCGCTGGAAGAAAGAACCTCAGGAGGAGAGAGAACAAGCTCCAGGGAACCTAGGAATATTATGCTAGGGAATTTTTATGAAATCTGGTGAGGTCAGGTTGCACTTTTAGTCAAATTCCCCTCACCCTGGGTATTTTCACTCCTAGCCCATCAGTGAAGGCTGCTGGAGCCTAAAAAAAACGATCTGAAATGTGTATCAAGTTTAGCACTTATTTTAAAGGGCAGTAGATAAATGACTATTATTTTATTTTCTGTACTTTTACGTTTTTAAATTTCAGAACTGACTGCATTTTCATGTATCTGTATAGGTTTGTGTAATGCTGAAAATGAAGACGAAATACAGATTTTGTCATGATAAAAATGCCTATGATATATTTTTAAATTGGAGAACAAATAGCACATATAACATGATTCTGTTTTTGTGACAATAAAATAAATCTGGAAAGAAATATACCAAACCACTAAAATGGTTATGTTACTCTTGAGGGGTGGGATTTGGACATGGACAGTGGGAATGGGGACATATTTACTGTATATTCTCTGCCTTTTGGAATTATGTGAATCTCAACAATGATCTTGTATTATTCCTTTTTTTTTTTTTTTTTTTTTTTTTTTTTTT
>NW_004955406.1:39480716-39517394 GCF_000276665.1 Chinchilla lanigera | reverse complement strand
GAACTCACGACCTTGTGCTTGCCAGGCAGGCGCTTTGCTGCTGAGCTAAATCCCCAGCCCTGATCTTGTATTATTTTAAAACAAAAACCTGCCTGGTGTGGTGGCTCTCCTATAATCCTAGCTACTTGGAAGGCTGAGGCAGGAGGATTGCTTGAACCCAGATGTTCAAGGCCAGCCTAGGTAACATGGGGAGGCCTTTCTAAAAAAAAATGTCACATTTTAAGGATAACTTTAATTTTATTCTTTTTTGTTATTGTTGGTTTTGATACTTTGAGACAGGGTCTCTATGTAGTTGAGGCTGGCTTTAAACTCACTCTGTAGTCCAGGCTGGCCTGGAACTTGTGGTAATCTGCTTGCCTCAGCCTCCTGAGCCTCCTGAGCTGTAATCCCTCAGCTGGGATTACAGGTGTGCGCCACCGCTCCTGGCTTTGTGTGCATTTTCTTTTGGGTAGTGCATGTCCACTTCCATTTACTGAGACTGCGATCGCTCTGCTGATGAAGCCTGAATCTATGCCTCAGCTGCTGTTTCTCCCTTTAGTCTCAGAGGCCTATATCCTAGTGCCTATCAGACACATGCCCTTAGGTGGTCTATGCAATTCTAGATTCAACATACATCAAAATGTCATCATCTTCTCGCCTGTGCTACTGGTTTCCCCTTTTCGGGTCCTCCATCTCAGACAGTGGCATACACCTTTCACTTTGACAATGGCACTCAGCTCCTAATTGGTCTCCCTGACTACAGGCTTCCTCCATGTAAATTCACCTCTCATATAATAGTCAACCTAACAATCCTAAAATGCAAATCTTACCATATCATGCCCCGAGCACACCTGTCAATGACTCCTCATCGTCCTCAGATTGAAGTCAGGCTCCTTGGCTTGGCATTTGTGGCTCCCTTTCTCCCCAGTGCATCCTGGGTCACTGTCTGCCTTTGTGCTCGGTTCCACATGGGCCCAGACCTCTACATGTTTGCTCATGCCACTCTCTTGGCAAGAATCCTTTTCTTCCTATACCTAACAAATCCGTCACTGTGGACCCTGGAGAGCACTTCCACCAGGCTAGGAGAGGTGCCCCGTATGTGTTGTATGTGTTCTCGAGCATTCTTTTCTTTCTCTTTCCTTCAGAGCTGGTATCTTAGTTACTTTTCTCATTCCTAAGACAAAATACATGACACCCACACATTAAAGGAGGAAAGCTTTATTTCAGCTCACAGCCTGTAGAAGTGTCAGTCCATAGTGGCTGGCTCCAAAGCAGGGTGGCCTGGCAGAAGGGCATTGCAGAGGAGAGATAGTTGATGGCAAAGCAGGCTGGAGACAGACAAGCAGCAAAGGACAGCAGCGGCAGGAGCAATAAATCCGCCTCTTTCTTTCCCTTTATATTCCATCCAGTCTACAAACCTATTGATTGGTGCCACCCATACCTAGGGTGGGATACTCTTATCCCAGCACCATACCCTTTACCCCAATATCACACTCTTAATCCACAGCACACACCCTAATCCAGCTACCTTTAAAATTCCCCACCGATGACTCCATGAGGCTTAGTTACTTTTCTCATTCCTAAGACAAAATACATAACACCCACACATTAAAGGAGGAAAGCTTTATTTCACAGGGGGACATCTATATACCAGCCATAACAGCTAGATATTGAAACCAGGGCCTTCACACTGAGCTAAATCCCAGCCTTTTTGTAATTATTTTGAGACAGGCTCTCCCTAAATTGTTAGGTTGCCCAAACTGGGCTTGAATATGTGATCTCTCTGCCTCAGCCTCTCAGAGTGCTATTTCCCACACACCACCACTGCATTATTTTTCTTGTGTTTATCAACACATCCAGCAAATTTCTCATTTGCTATGTGTATCTCCCTCTTCTCTGTATGTCCTGGGAGCATTATATACAGTTATACACCTTTACATCCTGGCACCTCAGGACTGCTGTGTGGTGGGCGCAGAGTATACACATGTGTGATTGACTGCGTTCACTCTCTGTTCATGTGTTCCTCTCCTGCTTCCTCTGGCCGCAGCAGGCTTCACCCAGGACTTCTCTTTCTCCACCAGGATTTTTCATCTACCCCTTGGCCTCTCCGCTCCACCCCTGCTCCGCCTTCCCACTCTCTGCCCTTGTCCCCAGGTGTGGCTCCCTCTCTTCATTTTCCTAGTTATTTCCTCTCTCAGCTTTTCTGCTTCTTCCATTCTACTTTACACCCCTCATCCATCTTTCCAGACGCTTCTCTGCTGCTCTTCTCTCCTAAAGGGGCACTCAGGGCAGTCGCAGCCCACTGGGGCCCAGGTGTCTGCAGCAGGACTCTGTAATTACCTTCACAGTGGGGCTTAATGACTGCACAGCGTTCCCACCTCAACCCACAGGATTTCAGATGCACAGCCTAAGGCCTCACCTTGAAGGTTAGATGCCCACCCGACCATACCCCTCTCTAGAAGGTCTTTTGGAAGAAGCACCTTCACAGCCCTGAGGGGGAGAGAGTCACGCGCTAACAGCTTTTCTAAGCTTCTAAACACAGGAACCAGGTTCATTCTTTAGTTCTCAGCACCCTCACCCCATTGTGAGGACGCTGTGCAGCATTATAAGCTGAGCTCTGCCATGAGAGCAGCCTAGGCGATTGTTGCACTCATTCAGTCATGTATTGAAGATTTACTGAGCTCCTATGGACACCATTCATTAGGACGGAGGATCCAGACACCAGCCCACAAGGGAGTGTGCCCACGCTAAAGCTCAAAGAAACTCACAGTCTTGAGGTCGGGGATATAGCTCAGTGGCACAAGTGCCTGCCTGGAAAGCGCAAAGTCCTGAGTTCGATTCCTGGTACCAAAAAAAAAAAAAAAAAAAAAAAAAAAAAAGCCAGAAATTCATGGTCTGATGAAATCTGGAAACAATTTTAATAAATTAAGAAGGCCTTAGTAGAGGTGAATACATACCAGAGACTACGGCTCACAGAAGAAGCTCCTGGGGATGCCTGTGTAGCAGGAAGGTTTGACAGAGGTGAAACGGGAGACACAAATGGAAGCTGATGAGGCAGACATTTGCCGTGTTTTTGGTTACTCAGAACCTGAGCAGCCTTCTGATTTCAGAAGGAATTCCACAGCCCATGGGTCCTGTGGAGCTGGGTGGGTGGGGGGTGGGGGGTGTTTACCTTCTACTGCACATGCATGGGGGAGGGGGGCTTCCTCTTTTGCTCCCTTTAACCAATGAGTGTGGGTCTTGGAACCTGAGTTCAGCCAATCTGATGTCTCCCCTTTGGGGTCCTTGGGGCTCAGAACTTGACAGTGACAGAGGGCATGGGCAGTAGACCTTCATTCCCTGAATGGCACCTGGCCCAAAGTCCCAGAGCAGCAGCAAGCGTCTGGTGTGTGAGGAGGTGCGGGCGGCAAGGGGCAGTTCCAGCAGCAGTCCCTGAGTAAGGTGCTTCCTGCCATGTGCCTGAAGAGTGCCCTGGACCCCTTGTTCCTGACTGAGGGAGCTGCTCCCCATCAACTCTTCACTTTGAGCAGAAACCTGCCTTCCGGGTGGGATCCTACCCTGGGCCGCTGTGCCAACCTTTCTATGTCACAGCAGACATCTTCCGCTGGGCTGGTCCTCCGGCACCTACTGGTCAATCCCAGTGACTGGGATGCTTGCTGATCAGTGGAGAGGTCAGCTGCAGGCAGGATGCCTGTGCATGCAAGGAAAGGTGGCTCTCTGCCCTCAGCCCCAGGCCACCACGTGCCCGGAGGGCCTGCTGGATGCAAAGATCCAGCTTTAAACTCTCCCTGCCAGCACAGCTTCAAGGGTTGCTTGGTGGAAGCTCCTACTCAAATGGGAATCTTCTTTATGGGAGCCCTGTCAGATGGGCACCTTGCCTCTGCTTGAATTCACTACTCCATAGGGCAGCTGTATCTTCGTGACCTTGAGCAGGGCATTTAGGTGACTGCCTGAAGGTCACACACTCTGCCTATCAGTGGAGCTTCTGGGTCTCCCTTGCTGTCCTCTTCCTGCTTCTCAGGACTTCTCTCTGGGCTCACTGGCCTCCTTAGCGCCTCTTTGCCCAAGAGGCAAGGGGTGGTGGAGGACGTGTATAGCCTGGGGCCTCCACATCACCAGCCTGCGGGCTCCACAGAGCTGATGGAGGCAGGGTGGATGTGTGGCCCTGGGGGATCCCCCCTCCCATTTCTCATTTTCTCTCCTGTGTTCGTTTGGGCTGGAAGATTGGAGCTGCGGCATGCGGGGGTGGCTGGAACCGTGTGTGCGCGCACGTGTCTGCGTACAGCCGCGTGGGAGGGCGTCGGCGCGGGAGCCTCTAAGTCCAAGACCGGGCAGCCTCCCATTGCCAGTGAGCTCAGGCTCTGACACACAGCTCCCACCGTTTAGGCCTTACAAACTTTCCTAATGTTGACAGGAACAAATATGAAGACGCTGATAGGCTGTATGGTTTCCTTGGCAACCTCAAAACAGGGGGGGGGAGGAGAAGGTGGGAAGCCGCGAGAGGGTGGGGTTGGACTCCACCACTCAGCTCAGTCTGGCACACACCCTCCTCCCTCCCCCCAGAATAGCTCAGGATAAAATGTTGAGCCAGTTCCTGGCCCACAGGGATGGAGCCAGGAAGGACAGAGATATCTATGGATGAGGCAAGGGAGAAATGCGGCTCCAGAACCTGCTTCCTATGGGAGTCTAGCTCCCTGCTCTCTTTTCTCATTACAGCGACTTATCTCCCTCGGTCTTCCGCCTCCCTCCCTTCTTCCCTATCCCTCTCCCCACCGCACTACACTCCCTCTACAAAAACCGGAAGCCCAACCCGGGGTTCTCAGCCTGACTGGCAAGGAAGCAAGGAGTGCAAGTCTCCCCTCCCCCAGCAACCCCACATAGGGACAGCTCCATTCCTAGAAAGCGGGGGACCTAACTGAGTTGGAGGCGGAAGACAGGCTGTTCATTAAGAACAAAAGAGGTTTATTAGTAATTAGTGAAACTGCTTCCCCCAAGCAAGGTCCCCTCCCCAGTGCGTGCGCTCACAGCACCTGCCCTAGGAGCCGCTCCCAGGGCTCCGGTGGCACCCACACCCAGCACTGCTGGGTAGCCCGGCCCTTTCCCAAAACGCAGGCCTCTGGATCCACTGAGCCCTGACCCCTGCCCCGCTGTAAGGAACCCCAGCCACCTGGTCCCTTAGTCTCTACTTAAGAATCAGGGTCAGATGCAAACAGCCCAAAGCTGCCTAGCCCTGCAACTATACTTCAGAGCTGGCCATACCACTGGCCCTTGGCATAAGCCAGACACCAAGCAAGGGTCCCTGCTGGATTTTCAGAATCTCCTGTCCTTGTTAGGGCAGTAGATGCATTCTGGAAGCAGGTTCAAGGCAGGGAAAAGAGCCAGGGGCTGTAGGGCCAGGTATCTCTCCAGCCCACCTGGCCAGTCAGTCTAGAGATTGGCTCGAGTGGAGGACAGGGTGCTGCTGGGAGTGGCGGGTGGGGGGGCGGCATTCCAGTGTGGGCCAGGCTCAGAGCAGCTGTGGTGGGGAGGAGATAGCCATACTTCTGGAGGCCACATTCCCAGACAAAATCCTGGGAGGCAGAGCCTGACAAGCATTAGTGCATGGGGAGCAAAAAGGGGGCAGAAGATTTGCAAGGAGCCACCTGGTCCCTTAGCCTTCTGAGTCTAATCCTCCTTTCTCTATCCATGCCTGCCCAGCCCATACCCCCTAGGTGTGCTGGACAAGATCTCTTCGGCTTTCTGCTTCCAGGGAATCAAGGATTCTGGGGATGATCACTGTTTCCTCCCCAGCGTCCTCCCCAGTGCGTCCTGATTGGATCTAGCAGAGTCCATTGTCTCTACTTCATGAGTTTCATCTCCACAAGCTCCTCTTTAACGTGCTATCGCCCCACTTTTCCTGCCCAGGATCTCCCATCACCCTTAGCTCCCTCCATATCAGGCAGCAGGCCAAGGCCTTCATCAGACCACCCCAGGGAGAAGGGACAGCTGCCTGCCCCATCCTGGCAATCAAGGGATCAGAGACACTGAGTCCTGAGGGTCCTATGCCCCCTACTTGCAATCTGAGGATGGAGCAACCTAGAGAATATGATAAATGTGTGATGCTCCAATAGGTGGCTTAGAACAGATTGTGACAAGGACAAAATATCCAGAAGAGGGGCGGTGGGTGGGAGAATAACTCAGGAAACCCAGGTTTCAGGCTTGTGATCCTTTCCCTCTCTCTCTCTCTCTCTCTCTCTCTCTCTCTCTCTCTCTCTCTCTTTCTCTCTCTCTGTCTCTCTCTCTTTCCTTTTGCTTCCTTTGTCTACTCTAGAATAGCTTTCCAAACTTCATATAGGCATGTGTACCCCATGTAAAGGAAAGAACTTTTCCTCAGATACCTTGAGGAGAAAAATGGGCACAATGGATGCAAGGGTGATTTCTTTATAAAT
This sequence comes from Chinchilla lanigera, assembly GCF_000276665.1. NCBI lineage: Eukaryota > Metazoa > Chordata > Mammalia > Rodentia > Chinchillidae > Chinchilla > Chinchilla lanigera. Next base: position 39,510,987 of record NW_004955406.1, on the reverse strand, counting down.
GTATCATGCTTGGGGTCCTCCGAGGTCCCTATTTTGAGTGCTGAGCTCCTCCCCACACACACTGGTTTGATCTCTCTCAACCTGGTGCTGTGCTGCCAGTGAAACCCAGTGCCTTCTGTGGCCAGTGACCCTGATGAACGGAGGGAGTCCTGGCTAGGCAGACAGGGCAGTCCCCACTGAATGGGTGGAGCACAGTCTAAGTTGATTTTTATGTGCTGATGGGCATGAGGAAGCTGTGGTTGGGGTGTGTTATGACTTGTGTCTGGATGTCCCCCCAAATCCTCATGCAGTCACGGGGTGGGCTTCTAGAGTTTATGACTGATTCGATGTCCAGTGCTGGGATTATGGGTGTGAGTGCTACACCTGCCCTGGGGTGGGTAGGTTACATACAATATAAGGAAGGGAAAGAGGCTTGCTCTACTCCTCTCTTTTTGCTCTTGCTGCTTTTGTTATCTTCCACCACCATGAACTGTTACCCTGTGCCATGTGCCACTCTGCCTTGGAGCCAGCCGAGTATGGAGTATGGACTGACACCTCCACAAACTGTGAGCTAAATAAACCTTTTCTTCCTTAATTTTTGGTGTTGGGTATTTTGTCTCAGCAACGAGAGAAAAGTAACCAAGACAGGGTGCTATGTAATAGAATCTCTAAGTTCTGAAGATGCTCTTCTGGGAGAGCCTGGAGACATTAAAGTTTGTCCCATTGTCTTAATCACTTCCTGGTCACTGGAACGAAATACCTGATATCCACAACTTAAAGGAGGAGAAGCTTATTTGGCCCACATTTCAGACTATGGTTGGCTGGCTCCAAGCCAGAAATGTCATGGTAGAAGGGCCTGGTGGAGAAAAGTTGCTCACATCATGGGAGCCAGGAAGCAGAGAGAGACGGAAGGGCAGAGCTGGAGAGAGCACTGCAGCCTTCCAGTTCACACCCCCAGCAAGCCACCTCTTCCAACCAGACCCCACCTCCCAACAGGCCTCTGAGCTGAGCTCACCAGTGGATAAATCCACAGCTGAGTATAGCGCCTGTGATCTAATAGCTCTCCAAAAGTCCCACTTCTGAACACAAAGGAATTTTGGCTCATGGGCACATGCATTCTGGATCCAAACCACAGCAGCCATAGAACTAGAAAGTACAGTCAAGGAACTTCAGGGCCAAGGAGACTGGGTACTTACTTCTGGGACCTTTCTGCTCAGCTACCTTGTATGATTTTCCCAGGGCCGCTGTAACAATATCTTACAAATGTGGAGCTTACACTAATGGAAATATATTGTCTCACAGGTCTGGAGAAACAAAAAATCAAGGTGCTGACAGTGTTGGAGCTTTGGCAGCTCACAGGGAGGATCAGTCCCAAGCCTCTGCCGTAGCTTCTGGAGGTTGCTGCTATTCATGGCAGTCCTGGGCTTGTAGAAGCATCAACCCCATCTCCTCCTCTGTCTTCTCATGTTTTCCTCTCTTCTTACAGGCACATGTGTCATTGGGTCTAGAGCACACCTCAAATCCAGGATGGTTTCTTCTTGAGGTCTTTAATTACACCTGCAGAGGCCACTCTATTTCCAAATGAAGTCATAGTCTGAGCCTCCCACTGTGCATGAATTTTGGGAGCTGTTGTTTAACCCAATACATCCCTTAATTCCATGCTCAGCGGGGTGGGGGTTAGAAGACCTCTAGAAGCTTGATCACCAGTTATATGGGCAGGATGTTCAGAGGACATGTGGAACCTGATGTTCTAACCCCATCTCTCCCAAGTCCTCATTACCCTGAGCTTTCTAGAAAGTTGAAAAGAAAAATAATTGCATCTTATTCCCCAAGGATAGGCAGGGATGGCCCTCCTTCTCCCAAAAGAGATGCCACCATCTGGAATATTTCCTTGGAAAATAAATGGCAACCTGGACTGCTTTTCTTAGCTGGACTGGTATCTCCCTTCTGCCTACCTTAGCCCACCTTGCTCTCACTCCATGTCCTTCTTGTTGGTCTGTCCTTGAGGTTGGGACAGGTTTTCTCATCTGCCACTTCCCAGTGCTCAGCATTCAGCCTGCATTGATCCTGTCTGTCTCTGACTTTGCTTGGAGAGGGTATGTCAGAGGCATTCAGCAAGCCAGGATGAGACAATCCACCTAAACACATGATTTTGTATTTTCTCTAGGAACCGTCTCAGCTGTTAGTCTCTGTACCTCCTTCTGCCCCTCCAGCCTTGGGGCTGGTGACAAGCTTAGCTGTGACTCTTTCCTTGCCTCACAGCCCTTAGCCATCCCTGTCCTCTACAAACTCTGCACAATTACTCTCTAGTGAAAGAGAATGCCAGGAAGACAAGGTGCAGGTAACCTGGCCATCGGTCACTGTAATGGAAGGATCAGCAATCATTACTGTGATGAATTGCTTTCGTGCTCCTATCACAAGTAGCGCCCCAGGAGGGAGAAGTCAGATTTACACAGCACACCCCACCCCTCTATATTCATCTTTTCTTGGTATTTTGAAGAGAAAAGAGGCCAGAATTGAATGATTTGGGTCCCTCTCTCCTTTCATCCCTTCCTTTTTTGTCAGAGTACTGGGAAGTGGACCAGGGCTTTGGCACTGTGCTACATCTCCAGCCCTACTTATTTATTTATTTATTTATTTATTTATTTATTTATTTATTTATTTATTTAATTTTGAGACAGGCTCTTGCTAAATTGCTAAGTTGCCCAGGCTGGGCTTGAACTTGCAGTCCTCCTGCCCCAGCCTTTCGGAGTGCTGGGACGACAGATGTGCCACACCATGACCAGGTCAGGGGTTCTTCTTTAGAACAAGATGGCGGCAAGCAGGCAAAGGGGCAGAGAAAGCTGTCATTGGAGGGTTGAGCAGCTCTCGCTCCTGTCTCCATCTGTGGGCCTGCTAAGGTTATAGAGCTTGGGGTCTGCTGGTGAGAGCCCATCCCGCCTAAGCAGAGTGCAAGGGCGGGTAAAAACATCGATCCAGGAGCAGAGCTTGGGGGACAGAGAGAGTCGGGGGCCAGGGCATGCCAAGGGTCGGTGGCTGAGCAGCAGTGAGACCCAGACCCCAGATGGATCTTTCCAGAGCCACACATTTAGGGGCTGGGGATGTAGCTCAGTGGTAGAGCAACTAGCTAGCATGAGTGAGGCCTGAGGTTTGAGCCCCAGAACTGCAGATGAGAAGAAGAAATTACAATATAAATTACTATTATTTTAGGCTGGATTCTGAGCAACAAATTGTGTATATTACCTGATTTAATCCTTAGTACACCATTGTGAGGTAAGGGCAGTTATTTGTTTTACTGGTTGGAGAAATAAAGCAGAAAAAGATTAGTATTTGCTTAAGATCAAACAGTAAGTTGCTGGAGGCTGGATTTGAACTCAGGTTTGTCTCATCTCACAGTCAAGGAGTGCTGGCAAGCACCTGGTTAGACAGCCTCCCTTTCTCCTCAGTTACTGGTGGGGTTGAGACCCCTGGAGTTGTAGGGTGAAAAGAGGGGCGACTATAAGGTGAGAAGCAGGAGCCCTAATATTGAGGCAATGCGTGGATTTGCTGAAGAGGGAACCCCAGTGACTGCTACTGGGTGCCCTTGTAGGGGTGGGGAGAGCCTGGCTGTCCCCAGAATCAGGAGGTGACAGGCATTGGAAATGAGGTTTATCGAGGGAGCATGGGGTGGCATTAACTACGTCCAGGCCCATCTTCAGAGTTCCCTGCCCCAGCCCCCTCCATGGAGGGAAAGACCCCTTACCTCTCTTAAGTAACTTCTGCTCTGCCGCTTGGGTGCACAGAGCCACTCACGCTCCTTGTGGTTGTTTTGGACTAGACCTGTGCTTTATTTTAGGTGGTTACTTTCATCTTCATCCTTCACTCTTGCTCCTGTTTCCCCTCCATCACAGCCACTCACTTCAGTGCGTTAAACATACGTCCTTTCAGGCTGCTCCCCACATGCAGATAGAGATATTTTTGTGTGTTCTTGTCGTGACGCCATTACCAAAGATGCATGATTCATGGGAGTAAATCTCACTTCTGCTGTATTCTACTGGCTCTTAATGCGTGTAACTGGCTGTGTATGCTGAGTCTCACCATTTCTGTATCCACTCGGTGGCAGTTGTTTAAGACCCATTCGTGTTGCTATGTGGGCTTTTTATAGCATGGTGTTCCGTCACCAGCATGTACCTCGGGACTAGCCATTCCTAGCTTGCTTCCAACTCCCAGAGTAACAAAGAGGCTCTCACACACATCTGCGGTCTGTGGGCTGTTGCTGTGGAGCAGGATGCAGGCCACAGGGTGTGTGGATGTGTCCCAGTCCTCTCAGCCTCTCGCTGGCACTTGCTGCCTGGGTCAGGCATTGAGCATTAAGCTCTGGCTTCTAATTGCTGGTTATGTCTTCGCTTGCCCTTGTCTTGTCCTTCCTGCTACATCCCAAGTGAAATGCGAGACCATGTTCCACTCACACTTGTGTTCCTCTCAGGTCCTAATGTACCTTTTCTCCGTAGCTGGCATTTTACAAACTCTTTTTTAATAGACTGAGCTGACATCCCCTTTCTCACTGGAATGCAAATTTCCTGAGAGCCAGATTAACTGTGTCCTGTGCATCTTGACATCTATTTATTCACAATCTCACTATAGACTTTCTAAGACTTGGTTCATGACCTTTTCTGAGATGACAAAATAGTACCTTTGTGAGTACGAGTAAACAGAGGCAGGCATGGTGCTGCAAGCCTGCAATCTGAGCACTTGGGAGACAGACTGAGAAAGGATTGTGAGTTCAAGGTCAGCCTGTACTATATAGTGAGACTCTGTTTCCAAAACCAAAACCAAAACCAAAACCAAAACCAAAACCAAACAAAACAAAACAGCAAACTAGACTGAAAGCTGGGAGATCAGAGGGCTGCATAATTAGTTTTATGACCTTAAGTTTCTCCTCTAACCTCTGTTCCCCTTTATGTACACTAGGAAGGTTTGGTGGCTTCTTGCTGATAGTCTGAACTTGAGAAGAACAGGACTGAGTGTTATCAGCTGCTTCTTCAGGAGGAGAAGTGAGGACAGAGAGGAAGATGAGGCAGGGTGCCCGTCTAGGTGAGGCTCTACTTCTTCCTTTTTTTGGTCTCCCCCTTACACAGTTTGGTTTGACCTATTTCCAGAATGTTCATCATTGAAAACATAGGGTCCCACAGATGGAGCAAAGCTTTCTTGGAGAGATCTAGAATATCTTCCCAACAGACAGAGGAAGCTGGACCCTGTGACACATGCCCGTAGTTCCAGCACTCTGGAGGCTGAAGGACGAGGATTGCAAGTTAGAGCCCAGCCTGTGCAACTTAGTGAGACTCTGTCTGAAAATTAAAAAAGGAAGATACAGTCTAGTGTGAGGACTCAGGGACCAATCCCCAGTACTGCAGGAGGGTGAGGAGGGAGAAGGTAGAATGGTCAAAGGCAGATTACAGGACTGTAGTAGTAACTGGGGCAATGACTGGAATTCAAGGGTGCATTTATCACGGGCAACAAGATTGGAGGGCAGAAGAAGTAGAGCAGATCTGTGGGGCACTGTCACTTCAGACACATGTTTATCAGGGCCAACCCAGGGGACTCTGCCGTTGCCCACCTGAAGGTACCTGTTTGAGAGGGGTGATGGTGCTAAGGGAAGAGAATAATGTGGACATATGCATCCAAGTTACCCCAAGGAAATCAGATGAGATACCAGGAGCAAGCCCAGGACTGGCCTGGCTCACAATCAGGATGCAGGAAAATCCCTGTGGGAGAGGTCTGGGAAGGAGAACCTGGCCTTCCAGCAAAGGTCAGTGGCTCTGGGAGGCCAACAAGGGTGAGGAGGAGAGTGTACCAGTGTTGGGGGGTCTGTGTGAAGCTGTTTGGGGTCAGCACCAAGGGATGCTGGGCACTCAATGCTGAGGAGCTGCTTAGGATGAGAGGCTATCAGGATTGAAGACGGACCTGCTCAGGGCTGTGGGAGCCCCAGGAGGAAGCCACCAGCCAAAAGGACAGGACTGGAACTGGCTGACCATCACTTCTGCTGTATTCTACTGGCTACAACACTCATAGGCCAGACCAGATTTCCCGGGAGTTGCAGTATGTCCCACTTCTCAATGGGTCACTGGTCAAAGAACTCTTGGTTGTCTTTATTCTCCCAGGCATGATGCTATAAAATCCTCCTGATCAGTCTTGTCCCTTTCCCTTTCCCCTCTCCCCAGCTGTTGGCCTGCAGCCTCCACATTCTTCTGTCCCAAGCACAAGTCCTCCTCTTGTCCCTGCTGCTGAGTTCCTGGTCCAAGCATGGTCATTCCTCTTCCAGAATCCACACCCAGTGTTCCTGCCCTCCCTTTCCTGACAGCCATTTGGACCCTTTTCTAGCATGAACTTCATCTTGGAAGAGCTTCTCCCTTTCCCTCTAACAGTACCAGCTCTTTACTATTTTTTTCTTTCTTCCTCTCTTTCTCTTTTTCTTTTTCAGTGCTGGGGAGGGAACCCAAGACCTCACATGCTTCGCAAATGCTCTCCCACTGTGTTGTACCCCAGCCTCAGAATCAACTCTCTCCTAGTACTTTCCAACAACAGCTGCTGCCTCTCTATGAAGAGGGCTCAGCTTCCTCTTTGCTCCCCACCATGACTTCTAGACTATTCTCAAAACAGGGCTTAAAGTTGAATGATTTCATTAAAGTTTCTCAATCCAAGTGGAAGCTGAGAAGAGATACAATTAATCAGCCAAGAACGTGTATTGATTGGGATTCCCAGTCCAGTGGGGAACCAAGCATGAGGTTGCATTGTGAGACTGCTCTTGTTTGGATCCTGAATGTCCTCCAGAGACCATGTATTGAAAGCGTGGTCCCCAGGCCATGGTGCTGTTAGGGGTGGTGCAACCTTCAGGAAGTAGGGCTCAGTGGAAAGAAGTTAGGTCTTGTGACTTTGAAGAGGGAGATTGGGACACCAGCCCTCCTCTTCTTCTCTACATCTTGGTCTCCAGGAGGCCAGCAATTTCCTATACCACATGCTCCCGCTATGTTGTACTGCCTCTCCACAGGCCTAAAAGTGACCTCTAAGACTTCTAATACCATGAGCCAAAATAAATATTTTCTCTTAGAATTTGTTTACCTCAGGTATTTTGTCACAGTAACAGAAAGCTGATTATCACAGTGACCATCAGATATGAACAGGGCAGTAGGTTGCACCATATAGCGAGCTCCCAGAGGACAAAGATGAAGTCTCATTTGCATCCTTAGAGCCCAACACAATAATACTCAACAATGTTAAATGTAGGAGTGAATAAATGAATGGCTCCATTTTATCATGGGTATAAAATTATCTCCAGAAAGCCAACCTCTCCTGGCTTAGATGAAAGGTAGTTCACATGAGTCATGTAGAAGCCTCCAGAGCAGTTTTGGGATCAAGGATTAAAATTCTTTAAAGAGTTTTGTCATCTGGCCACCCGCTGATGTTAGTTCTTCTCATCCCAGATGACGGTGCTCCTAACGCCAAAACTCTATATGACCTCAGATCTGACTCACAGCCTCGTCCACCCTGCACACCCTCTGCTCAGGATCTTGGTAATTCAATATCCTTGTGAAGCTGCTGTTTCTTTTCAGGGCTCTTGATCTAACAGCTCTTGACCTCAGCCTGCTGTTGCTGGGCTCCAACCTTGCTCTCCAGATTATTTTTAGACCCTATGCTGTCAAGCCAGGTGCCCCCTCTCTTACCACACATGTTCACGTTGGACGGGCACTCCCCAAGAGTCAGCACAGGGATCCTCCTGTCCGCATGCCACAGTCTAGCTATAACACTGCCTCCTTCGCTCAAGTTGTACTGATTCACCTCTGCTTTCCTCAAAGTCCCAGGCTCTTAGCAGTCAGATCATCTCTGACTTCCGGTCACGTGAATCGGGCTTCACCTCCTCTACTTTGATGTAAGTTTGCATGGAGACGAAGTTGTGCCTCGCTCATTTCCTGCCACACCAGATCATCCCAGCTCCTAGCATAGGAGCTTTGCCATTTCATCCTCACAGCATTCCATCTTGTAAGGAATCCTCTTTCTTCTCTGCCATCCAGGAGGGGCTGTGAATAATGCAGCCCTGCCCCCACCTCCGCAGGGTTATCAGGGCAGCAGATGAGGCTGTTGGATGAAATACTCCATCCCTGGCATCAGAGATGACTGTAGGGACAGGCACACAACAGGACCGAGTCAGGGTCTGCTTTGAGATTGGCTGCATCTAGGGCAGAGAAGCGCCTTACTTCCTCTGGGTCTGGAAGCTATAAGGATGATGTAACTTGCACTGGCTTGTGGTCATCTCTCTGGGTCATACAAAGGAGACTCTTTGCTCTAGGAGAGAATGAGCCCAACCTCAAAGAAGCAGAGGCAGAGCTGGGCAAGGTGGCACATGCCTATAATCCAAGCTTTCCAGAGGATGAGGCAGGAAGATCACAAGTTTGAGGTCAGTCTGGGCAATTTACCAAGATCCCCATTTCAAAATAAAATTTTAAAAAGAGGAGGCTGGGAATGTAGCTCAGGCTTCCCTGGGTTTACTTTGCAGTACTGAACAGGAAGAAAAAAAAAAGAGAGAGAGATGAAGCAGAGACATTCTAGTCCAGCTGTTTCACAGTTAAGGAAGCAGGAATACTGGGAAGTAATTCACCTAAAATCCTCTTCCTAAGTGAGTGAGAGAGCCAGGATTTGAACCCAGGCTGTGTGATTCTAGACCAGTCAAGCCCTGCTGTCTTCTGTACGTAAAGGGAAAAGGGACGGACTTAGGCATCTGTGAGCTGGTGTGAGAGGTGACGGCCCCCTTGAAGCACCGAGATCTAGCTGTGCCTGGCGCCAGCTGACTCATGGCTTCAATACATTCCCTTTCTGGGCTTAAAATAGTTTGTGTATCAGTCACTTGCGACCTCCTGGGTTCACTTAGGAATAATGTGTCTTTAAGAAGAAGCCTTGTTATTTCTGGGTTTGTATCCAGGCACTTCCTCTTACTTAGCACCTAAGCTTGGACAAATTACTTGACCTCTCAGGCCCCTGGAGGTAAATGACATATCCTCTCAGGGTGGAGGGACTGGGACTGGGACTGAGATTATGCGGAAATGCACTTAACACTCTGCTAATACAATTGAGGTACTCAATAATTGTTAAAGCTCTATGCTTCCCTTTCCCTGTGTGGAGTAGCTGTTCAATAAGCATTTGTTGAATTGAATTAAAACCCTCAAGTGGCTACAGGATGCTGCCCGCGTTTGCAAGCAGCTGGATGAAGCTGCCAGTCACCAATAAGGGTGGTTTTTCAGCCCAAGGAACCCCTTACTCTTTTTGGCCATTAAAAAAAAATGATTCTGCTCTTGTCCTGTTTCCCCATAACCGTCTCCTCGCTGGCTTCCAGATCTCTCCAACAGCACAAATGGTGCCTGTGACAGGCACTGCAGAGGGAGCGGCCTGAACCCCTCTGCCGCTCTCCCTTCCCCCTTCCAGTTTCCATCCACATCCACCCACTCACTGGGTCTTACCGACTCGCCTTGTAGGTTTCTCTGACACTCACTCTCCCTTCCCCTGCTGACAGTGCCCCAGCTCAGAGGCCCACGGACTTTCTGGAGGTCTGCAGCAGCTCCCTGGCTGACCTCCATCCAGAACAGCTAGAAACACCTACATTTAGGTGACCAAACCTCCCTTTGCCTTAAAACTGCCTACAGGATAGTGGGTGAAGCCTTGGCAGACACCCAAGGCTCTCCTGGGCTGCCAGCCCCTGCCTGGATGGCCAGACTAGTTTCTACCTTGCTATCTCAAGCTTCTGTGCCTGCTTGGGGGCTCCCTCTGCCTTGACCTGGACGCCTCCCTGCCCCCCTTACTCATCCTTTAAGATTCTGTGCATCTGAGTCTTATTTCTGGATATAGTCACTGAGATTCCACCCCCACTCCGGGATGAAGGGCTCCTCCTGTGTTCCCACTGCTCCATACACAGTTATGTCTTTTCTAATGGACAGGATCACTTCACACACCTGCTCTGAGGCCTTGCTTGTGTTTGGATCTTTGCACCCAGCAACAGAGCCTGCACCCAGGGGCCCCTACCCTGGCTTGTAGACATCGCAGAAGCTCCCCATGAAAGGAGCAGAAAAGAGAAAGGAAACACAGCTTTTCTTTTCTATTCCCCTCTCCATTCAACTCCTGATTCTCATTTAGTCCCTTGCTTGGTTTTTTTCCCCCTCTCTGTATTAAACCCAGTGATTCTCTTAAAGACAAATGTAGCAAGCTTAGGGTTTAATTACTGGGGTCAAAGGGGCATTTTCTCACCTTGTAAAGTGGGGAGGGGTCTCATTTCCTGGCTTTACAAGGTGAGAAAACTCCACCAGTGGTGGGAAAGGTGAGAATTTTCCCTAGATCCTGTATGTTGTAGGATCGCTTGTGTCACTGTGTAATTCTCCATATAGCTTTGCATGCATGATACATGAAGAGGTAACCTTTGACTACCTCAAAATACCCCCATCTCAGTGTTTAAAAGGATGAAGTTATTTCATTATAACTAAATATAGGCGATGAGTCTGCACTGATGCATAACTTAGGCAAATCCATGCAAATCCCTTGCAGATTGGGGGATCCTGAGCCCATCCCCAGTTACTTAGTCTGAGGCCTCTAGCACTCCTCCTTCCCCTGCTGCTGACCTTGAGCCCCAGGACTCTGCAGGATCTGGTGGGTTGTGGGCCTGGATGCAACCCTGGGCAGGCAGGAGATGGGCCCGGGAGACAGTGGGCAGGACTTCGTGGGAGGTCGCGCTGGGCAGGAGTTCAGCTGTTCAGTGGCTACATGGCGAGAGTTTTATTCCTCTATAATTCTCATTTTTACCCCCCTCTCCAATCTGTTTCTCATTAAAAAGAGATGTGCGCTCCTTTCTGCCTTACCTCCCGCCTGGTCTCTGCCTTGGCCCAATGCAGGGACCCGGCTGCATCTGCTCTTGCTTAAGGCACAGACTAATTCAAACCCAAGAGGCAATGTGGCCTGCCCCTACCTCCCCAGATGGAAAATTTGGCCTCAGCCTGCCCTTGACTGGAAAAAGCAGGGTCAGCTCATCAGAGCAGAGCGGAGTTGTTAGCTAGCGTTCCTCTTTTGGAAGGGACTATTAGGAAGGCGCAGCTCTGGAGGGGTTACCTGGCTCCTGCTGGCCCCAGCCAGCCATGTGGGAGGCAGGGTTCTGCAGCAGGTGTCGCCCTGCCAGGGCCAGAGAGCTTTATTAGAGAGCGGCGAAAGACTGGGGCGCAGGGGTGGCCATGCAAGGGATGTGTTTAGGGGACATGAGCTAAAGCAGGCTAAAGGGAAGTGACTGCCCCTATTTTTCTTTTTGCTTTTTCCAGTCCTGAAGGTTGAACCAAGGGCGTTCACACTGAGCTGTATCCCCACCCCTTTTTATTTTTCATTTTGATCCCAGGTCCTGCTATGCTGCCAGGCCTCAGCCTCCCAGAGTGCTGGGACTGCAGGCATTTGCCCCTACACCCAGTTTAAAGAGCCTTGTTCTGTCACAGCTGCTGCTTTGCAGACGATGCTGGGGCCAAGCCCACTGCTTCCTCTTCCCTGTTCCTCCTGCTTCCTGATTGTGGGAAGGAAGAGGCAGCAGGCACGTAGCTGTGAAGACGAGACCCTGTCTCTGCACTGCACTGACTGACTGCTGGGACTAGGGGCTGGATCCCAGTGCTCATGTATTAGGACTAAAGGAGGTTTGCTCTTGCATTACCGGAAATTGAACCCACAGCATTTGCTCTGAGACTTTTTCTGGTTTTTCCATTTATTTTGATTGATTGATTTTTTGGGGGGAATGTTGAGACAGGGTCTCATGTAGTTCAGGCTGGCGTTGAACTCACTATGTAGCCCGAGTTGGCCTTGAACTTGTGGCGATCCTCCTGCCTCAGCATCCCAAGTGCTGAGATTACAGGTGTGCACCACCATGTCCAGTTCTGGCTTTTTATATTAAAACATGGTTTTGCTAAGTTGCTAAAATGCCTAGGCTGGGCTCGAATTTTCATACCTTCTGCTGCAGCCCTCTGAGTGCTGGCATTAAAGGTATGTGCCAGGGGCTGGGGATTTAGCTCAGTGGTACAGCACCTGCCTGGCTAGTGTGAGGTCCTGAGTTCTATTCCCCAGTACCTCCCCCCACCAAAAAAAAAAATCAGTCCCTGGTACCAAAAGGTTAGGAACCACTGTTCTAAAGTTGTGCACCACCGGGTCCTGCAGAGGGTGTCTGTTTCTAAGGGGTGGTGGCCACACATCCCCGTCTGGGTTGTTATTTGGAGAATCTGGATTTTCCAGGGGTTGGTGGGGCCAACGGTCTGCCTCAGGAGGCTGCACATGGGGAGGAACAGGAAGAAGGGGTCTGGAGAGGAGGCGTCGGAATTTGGGACCAGAGAGGGTAGGAGGTGAAGAAAGGGGTGGTCAAATCTCAGCGACCCAAAACTGACCCAGGAAGAGGGAAATGGGAGGCTGTTAGCTGCCTCCTCAAGCACTGGCGCGCTGTCCACTGTCTTCCAGCTGCTGCAGGCTGTGCCACGCTTCGGGGCCACCTTCGGAGAGCTGGCAGGAAGTCACTCTCCAACACCTTGGCTTTGCCCACAGGGCAACGACAGCAACCGTATGGCACAGGTGATTGGGGTCCCTAGATGAGCCTCTGGTTCTCCTGCCTTTAATCATAAACTCAGAGTCTCAGGGAGACGCTTGGTTCCTCCACTTAAGATTGCATTTCCTAGCTTCCTGTGCAACTGACTGGGCCTTGTGATGACTTTTCAGCCGATGGGAGTGAGGGGATGGTTGGCCCCTTTTGGGCAGTGCCATGGGGAAGGCATATTGCTCTACTTAGCTTCCTCCCCTTCTCACCAACCAGACTATAGACGTGGGGGAAGGCACTGAAACGACCATCTTAGACCTCATCTTGGATGGAAGCCACATGTTGGAGATGGAAAAGTTCAAGATGGGGGATTCTGGGCCTCTGGTACTATGAAAGTGACCAAGTTAGTTTTGGGCTGCTTATAGGTAATGGCTTCCCATTACCGAGAGGGAGTACACCTTTCTCTGATTTAAGCCACTGTTATTACTATGTTATTATACACATACAACAACTGAATGTGTATCTTAATAGAGCAAATAACATAGCCAACAGTTATAGAGATCTTACTGCATGTCAGTACTGGGGCCCTGGCCTAGGACCACCAATTTCCCACTCAGAGGTACGATGACAGAATAAAACACAGACAAGAGATATGCTTTGGTTCCAAGGGGCACCAGAATGATCAAAGCCCAATGACGGGCTAGGACATGAGGCACAGTGTCCCGGTCTTTGGGTACACAGCATGACTGGGGGGTGCTGTGGCTGCAGGAAGTGGAAGGGGTGAGATGCTGTGTGGGTCAACCTTCAAGAATTAAGAAACAGTGCAATTTTGAACTGTTTTTGTGAACTAGTAATTGTGAACTAGTAATCCGATTATCTGCTAACTAGACTACTGAGCTAGAAGGAATTTGCACAAGTCAAGTCCTCAGCTGCCTTGTTATCTTGCTTTAAGGTGCCAGAACTTCATAGACTCTTTGCTAATCTCAGCTCTGGCCATTGCCTTAAAGATGAATCAGTCCTTAAGCCAGCCAGGGTCTTGCCACAAGTCATGCAGACCTCAGACAGACTCTCAATTTTTTTTTGCACCAATTTACTGATACTATTTATTGCCTGCTCCGTTCCACATCAGGCTGGTCTTCAGCATGTCAGTCCCATTCTGAGTGCTTCAGGTGCAGCATTGAAGTTGACGTTCACCACAACATAAAGTGTTGGCAAGCAGGTGGCTGTCCCAACTCCCAGATCCATCTCCTCTCTCCTTGCTACCCTCAAGCAAAGCCAGTTCAGGTTGTTGGGGCTAAGACCAGGGCTCTGTCCTCAAGACCCTCATCATCTCTGCCACCTACCAGGTAATGACGATGTGCACAGGAGGAGCCCACCTCTATCAACCTTCTCAGGTTAAGACACAGCGCATGCACTTGATCCTGCAGGAAAGTTGGGATGGATTAACTGATAACTAACTTGTAACACTCAGCTGAACTGAGTCAGCACGGTGCTGGGTGTGGAAGGCCCACCTGAGGACTGTGGCCAACAGCATCAAAAGAGAACTGGAGGGAAAGGTGGTGCGCTGTTGATTCTCCTGGAGAAGCCTTTTGTGATGGTTTTCCTGATATGAACTTCTCTGTTTTCATCACCAGAGAAGCTTGGGACTTCACTGTTGCTGAGGATGACTGTGGTTCTCTTTGGGGAAGCTCTGGTCTTTACTTTGAGCATCAATTCCCGGCTCGAATGCAGATCCCTCAGCTGCTGGCACAGATCCTTTGTTCCGCTGATGCAGACTTTCTAGCTTCCATCACTGACCTTTGGGTCTTCCCAGTGCAGATCTGTGAAACAGACTTGCATGAGACATTGTCACAGGCCCTTGGCCTCCAGGTGGACTCGTGCAGGACATTGCCATGAGATCCAGGCCCTCAGCTGGATTCTTGGGGCCTGTGTGGCCTCAAGATGGACAGATCTCTTGCACTCTTCTGCATTTGACTTTTTGGGTGAATATTGTAAAATAACCCTATAAATTATGTGGCCTGACTACAACAAAAGTAAAACAGTGCCGTGTGGAGCAGGCAGGGTGGTCACTTACTGGTGGCCATGGTAGCAGATGCTTTGTAACAGTCTATATACAGCTCAACCCCCATCTTCCTTCCCACTTAGGAATGTCAAGTGCAGTTTAAGGAAGTCAGAGTGACCTTACTGAGGATATAGTCTTGGATTTGCTCTGATTTATGCTCTACAAGTTGGATTTCTCAAGTGTTTTTGTTGTTGTTGTTGTTGTTTCCGGTACCGGGAATCAAACTCACAACTTGCGCTTGCCAGGCAGGCGCTGTGCTGCTGAGCTAAATCCCCAGCCCCCTCGCAAGTGTTTTGATCATTATTAATAACACCTCTTTCCTCACCAGCATACCTGAGTGTTGCTGGCCTGGTTGTCATGGCATCCTGATGAAGAACCGCCAGCCTGGGGACGTCTCAGTGACTGGACAACCTCCAGCTGTGCAACTTTCCTTCCACGGTCTGCAGAAACACAGGGCAGGGACGGAGCACACAACCTCAACAGAACGGATGTCTGCTCGCTTTGTCTCCAAAGCATCCCGTTGGCCTTTACTATTTATGGCAGCTTGCTTTCCCCCCAGGGAGATGCCTACTGCCTATGCCAGAGGAATCAGTGTCCATCCTCTCCAAATATTAGGCCTGTGACCAAAAACAGACCATAAGATCTCTCCTAGGATCTCGATGTGGTAGCTCAGGCAACAAGATGGATAGCAGTGGGCTGAGGATGTAACTCAGTGGTAGAGCACTTGCCTGGTGTGCACAAGGCCCTGGGTTTCATCCCCAGCATCAAAACCAAAAACAAATGGAAAGGATAGCAGTTCGGACTGAGTTGTCTTGACCTTTGAGTTCTTACTACTCTGAAGTTTGAGCACGATCCATATAATTAATAAATTAGGCATCTTGGGAGACTGATGTAGGTGGATTACAAGTTCTAGGCCAGCCTGGGCAAATTAGTTAGGCCCTATCTCAAATTTTTTAAAAACTCAGGAAGGGAGAAGCTGGGGTTGTAGCACAGTACAAAGGCTCTGTATTTAATCTCCCATACCACCAAACAAACAAATGAATATTATGGAATGTTCAAGGCTATCCTTCAGGTGCTGTTGCTCTGTCTTGCACTTTAATACATGTTCTTGAATTTCCTATTGATAACAGGTAGGAAATTGTATGTCACTTGGGTGAAGTGTATGGCCTGGAGTCCTGTCCTCCCCAGCGTGGTTGCCCTAACCTCCTTTTCATCCTGAGGAATCAGAGTTGCCACACTGGAATCATAGGGGCACCAGCTGCATGTTGTCCCTGGAGGCGGCCTTCTGCTAATTTTCCTGTTGTTACTTAAGTGAGTCCTAGGCAGTTTCTGATGGTCACATCCAATGAACCTAACTAGAAAACTGAGCTATTCTCCTGCCATCCAGGAACCGGACCCGTTCCCCTTATCCTTTGTGCCAGATTTAATAAATAAAAACTCAAGACTTCAGTCACATCTGAATTTCAGATAAACACAGAGGGCCTATTCTTTACTGCAAGTATTTTTTTAGTATTATATAAGTATTTGGTCCCATGCCACAGCCACACACTCTACACTGTACCCGGCAACCCTACCTGGGGAAGAAAATGTTGCCCCATCACTTGGGCCTGACCCAAAGGTACTCATCGTCCTTATCTCCCACCCCGAGTTCATGGCTTCTTTAGGAGGGGCGGATTACTTACTACATGACTGACCCAAAGGTAGGCATCAGATACAACTCGGAGAAACCAGTCCAGTGCAGTGCCCTAGGATGCTTTTTCAAGCAGGAAGGAGAGTTAAGTGCTCTCAGGTGTTGGAGTCTGAAACACTGAACTCAGGAACCACTGGCAGCTTGGGTTTCTAACATGTGGATAAGACTCCTTCTCTTCCTCCTCCTCCTCCTGCTTTTCCTCCTCCTCTTCTTCTTCATTGTGGTACTGGGGATTGGACCTGGGGCCTTCACACTGGATTATACTCCTTGCCCTTTTTATTTTCCATTTTGAGACAGGGTCTCACTAAGATGTTAAATTACACAAGCTGAGCCTGACTTTGCAGTCCTCCTGCCTCAGCCTCCCAGAGTGCTGGGATGACAGTTGTCTGCCACTATGCCTGGCAGGACTCATCTTTATTGAAGAGGAATGAATTAGATGTGCAAACAGAAGTAGAGAGGAGAAAGGGAGACAATCTGAAGGCATTTAAACCTCCAGCTCCGCTTGTTCTTGAGACCTCTGAGCCTTTGCTATACTTTCATTATTTATGCTTTCTTATCTTCCATGAACTATCAAATTTCTTTTTTGCTCAAAAGGTTGAAACAAAATTAATACAAGTTGCAACCCTTACTTCATTGTGTTAAGGGAAGCCATTCTGGCCCTTTCTTCCCAAAGAGTGAGCATCTTGGCTTCCCCAGGACCTAATCCAGCCACTGGCATCAAGTAGGCACTCAATTACATTTTAAATAAATTAATGATGACTCTCTGGCCTTGGTGAGAAGCTGTGTAACCTGCATTTAACTTACTTCCTTTCTTTCCAGAAGCACACCAGGTACTAAGAGTGGTTCTCACCAGTTCACCGAAATTCAGCACAACTCCCGCCCTGCTCCCGCCTGAATGGGCGGTGAGGCTGCACCTGGGTTATGTGTTTTGGGGGAGGAGACCAGGGTCTTGGTTGCTAGAACAACCTAGCTTTGAAAGGTGGCCTCCTTGCACTCTAGTCATTCTGATTCCTTTCTAGGCAGAGGAGAATGAGTCAGAGCAAGTCCATCAGGGTTCTTTGGAAGAGGCTAGGACAGCTCTGGATGGGGGAAGGAAGGGTCTAGAAGAGTGGAGCTTCTGGAACTTCAGACCGGGGGTTCATGTCATCACTGCCTGTCCTGCCTGTACCTTGGCCATCCAAGCACCATCACCCTGGCTCCTTATGCTTAAAACCCAGAAATACCACAGGCCTGCACCTGCCAGCAAGGTTCTCCCTGGCTAAGAAGGGGGTGCCTGCTTTCAGCAGGAGTGCTGGCTAGTCTGGAAGGAAATGGGCCAGCAAGTGCCTGAGTGTCCTCAGGAGAGGTGGCCCCGTGTCCCAGACGGTGCAGGGAGTCAGTTCTCCCTCTCTGCTGCTGGGAAAATGAACTTGTCTATCCGACTGCATTCGAGAAACTTGATCAGCCCTAAATTATTTGCATCAACCATTTGAATGAAAGGAGAATTTCTGAACTGGAAGAATTTGTTTGTGTTTTCACAATTTATAGTGCTCTTTCTTGTCAGGCCAATTTGCTGATACAAAAGGATGGCCTAACATTCAATTACAGAGAGAGAAAACACAAAGAGCAAACTAAGACTCTGCAACATGGAAGGGAGTATTATCTTTGGCAAAATGTAAAGAGAGAAGGGTGAAGGGCCTGCTGAGACGGTTCCGTTAGTAAGCGGCCCGCCAGCGCATCCGGAGGCCCCAACTGTGGTTCTGGAGACTTTGGGCTCTTTCTCACATTGTTTTTGTTTGCTCTGTCTCCTTATCATATTTCTGTCTCCGTGGGTTTTTCTGTGGTGCTCATCACATCCTCACGCATGCAGGTTTCTGGAACAATGGAGAGCGCAGCCTCATCGTGAGTGCAAGGCGTGAATGGAAAGTGAATGCAACTTGCAGAACGGCTTTCTCCCCATGATTCCTACTGGGAACCCTCTGCAGCACATCGGGTCTTTTAATCTTTGTTCCCTGGAAGGCTAAGCTGATCATTTATTGGCTTATTGACCTAAAAATAAAATCAATATCACTTCTGTATAGTGAACCATGTGACAGCTGTTATACCAACGGCTTCAGAAATTTTATCTTTTTAAAAATTCTGTACCTCCTATGGAGATGTTATTCTTCCCATTTGACAGATGAAGAAGCTGAGTCCTAATGAGATGAAGTAACTTGACTGATGTCACACAGCTGGTAAGTGGCTGAGCCAGGACTGGACCAAAACTTTTCTGACTTCAGAATCTGAGCTTATATTGAGGTAGGATAGAAGAAATAAAGATAGGTAGAAAGGAGACAAGGAAAGCCAATTTTTAAATCTCTCCATTTCTTTCAGTCTTTTTTTTTTCTTTTTCAGACAAGTTCTCACTATATAGTCCAGGCTGGCCTTAAACTCGCTATGTTCTTAGGCTTACCTCAAGTTCATGATCCTCCTGCCTCAGCCTCCTAAGTAGTATGATTACACTTATGTGCCATCATACCCAGATTTTTGTCTTCCATATTACCTTCACACTTTGGGTCAGATTCCTGCTCATTTGTGCATGTTAATTACTGAAGGAGTATCTATATTCCAAGGTTTAATAGACCTGAGTGTATCTGGTTTATCTTGTTCCCTTTCAAGACTGAGGACACCAAATTGAGAATACTGTAACTGAAATCATGTTTAGGGCTTGCAGGGACATCCCATTCAGCTTTTACAACATCCAGTTCCAGACCGCCCGTAGTGAAGTCCCAAGCTGCCACTTCAGACTCCGGCAAAAGCATAGGCAGATGCTTTTGCAGGTGGCCCCATGAGGAGATCACCCTTTCCAAGCAGAAAGGATTATCTCATGGAAACCGAATGGCCCCTCAAGCCATAAGGCTTCCTCCTGAAGGATAACATCAGAACTGAGGTAATGCTCCCCCGGACTCCGGTCCATCTCAGCTGCCCCATAGAGGCTGGCTTGCTCTTCTGTAAGAGGGGCAGTCTGAACCCCTGCGCCAGAGTGAGTCCCTCCAGTTGCTAAGCTGGAATCCTTTCCTAGTCTCCCTTACTTTCTAACTGCCTAATAAATCTCCCTGCACCTCCCCATGATGAGTCCTGAAATGCTTTATCTGCCCACTCGGTCTCTATCTCCTCTTCGAGGGGCCTCCTCAGACCCTGTCTGGTGGCAGTATGACTGGTTTCCTTCTCTGGTCCACTTCCGTGGGCTGTTTATATCAGCCTGTCCTCAAGCTGCTTCAGAGCCTGTATTCTGCAGCGCAGGGGGTCTCAGTCAGGGTCTGCAGAAGAGCTCTGGGGTGTCAGCAAGGCCCTGATATTGGACACATCGCCTCTGCGCACGCAGTTCTGGGACGTGGCACCATCACTTCCACCGCATTCTCCAGCTGTTGGAGACTGAGTGTTGGTGGTTCATTCTCAGGAGTCATTACTGCGCAGTATCTCACGCTGAGGGCCGGGAGCTTGTCAACGTACAAACGCTTGTGGCATCCCAGTGACTCATTGAGGAGCTCATCAGCCAGATAGGGACTTTTTTTTCTTTTGCCACAGGGTCTTCCTATGGAATCCAGGCTGGCCTTGAACTCACTGTGTAACCCAGGCTGGCTCTGAACTCATAACCCTCCTGCCTCAGCCTTCAGTTGTGTGTCATCATGCCTGGGTTGGACTGTGCATTTGAATACGCTCCTCGGCTGATCACAGCCCAGGGTCTGAGACACGCACCTCCCCAAGACAATGCACCAGTCTCCGTGACGTGTCACTGCAGTTACTGCTGCCTCCGGGGCTTAGCCCACCCCTTTTCTGTGCCCTCAGGTCCGACACACTTTGCTCAGGTTCACAGGCAAATGGAATAGGAAACATCTGTTGAAAAGTCAGACTGGGAGACAGGTGGGGAGAGGCAGTCAGTTCCCACTGCTCTCAGCTGTCTTTCTTGCTCTTGGTATTATGAAACACCTCCATAATCTTTCAATAAATCCCTCTTTTACTAAACAAGCTCAAAGGAAATTTATTTCTTGCAATCAAATGATTCTTTAGTACAGTGAATCCCAAAGGTTCCCACTGCAGATAGAATAGATGAAGACCAGCTTGGCATAATCTTATATAACTATGCGGTGCCCTCACCCTTGTGTCACTTGTCCCTTCTAGAAGTTTCCTCAGCAGGATTACTGTCACCTTCCTTTCCTAACCCTTCATGGTCCCCTTCCTTTTGCCCAGCATTCCAAACTCACCAGAAAAGGCAATTCTGAGGAGGAGCCTCCTCTGCATAGTTAAGATGCTAATGCTTATAACTAGCCACAGGAGGTTGAAATATGGCATATACAGCTTTGGTGAAGACTACAGGCTCCCCGTCTCCTTCCTTTCCCGTTAAAAACTCCTTATACTCTGCCTCGCTCCCAACCTGAGAAGCTAGGGCCTGGAGAAGTTGCCTCCTCTGTCTTCTTCAGGGCCAGTCTTGATAAGCATGATTTCCTACTACCAATACCTGTCTCCAAAATATTGGTCCTCAAGTGGTGGCAGCCTGGACCTTTGACTCCATTTGGTAAAACATCAGATTTTGGGGAGCTTTGCTGTATTAAAACATAAAATAGTATAAGGAAGTTGTGTGCGGTGCCGCACACCTGTAATCCTAGTTATAGGTGAGGCAGCAGGCTGAGGCAGGAAGGTTGCAAGTTTGGGACTAGCCTGAGAAATTTAGCAAGACTGTCTCAAAAAAGGAAAAGCTAGGGCTGTAGCTCAGTGTGAGAGCTCTGTGTTCAGTCCCCAGTATGGACCCAGCAAGAAGAGTGTAAGGAGCAGAGTTTAGAATCAGGACCGACAGAGAAAATGTGCGGTGGGCTGTGGAGTTGAGGTAGCATGTAGAATCATGCCAAGGTGGAATAGGGAGTTGGTTCCCTCCATCTAGGAAAAGTAACCTGTGGCCTTCACTGCAGAGACCCCTTACGCTTTTAGGACCCAGACATGACCTGGCTCGCTGAGGCCACAGCCTTGGAGGGATGTACAGCTACAAAATACCAGGCAAACTGGGGGTGCTGATCTTTTCCTGCAGCCTTGGACAGAGTGTAACAAGAAAGAGAAAGGCCCTCTTCCAGGCTGCCTGTGGGGAGGCACACGGGGCAGTTACGTGTTTAGGCCCCCTTTCTACCCTGCCAGTATCAGTATTCTGAGCTGTGCAGGGCTGTGTCAGGAGTGCATTAATTCATCTTCCCAAATTGCACCAGCCAAATCTCTGTATGCCCTCCCTTTCTGTGGCTTGAAGTAATGTGTAGATTATGTGCATGACTGATGGGTGGGCACAGAGTCCCTCTAGCAGCTCCCCTCACACACCCTGCAAACAGAGGGCAGGTGCAGTCCACTGGAAAGGGAGTTCTTTGACCGGGGAGGGAGACAGGTGTGGGTGTCAAGCTTGAAAGCAAACAGGAGAAAGGAAGCCCAGTCCTGGGTTTTTTGCCCCTGAAGTAGAATAAGAAAAAAAGATACTTTAGGTGTAGCCTCAGTCGTTGCTAAGCAACAGAGACCTTGCTGAAGGGATCACCCTAGACTAATTTTGTTATTTCTAAACAACTAGCAAGTTATTTCTTATAACCAAGAAAATTCCTTAGAACAGAATTGACAGGCAGCCCACCAGATTTCTGTGGAAAGAACACACTTTTGTGCTCCATTAAAATATGCATGGCAGGGAATCTTACCTCTCCTACAGCTGCCAGGCACAGGAAGAACTCAACAGCTGCACCCTGGAAGCTGGAGATCGAGTAATCCTTTACAGTGTGAAATGCAATGTCTGACTTTAAAGTTTGAAGGAGAAAACACACCAAAGTAACCAGGAAGTAGTTAAAGGGAAGAATAATGACGGAGGATCTCAAAATATACTGTAAAGCTTCAGTAATTAAAATAGTGTGGGTTTTATTTTTTTGTACCGGGAATCAAACTCAGGACCTTGCATTTGCTAGGCAGGCGCTGTGCTGCTGAGCTATATCTCCAGCCCAGTAGTATGGTATTAGGATCTCGTAATCCCATTCTTGCGTTTATGGCCAAAGGAAGGGAAATCCGTATACTGAAGAGATCCCTGCATGCCCCAGTTTATTGTAGCATGAGTCACAGTAGGCCTGGTGCAGAATAGCCCGAATCTCCACCAATGGGTGGTGGGATGAAGAGAATGTAGGACACACATAATAGAGCACCCCTCAGCCTTTAACAAATGAAGTTCTGTCACTTGCAGAGACACGAATGAGCTGGAGGACATTTCTTTAAGTGAAATAAGCCAGGCACAAAAACACAATATCACATGTTCCTCACATGTTCTGACTCATATTTACAATCTAAAAAAAAGTTAAAAGTTGATGAGGTGGAGTAGAACAGTGGTTACCAGAGGCTAGGAAGGGCAGAGGGAGAAATGGGTAGACAAAGGTTGGTTAACAGGTACAAAAATACAACTGGAGACCAAGGCATGGTGGTGCACATCTGTAATCCCAGCACTCGGGAGGCTGAGGCAGGAGGGTCGCTGTGAGTTTGAGGCCAACCTAAGCTACATAGTGAGTTCAATTCTAGCTTGAACTACATAGTGAGACCCTGTGTCAAAAACCAAAATACCAAACAAACAAAAATACAATTGGAGACTCGTAGAGTGCTCCTTGGTTTAATACCCAGTAACACACACACACATAGAAAAAAGGAAAAGAAATGAAAAGAAGAAGAAAAAAGAAAATAACATTAGGTAAGGTATAGTGTTGGGAGCTGCTGGAATTGGTTGTTTGTCAGGTGTCTAAGGGTGGGACAGATCCAGAGTGCCTCAAGCAGTCAAGCTACAGCAGTATTGAAAAAAGTATCCTGCTTGGACAATTAGTCTTAGTCTTAGTGTTTGTCTTAGTTGCTAGGCAACATTATCTCTCAGGATACTACTTTGCAAGTGTATAAAATAAACGCCCCTACTGTTGGAGTCAGTCCTCTTGCTCATCAGACAAGAGGTAACTCCACCTGACCTCAGCTATTGTCTCTTGTCTTTATTTTCTATATCCTCTCACCGTTTTCTCCCGGGGACCACAGAGAGGCCACCGACTCCCACAGTATAATGAGTGGTACATGCCTGTAATCCCAACACTCTGGGAGGATGAGGCAGGAGGATGGCAAGTTTGAGTCAGGCTGGGAAACTTAGTGACTTAGTGAGGCTATGTCTCAAAACTAAAAAGTAAAATGGCCAGGGAATACTGTAACAGGAAAAGTTACCCAAGTCATAAATACTAGAGGCCACAAAAGAAAAGATGCGGGGTAGAGATTTAGCTCAGTGGCACACCGCCTGTCTGGCAAGCAAGAGGTCATGAGTTTGATTCCCAGTACCGGAAAAAAAAAAAAAAAAGAAAAGATGATCAGATTTGACTTTATGGAAATGTTAAACTTTTTTTTGAAGAAAGACATCATAAAAGAAATCATAGGACAAGCAGTAAACTAGAAGAAAATATTTGAAGCACATAAGATAGAGAATAGATTGCTATGGACTAGATATATAAAAGTTTCTACAAGTTGAGAAGAAAAACACCTACTGTGAAAGGTAATTTCTAACAAATGAGTTAGAAACACATCTCACCAGCAAACTAAAATAAGACCGATTTACTATTCTGTACCTGTCACACTGTCTAAAGTTGAAATGCAAAATAATACATCATCAGGGCTTTAAGGGGAACATATCCTTGATGGGAGTGCAAATATAAATGAACACCAAGGGTTTGAAAAGCAGTGTGTAGTATCTCTTACATTTTTTTTCTGATTTCTGGGCATTCATCCTATCAAAAAACACAGGCACAATCAAAAGTAGTGTATGGGTACCATATGTATTTTGGGTTTTCACAACTAATGGACTATTACTGGCATCCAGATATTTCTTTTTTTTTTTTTTTTCTGGTACCGGAAATCGAACTCATGACCTTGCACCTACCAGGCAGGTACTGTGCCGCTGAGCTAAATCCCCAGCCTGCAGATATTTCTTTTAGTAGTTTATATAGGAACAAACAAAAACAAAAACAGAGCTAGGTCATTCCCTACTTCTGTTACATAGCATTCCTTTAGATAGGGTACAATGGATTAAGTTTATACTCAACAGATTTTATCTTTTTGAAATTAAACCTGGTTTACTTTTGTTGGAGTCTAAAGCATTTCCAGAATCTTCAGTCACACTTTCCAGAAAATATCCCTGTTTATTCCCACATTTACTGTGTATGAGTTCCACTATTTTAACTCTTAGGGGGCAACCTTATTTTCAAGCACCCATACATGAACAATTAGAAAAATTGCAAAATACCACATAAGCTCAATATACTAACTTTCCCACTCTTGAGGTCAAAGGGTCGTACCTTTTGTGCACTCATGGTGGAATGGCAGAGGCAGAGGAATCCTGGGTGGAAGGCTGGGAATGCAGAGGAGCAGGGAGCCCAGAATAAGGTACTAGCAAGTGTCTGATGCCATAGAAAGCAATGGATCACAATTCTGGATGATTTTACTACCAGAAGACATCTGGCCATGTCCAGGGACGTTTTTTGTCATATCCAAGGGGCTGCTGCTGCTGGCATCCAGTAGGCAGGGGCAGGGATGCTACTCAGAATATCACCCCACAACCAAGAATTCGCCACTGCAGACTGTCAAGAGTCTTGAGATTGACTGATGATGTAAGGTAATGCAAAGCACTTACAGGGATAGCTCATTAATAATCTCAGCAACTCTGTGAGGTAGAAAGTCTCTTAGTCGGTTATCAACTCAAGTGGTGTTCTGTTTCCTCTGCAGAACACCCAGAGTGATGTCCATGGCACAGGAAGTACTCAAGACTCAACTCTCTGGGGTGCTTGCACCTTTCTGCCTCATCAACACAGCTGTGCTTGCTGTTGTAGTTTCTACCTGGATGTCTGCTTGTGGGAGATGGTTGGATTATGGGGGTGCTATAACTGGCTTGGTGTTAAAAGATGGGGCCTGGTAGGAAGGGGCATGTGGGCATGGCCAGGAAGAATATATCTCCTTCTTTCACTCCTTTCTTCTCTCTTTGCTTCTTTTTTAAGACAGTGTCTGTTGTGGTTTGTGTCTGGATGTCCCCCCAAAGCCTCATGCAGTCATGGAGAGTGGGCTTTTTGAAGGCTGCTGAATCTAGAGTTTGTGATTGATTCATGGTCCAATGCTGGGGTTAAGGGTGTGAGTGCTATACCTGCCCCAGGGTGGGTAGCCTGCATACAATATAAGGGACAGAAAGAGGCCTTTGTCTCCATCTGTCTGTCTCTGGCTCTCTGCCTCTCTCTCCCTCATTGCTTTTGCTGTCTCCACTGCCATGAACAGTTACCCCTCTGCCATGTGCCACCCTGCCTTGGAGCCAGGCAGTTATGGACTGAAATCTCTACAAACTGTGAGCTAAATAAGCTTTTCCTCCTTTAACTTTAGGTGTTGAGTATTTTGTCTCAGGATGAGAGCAAAGTAACTAAGACAAGGTCTCACTATACAGTCCAGGCTGGCCCCGCACTCCTGGCAATCCTCCTGGCCTCAGCCTCCCAAGTACTGGGATTATAGGCATTTTTCTTGTCTACCACCTGAGCAGTTCTTCTCTGCCATGCATCTCTGCCCTGCCACCCTACGTGGGGCCAGCAGGCTATGGTCTGAAACATGAGCCAAAATAAACCTCCCCTCCTTTAGTCACGTGTGTTGGGTATTTTGTCTCAACAATGAAAGACATAACTAAGACACTTACCAAACTGCTTTTGTTCCCTGAAATGTTCTTCTTATAATTATGTAATGTAGTCACCTGTTACATGAATCAGAGTTTCTTGATCTTGGTACTGATATAAATCAATGAAATTTGATTACAAAAACAAAGTGATCTGTTCTATGAAAGTGGACAGGACAGACTATGGGCTTCACAAAGGTGACTCATCTACTTCCTGGACATACAGCTAGACTGTATTTCCCAGACCCCTTTGCAGTGGATGGGCGTGTACTTCCCCTTCTCACCAACGAAGTGTGGCGGAGGTGCTGCACCTCCCTTCCAGTCTGAGGTGGTTCAGCTTCCCTCCTACTGTTTCCTCTCCCTTTCACTAGATGCATCTTGGTAACCATGAGGAAGACGGCAGAGCCAAAAAGGGAAGGACCCTTGAGCCATGTTTATGGGACAGCCACTCACCAGTTAGGAGATGTTTTAGCCTTTGTGTGTAATACAATACAAGAAACTTCTATTGTTCTTGAACTGTTATACGTTTTGGGGCTTGATTGTTGAAGCAGGTAGTATCTCCTTAAATAATATAACTGGCTTGAAGGCTTTGGAGGCACTTGTAATGCTGAGTCCCTCAAAATTGCCATGAAATTAAGTGAGAGGGAGAGAATGGTAAAATATTGGGAACTATGCCATAAACACCTAAAATTTTTTTCTAGTATATTTCAAGTCTTTGAACTCTTACTCCAGTTTGAAGACATCATTGACTGTGCATTGTCAGCATGCTTTGTGCAAAGAAAGTCATCTTGGAATCTAATCAGCCAACCCAAAAGGCCTCACCTTGCATTGAAAGATGGACCTGTTCATGTGCATTTATCTAACTATATATAATCTATTTACCACTAGCCCCAATCCCACTGAGTGACAGTGTGCTCTGTCATTTTACAAAAGAGAAAACAGGGGTTCAAGGAGGTAAGGCGGCTCTCACATGGCTAGCAAGTGGCAGAGCCAGAATTTACTTCCTGACTCCCATCTTTTGGTGGGTTACTCTATGCTGTGGCTTTCCTTGCTCTTGGAAATTCTTGTTCCACCATGTATCTGATGGAGAAGCCAGTTTTAGCTTCCAGAAGCTGATTACAAGCAATGGGTAGCAGCCAGGCATGGTGGCACATGCCTGTAATCCCAACACTCAGGAGGCTGAGGCAGGAGGATCATTGCGAGTTCAAGGACAGCCTGGGCTACAAAGGCCATCCGGAACTGCATAGCGAGACCCTGTCTCAAAAAAACAAAAAGCAAACAAAAAAACAAACAATGGGTAGCAGATGCACCTGTGGAAGCTGCTTGTTTGGCAAATGCTTTCATTCAAAGAGGTATTTAACTGCATTAAAAGAGACCCCAGCCCTGCGGCAGTTGTGCTCAGAGCCCCCGGCGCAGCTCCCCACAATGCATCTGGTCCTCCCTGTCCCTGCAGGATGCAGCTACCAGTTCCAGAGAAACATTCAGAATCCCAAGCTTCTTCTCACTGATATGTTCTTTCTCTATGGCTCACAAACAGATTTCTCACCTGTTATCTTGTCTGAGCCTCTCAACCGCCCTGTAAAATAGGAAGCATGGTCACAGAACTGAAGCTTAGAGGGGTTAAGTAACTTCCCAAAACCCCATTGACACAATAGACAGAGTGGGACAGAGATGAGATACAAACCCACGGCTGTACTTCCGGGTTCCCCCTTCTGTCGCATCACATGAGCACCTCCTGCCACCATATCAAGGGCCATCACTCCAAGCCCCATGGTCGTTCAGCAGAGGCAGCTTGGTGTCTTAGTGAGAATATGTCCTGGTTTGAGTTGGGGCTCTGATTTATCAGCCAGAGCTGCAGCTTTTTAATCTTTTCTGTGCAAGCAAATGACCGTGTAGGCTCATTTGTGAGTGGTGAAGATTGTGGGTCCATCTGATGCAGTCACGGTTGCACACCCTGGCTCAGCTCTGTACACTTAGTGCTGTATTTGTCTGTGCCCGAGGGCCGCAGCGTGGGTCTCCACCTGTACCTTGCAGTTTCCCCCCTGCAACTGTCCTAAGGGAGAGACCTCTCTTGCCCGATTGGAAGCTGCCAAGAACAAACATGAATTTTGCCATGAGGAAAAAATGCTATGGGTGACTCCTGCTTTTTTTTTGTTTTTGTTTTTTTTTCTGGTACCGGGAATCAAACTCATGACATTGCGCTTGCCAGGCAGGTGCTGTGCCGCTAGATAAATCCCCAGCCCCTGTGACTCCTGGTTTTGACCACAAGCCAGGTCTTGTGTCCTATTCTTCTTCCAAAACTCAATTTTCCCATTTGTAAAATGAATACATTTGATTAGATAAATCTAGGGTCTTTCTGGAGGATGATTTTCAGTGGTTTCTGGATCTCTTGTATCAGATTGGAAATTCCCTGGGGCTAAAGAAACCTTGGCTCCTTCTCCCTTGGGTCTCTCTCCTGATCAGCCCAGGGCGTGGAAGGGTTCTGCACACTCACAGGCTTCTCGGGGCATGGTGTGTGCGCCAAGCAGGGGACTACCACTGGGGAGAGGTGGGAGAAGGAGAAAGTAGCGCTGGCCCCCCAGAGTGCTGACAGGCAGACTCAGGGATGAGACAACAGGACCCCCACAGGGCTGAGCATTCCTGCCCAGGCCCTGCATAACTCTCCACGGAAGAGTACAAAAAACCCAAGCCTCCTTGCTTTCAGTATCTTCCTTTGCTAATTCATCCCTCACATGGCCGCAGATTTATAAAATGCAGATCTGATCAGATAATTCTCCTGCTTTAATGCAGGTGCTTGCTTCTCTTCCCTGGCTGCCTGTGTCTCTCTAGCAGGAATCTGAGCTCACTGGCAAGGTATCAAACCCTTCAGTCTCTGGGCTCACCCGCCCGGGAGGATTCCCATGGGGATCATGCCTCTTTGGCAACCTGGACCCTGGTCATTTGGACCCACCTCTTTCCACCCCTGTCTCCGGCCCCTTCCCCAGCAGGCTCTTGAGCCGTGTAACCTTAGTGACTTGCTTGACTAGTTAATTACAGTCGATGGCAGCCCTTTTACTTGTCTCACGTTTGAGCCTTACCAGCAGAAATTCCAGTATGTTCCTCTAAGGCTTTGCACCTCCCACCGCTCAGTGGCACACACAGGATTGCCTAAGAACCTGCGGACTCACTTCACAGAGATTAGCGCGTGAGGAAAGGCTAAGTATAGGGAAGGAGGGAGCCGTGTGAGGTAAACTGGGCTGCATTCCCTGGAGAAAGAGAATCTTTCTGTAAGTGGTACTGAGAGTTGAACTCAAGGACTCCACACTGAACTTGTCCCCAAGCCCCTTTTAAAAGCTTCTTTCTTTCTTTCTTTCTTTCTTTCTTTCTTTCTTTCTTTCTTTCTTTCTGGTACCAGGAATCAAACTCAGGACCTCGCGCTTGCCAGGCAGGCTCTGTGCCACTAAGCTATATCCCCGGCCCCCAAAATCTCTTTATTTTAAAACAAGGTCTCACTAAATTGCACAGGCTGGACTTAAACTTGTGATCCTCCTGCCTCAGGCTCCCAGAGTGTTGGGATTACAGGTGTACTCCAACACACCAGGCTGAAAAGGAGGATTTTCAACAGAATTTAGAATCATATGAGAACTCGGCAGGTAGCTGGCATTAGCTGTGGAATGGGAGGACCCCATACCTCGGAGGAGGAAAAAGCAGCCTCCTTAGCTCAAAATCCAGGGACTTAAAGTTAAGCCCCAGTGTGTGATGGCTTTCAAGAAATGGGGGACTCATTCAGTGCGGATAATGTCCCAAAGTGGTAAAATCCCCGGAGCCATAAACATGCTCATGCCTTTGACAAGTAATTCTGCCTGGGAAAATTTATACCGAGGAAATAATTCAACAGAACACCAAAAGCTCTATAAACAATGGTGTTCACAGAGGCATTCTTCACAGGAGGGAACATTTGGAAGCAATCTAAAGTTTAACAGTAGGAGCTAGTTAAATGAAACATGAAATAGCCATATGATAAAGTGTTCTGAAGACATTAAAAATGATACTTAAGATTTGTATCTTTACAAAATAATTCAGCGGCTGGGCATGGTGGCACACATGTATAAACCCAGCACTCTGGGAGGCTGAGGCAGGAAGATCACAAATTCTAGCCCAGCCTGGGCAATTTAGCAACTTAGCAAATCCCTGTCTCAAAATAAAAAATTAAAAAGGGCTGCAGAGGTAACTCAGTGTGAAGACCTTGGATTTGACCTCTATTATTACCAAAATAGAGAGAAAGAAAGAGAGAGAGAATGAGGGGGGAAG
>NW_004955406.1:39434304-39480566 GCF_000276665.1 Chinchilla lanigera | reverse complement strand
GCCTTGTGGAATTAGCAATGGTTCTAATCTCAGCTGCTGCCTGGCCAGGTGGGGTTGGCTGCAAGTGGTCTGTCTGGGTGGGGCACGACTGCTTTGGGCTTCCTGTCTTGCAATGCCAACCTCTTCCTGCTCATTCCTCCCATCTCTGCCCCTATGTCTTATCCCTCCCGGATGGGAGCTGAGGAGGGAGGAAATAATAAGCTGTTTTGGTGCATTGTCCCCATGGCTATCACTGGAATCTCCAGCTCTTGCCAGGGGATCAGTAGCACTCACTGGGCTGTGGGGGTTAAAGTGGCCTAGGAGCAACTTTTTGTCAAGTGTGGACCAGTCAGCCAAGAGCAGAGAGTGGGGGAGTCATCCCCCAGCCCCTTCAACCACCAAAGCAGTGACACAGCCCAGTCTGTGAGGCCCCAAAGGCCATCTTAACTGCAGCCTCCCCCCAGTCATTATCTGTGACTGCAGCCAGCTCTTACAAGAAACTTTCAGGACAAGAAGGCTAAGCTCCACGTTATCCTGTGGATAATACCTCTTCACTTGCAGAGTTGTCATGAGGATTACAACATATAAAATATACAGAAGTTGCTCCTCATACTTGGTGCTCGAAAGACTGCATTCTCCCGGTTGATGCTGAAATGCAGTGTTCTTCTGACTGAATTAAAGACCACAATCATCTGTGATGTGTCTGTGCTTACTTCCCAGCAGTCCAGATCTGCTTAGAGTTTCCAGGACCTAAGGGCAACCCGAGTGACGTTGTGAGGAAGGAAGAAGATGCAGGGATGGCCAGGCACAGGTGGTACTCAGAGGCCCTGTTTCCCTTCCCAAACCCCCAGCTACCCCCAGTGCCCTGGTTGGCAGAAGGTCACTCTCTAAGCCAACAGACTGCTAATGGCCATTGGCTATGTCCTTAGAGTTGTGGTCCTGGTGAGCTTGCCAGAAGGTTCCTTGCCCAACTTCCTCCGCTGCCCACCAGCTCCCCAGTGGATTTGTCCCTGCTTGCCACGCTGGGCTCTGAGAGGTGGGGGAAATCCTCTACTCATTCTGTCTTCATGAAGAAGACTCATTCAGAACACCTCTCCTGGTCTCTCACCACAGGCCCTCTGTCTTGTCCCCTGAGGAGCAAAGGACTTAGCAATTCTGAAGAAAGAGTTGGATATCATGGTGGACCCTGCCAGGTCCACCTTGCAATCTGCACTCTAAGCTGCTCCCTTTACAGGGTGCTGAGCATAGCCGAGCATGTTTGGGTCTCTGGAACAGTCTTGCTGCTTGCAGGTGGAAGTAGATCAAACGATAACTTTCAAAGGAGTTAACAACATTATTTTCATGGCTGGAGGTTTAGTTCAGTGGTAGGGTGCTTGCCCAGCATGTGAAAGGCCCTGAGTTCAATGCCCAATAGTGAAAAAATAGTTACTTCTGGACAAATATGAAATGAATATGTACCAAAGGTTCTGATTAGCTCATTAAACCAGCAGTATGTTAAAGCTGATTCTTTAGAGGACCTGATGAACAGATTTAGAGAGTTAACCAGAAAAGAAATAAGTTCATTAAATTAGATGAAAAACAAGTTAATATCTTACACAGCAATGAAACTGTAGTCTTTCAATTATCTTCTCTACCAAACAGAAATCATTTGCATTTATTCCAGACAAAAACCTACCACTTAGCATGTCATATTAATGAATGTTCATGAATCTGGGTCTCAGTACATAAGGCACTATGAAGTCAAGCAAAGGCTCATTTCTCTGAGAGAGGAAAAATATGCACGCCGGTGAGTATGTTAGACAATCCTTCAGTACAATGGGAGAAGTCAGGCAGTCATCTCTGCATATTTCCATGTTTTAGATATTCTTTAGTAATTTTAATTATTTATTTATTTGAAACAGGGTCTCTCTGGGCCACTTAGGGTGGCATTGAACTTGCAATCCTCTTACCTCGGCTGAAATTCCAAGCCGGTGCAACCATACCCAGATCACTTTTGGGTAATTCTTAACAGGGATAAATGCAGTTGCAGAGGGAGGGAATATCAGCAAGCACATTTAAATATTTTGTTGAAATAGGGTTTTTAAAATTCTTGGGTCTCTCCCTGTTACTTTTTCCCCTAGTGGGTAGAGAAAAGAGGGATATTATTTAGTTATTTACCAAACCTCTCACGTGCAGCAGGTATGGGCATCTTCTCGTGCTGGGGCTGCATGTGACCCTGGCTGTGCACCCCACCTCCTGGGGCCCACTCTGGTCAGGGGCAACCCCGTTTCCTTCACCCCTACTGGTCCAAGAGGCAGCATCAATTCATCTCTCAGACTATGAACACATAGGAGGAAGCAGACTATTCATTTTCTTCTATAAATTTACCGAGACGCCAGTTTAATAAACAAAATAAATATCTCTTCTCAGCATTTTCTCCCATTATGAATATGTATGAGCTCTTGGAAGTTGGGAAGAAGCAAGTTTCTGGGGACAGCTTCTAGATTTACAGCCTCCTAGGCAGAGAATGGCAGGAGGCCTACAAGCTCCATACCTCAGTTTCCCCATTCCCATATCCTCACACTGGACCTCTGAAGAGCTGAGGGGAAGTGGGACAGGGTGAATAGCCATATTCATACAATCAGTCAGTAAACACTTGTGAGCGCCTACTCCCTGATAGTCACCAAGGTAGGGCCTGGTGCCACAAAAGTGACCGAGATGTGTAGTCTCAGTCTTTCACAAGTTCTTGGTCTCCTAGGAGAAAAAAATCTGTAAACAAAAAAATCATAAATACAATACGATAAACACAGCAAATAGAAGCATGTGCTCAGTATAAGGGTTTGTTTATAAAACAGATTGGGGTAGGAAAAAACACAAACTGTGCAAGCAGATATGCCTAGTATCAAATTTCAGCTTTACCACTTAATTGAATGTTTTGGACAACCTACTTATAAATTGGGGTCAATGCCTTCCCTACTGTTTCTTTGAGTACTGGAAGCAGTGTATTTAAAGCACTCAACAGAGTGACCAGCACCTAGTTGGCACTTAATAAATTATGGCTGTTAATGAGAAGCATTGATTTTTTAAAAAAAATTTAGCTACAATAATAGCTTACAATAGAATTACCCTTTGTAATGTATAAGGCGCTTTTGAATCCATTATCTCAACCCTGGAAGAGGGTATTTCCGTGGCTTTTTTAAAACTCATGAGGAAGTTGGGGCTTAGAGAGGGGAGAAGGTTTGCCAAGCCACACAGCTAGGATGGAAATACTGAGAAGGAGTCTTTTGGAGGGTTAGACAGATCCCTAATGACCCAGAACCACTGTCAGGGCCTAGTGCTGTGGTGATCGGGCAGGCGGAGGGAGGATTATCGAAGTGTGGTGATCGAAGGTGGCAGAGGTCATGAAACTCTCTTGGGGGAGTCCAATCTGACAGTGGATGCAAGAGGGATACCTCTGTTTTTCTTACGATCTCAACAGAGAGCTTCAGATGGGCCAGGCCCAGACCAGTTGGATGTCACAAGCTGTGGAAGTTTGGCCCTTCCCCTTGCTTGCTACTTTTGCCGTCCCCACCCACTCCCCTGAGGGAAGAGCAAGCTATGCCTCACAGGGAAGATCGCCTACTGCATCTTTGGGGTGTGGGGGGACAGGAATTGAGAGTCAGCATCATCCTACTTCATGGAAAGAGGGGAACCCCAAGAGATGTGTGGGTGGTGGCAGCTTTTCAGGGAACAAGCAGGCAGACTGAGTCTCCAGCACATTCCAAGGCTGGAAAGGAGAGGTGAGAAAAACCAGGGAACCAGGGGGGCCAGAAAAGTGGTCCTAAGGCTTCACAGCCTTCTGGATGGCTCTGGTGTGGCCATACAAATGCACCTATCCAGGCCTTGAACGATGGGGCGCTCAGGCTAGGACGCTAGGACCAGGGACATTGTTCATCTGTGGCTGGGATCCGGAGGAAAGCTGAGCCAGGGGTGAGGGTGTGCCACTGTGAGTGCAAGAGACCCCTCAGCTCCCAGGCCTAGGAAAGAGCAGAGCAGTGTGTAGGGTGTGGGCTGCTGAAGTCTGTGTTGCTACAAATGCATCATACATCGTTCTGTCCTAACATCCCTTGCACAGACACTGCCTGCCCGCCACATCCCCCAACCCACAAACAGACGAGAAGGAAGTGAATGTATCCTCAGTAAAACTTCATGAGTTGAAGGGTCTTCATCTGTAAAAAAGGGACAAATAATTCGAGCCCTAACCACTGCATGATGTTCTGAACAGGAACTGCATAAGGTGATAAATATAAGAGTGTGCTGAGGGCTGGGGATGTAGCTTAGTGGTGCAGCGCCTGCCTGCCAAGTGCAGGGTCCTGAGTTTGACTCCCAGGACCTGCAAAAATAAATAAATAAATTAATTAAAAGAGTACTGAAGAGTGTAATAAGTTCTAAAGGTCTAGAAGAGAATTTTGTGTGTTGTTAATTTTAATTAAATATTTTTTAAAAATTACTGTTTGACCCAATTGTGTGGCCTATGTCACTTATTGCTGACTTGGCCCTCTCGGACTCCGGGTGGTCCCTGTTTATTTCCCCACCTAGACGCCATGCTGGCAGAGAAGGCCGAGGTGCTAAAGTCATGCTTCTCTGTCCTCTCTCCTCCCCACCCCTCCCCACGTGGCAGCTCCACAGGGCAGCTGTGCCTCAGCTCACGATGAGATGAGCGGTGGCTGATTGACGAGTTGGCAGTGAGTTCCTGGCGGGCTCCTATTTTTCTTGTAGGATAGAGTCACCACTGTCTTGTCTGTTCGGAGGTTAGGGCGGGTGGTGGAGGGCGAGCAGCCAGTGTCTCTGCCGAGAGATGTTGGAATAGAGGGATGCGTGCCGCAGCCACACAGCACACGGACTTAGGCTGGACTCTAGCCAAGATACAACAGCCAGAAGGCCTCAGGAATGGAAAGGCATGAGAGGCACTGTGAAGTTCTGAGGTTTCTCTTTCCTCTGGAGTATAGTTTCAGATATTACCCTGGGATTCATTCCTAGATACTTCATCTTGGGTCTCTGAAAAATTCGTGCTTTTTTAATGAAGGAAGGTATATGTGTGGTCTGTGTGTGTGGTATGTGAAGGCAATGTCCATATGGTATATGTGGGTACGGAGTGAGAGTGGTGGGAGTAGTGTGCATATGGCATGTGTATGGCATGTGACGTGCATATGCTGTGTGTGCATGTGTTTTTGTGTGTATAGTCTATGTGCTGTGAATGTGATGTGTGGTCATGAGGGATGTGTGTGCATTGTGTGTGCTATGTGTATGGGGCGTGTGTATGTCTGTGATGTGTATATGGTGCTAGTGCAGTGACTGTGTGATGTGTGTGTGGTGTGAGTGTGGTGAGTGTGGGTTGTGCGTGTATGTACAGTGCACACAGATCTTTCTGGGAGGGTCCCGAGGCTGTTTCCCTCAGAGGCCAGGAAAGGGACCGGTGAGTCCCTCGTTGGTGGCCCGGGTCTCCCCAGATCCTCAGGGTGGGAGGCTTCTGAAGCAGAAGGCACAGCTGGGGCCAAGACTCAGACAGATTTCCCTGCATCTCTTCCCATCACCACCTCCCCTCAAGGCACTAAGTATCCCTTGCCAGCGACTCCATAATCTCCCACAGAAAAGCCTGCATGGAACTGAGGGCCAAGCGTGGTACCCAGATTGCAAATCAATGCAGGCTGAATTAAGTATTGATTCTCTCCCTTCCCTTTCAAGGAAGTTTCTTCAGAGTAATTGGCTTGCTAGTTTTGTTTTTGGCTTTTAAATTTTTCATCTTGATCCTTAAATACCCTATTGCTGAGAGACTAACCCTGTGAGGCCGAGCACACGGCACCCGCCATCCTCCTGGGCCTCCTCCACCCCGCCCTGGGAACTTTCCCCTCCAGAGATGAAATGCTGGCAAGTGGGAGAAGTGGCTCATAAAGACAGACTGTCTACCATCAGCCCACGAGGCTGGCTGGGCAAAGGGCAGCCGCCCCGCCCCCAGATGCCCCAGGGCTTGGACATCTTGTCCCAGGAGGAAGGGAGACACCACCCAGGCCGTGTGAGGGGCACAAGTGAGGCAGAGGGACAGGGCTCACAAGACAGGCATGGCTTCTTTGGACCAAGCTAGGCTGCTCTCTGCACTTTCCTCCAGGAAGTCTTCCTTGACCTGCCCTCCAACGAGGGTCTGCCCACCCCCAGCATCTCCTCGGAGCATGCCAGGGCCAGAGTAAGCTATTTAAGAGGACCAGAACCTCCTAAAGACTGTGGCACATTCCTCAACTACTCCTGCATCGCCAAGTAACGTAAAATTCAACATGGGAGCAAGAGTGAAGAAGCATGCATCGTGATGACCAGAATATGCCAGAGTCGTGGTAATCTCTGTGGTTGTGCCTGCTCTGCTGGGTTCCTGGCAGTGTTTCTAGTGCTGAGTATGGTGGGATGCTGGTCGTCTTCAGGGAGGGTGTCTCCACCTCATCCTGTCAGCTTCCCCAGCCTCCCGAGAGCCACCAGCCCCGGCTATAAGCAGCATGTCGGACCCACTGTCTTTCTTCCCCGTGCCTCTGGAACTTTTGGTCAGCCAGTCAGCCATGGGCTCTGCAGTAGGAAAAGAAAACAGCAGGTCTGCCTTCCCAGAGGACCAGCCTGGAGGGAAAGCTGTTCCGGGATGAGCTTGTTAGCGAAGAAATTTAATTACTGCCCTCTCAGTATGCTGAAAGCTCTGTCTCCTCAGAGCTTCCCTCCTGAGCACCGCAGTGTTCTTTCTGGACCAGCTGTGGCCCTCAAGGTGAAGGTATAGAATGGAAAATTATGGGCTGGTCCCAGAGACTTCAGAGTCCTCTGGAGAATCGAGGGCTCCAACCTCACTTGTGCCTCCCACGCTGCTTCAGGCACCATTGCTGGAAATTCCTCCATCTAGACCAGTGGTGGTGAACCTATGGCACGACTGCTGCAGCAGAGTGTTTTATCTCAGGCAGCTCTAAAAGGTTCACCATCACTGGTCTAGACTCCGGGAGGGCAAGGTCTGGGTCTGAATGGCACAGAATGTGCTCATTCAGTAAACACTCATTGAGACCCATTGTGTGCCAGGGGTGGGAGGGGTGGGATGTGAAGAGAAGTGCAGAGATAAAAACAGCCTGTGAGCTTCGAGACACCTGCTGGGCAACCCACACATAAACAATTGCTGTACAGCAATTGAGGAGTGCTGATGGGTGTGTCTGAGGCACATAAGAGGGACACCGAGACTTAGTGAGAGTGCAGAGGGTTGGGACAGATTTGGAGCTGGTCCTCATGCCAAGCCAAAAAGAGGTGGGGGGTAGGGAAGGGTGCTCCAAGGAGAGAGGACAGCATTGGAGCAAAGGGAAGGAGCGTTTTAGGGGACTGTGTGCTGTCTTCTAGGGAGTATCTCTTGTGGCACCAGAGCTAAAGGGCAGGCTGCCCATTGTGCATCCGGGTTCTGTGATTGTGGGAAGTCTACACCATGGACCAAATGGGACCAACTCTATGGGAGTTGGAAAGTATATTGGTTACTTTTTCTCTTGTTGCTGAGACAAAATAGCCGATGCCCAGAATTAAGGGAGGAAAGGTTTGTTTAGCTTACAGTTTGTGGAAGTTTCAGTCTATAATCAGCTGGCTCCAAGGGAGGGTGGCACATGGCAGAGGGCAACAGTTCATGGCAGCAGAAGACAGCAAAGCAACAAGAACAAAAGGGGAGGGGGCCAAGCCTCTTTCCCTCATTATACTGTATATCAGCTGTCCACCCACACCCACACTATGTGCCCTCCTCTTGCACGGGCTCAGGATAAATACAAAGTAAGGACCCTGGCTCCCTGATAGTCACATAATTAACCTTCTAAACTTCTCAAGTTAACACAATGAACAACAGCCTACAGAAGCCAGGGCAAGTCCTTTTCACCCCAGGATGTAAAACTGCTGAGTTACTTATTTAAGCTTCTAGACTCCTCAAGTTGACACAGTGTATCAACCATAACAAGGTGGAAAGAACTGAGATACTGTCTGTATGGGCTTACTCTCTAGCTTACTGAACAAACACTCATTTTATTTTTTTTAGATTTTTAAATTCTGGGGGGATTTTTGAGACAGGGTCTCCCTATGTAGTTCAGAAACACCTTGAATTCACTATGTAGCCCAGGATGGCCTTGAACTCTCAGCAATCCTCCCGCCTCCACCTCCAGAGTGCTGGGATCATGGGCATGCACCATCAGGCCTGGCTCCAGTCATCTTTTAATTTTAGTTGACCTTTTAACTGATGACTCATATGACCTTGTGAAAGTTATTTTTAGCTGTCATTCTCAGTTTTCTCATCTGTAAAGTGAGTTTTGTAAAAAACCTATTCAATCGTAAGTAAATGGAAGGAATTACTGACTGACTCCCAGCTCCTAAAGCAGCGCCTACTGCACCTTTCATCCTTTGCTGTGCCTCCTGCCCGGTGCAGGGCCCAGCTTGGAAACACACACTTTGTTTTCCTTTCAGCTCGGAGGGCATTCTGCTCTACACTCACCTTCTGAAAACAGACCTCGGGCTGGGCGTGGTGGCGCACGCCTGTAATCCCAGCACTCGGGAGGCTGAGGCAGGAGGATCGTTGTGAGTTTGAGACCAGCCTGGGCTACAAAGTGAGCTCAAGGCCAGCCTGAACTGCATAGCGAGACCCTGTCTCAAAAAGACAAAAAGAAAAAAAAAAAAAAAAAAAAAAAAGAAAACAGACCTCACTCCACCTTCAGCGCTCTTCCCACTAAACCCCAGTTGCCACACCATATTTTCAGTCTAACAGTGACATACAGATTTTTGCCAGATTAGCAATGCATTATTATTTTTAAAAATCCAGGGATGATAAGAATAAAGAGAAATAGCTGTGTTTCTAACGTGGCTAATATAATATTTTAGATGCAATATATAAACTGCTAAAATCCCAGGGTAGGGTAGCTGACAACATCAAAAATCTAAAAATATATTCAAGTTATTTTGTTTTCTTAGTAAAGTGTGTGTGTGTGTGTGTGTGTGTGTGTGTGTGTGTGTGTGGAATCAAACCCAGGGCCTTGCACATCCCAGCTAAGTGCTCTACCGCTGAGCTAAATCCTGAGCCCCGTGATTATTGATTCTGACAATCAGTCCTGGAGGAACAATTTCACGTACACGAAAAGCTGTTGCATAGGTACATTTGTTGCTGCATTACAGATAATAAGGAAAGACTGGAAACAATCTGTATAATTAGTCCTCAGATAATAGTTAACTGAATTAGGATAGAATCCCCTCCTCAAACTTATGAGGTGGCTGCAATAGTCAAATTCATAAAAACAGAAAGTAGGATGGGGGGGTAGGGAGTTATGTTTAATGCATATAGAGCTTCAGCTTTGTAAGATAAGAGTTCTGAAGATAAGAGGTGGGGATGGTTGCACAACAGTGTAACTGTACTCAGTGCCACAGAACTGTGCATCTTAAATGGTTAAAATGGGCTGGGGGAAGTGGCACACACCTGTATTCCCAGCTACTAGAGAGGCTGAAGCAGAAGGATCACAAGTTCAAGGCCAGCCTGGGCAACTTACTGAGCAGGGCTCAAAATAAAAAATATAAAGGGTTGGGTGGTGTTGCTCAGTGGTACAATGCTTATGGTTTTGATCGCTAGTATTGTTTTTTAAAAAGATTAAGAGAGTACTTTTTACACAATTAAAAAGAACGTGCACTGGGCGGGGGCTGTATCTCCGTGGTAGCTTGTCTAGCAATTCCTGAGGCCCTGGGATCCATCCTCATACTATGAAAAGAAGAAAAAGAGCATTGACGAACAGTAAAAAGACATTAAAAATTCCCTTTTCTATAACCCAATTTACTTCAGTACAACTTGTCTGGGGTCTGGCGTATGAGGTAATGAATGAGACCAAGGAGAATATGTAATCATTCATTTATTTATTCATACCATGAAACAAATATATACGCACAGCACCCTGCTGGGTTCAGGACACACAGTGGAACAAACAGCAGAGCGCTGGACCCTGACCTGGCCTCCTCAATTTCAGTCTGCACTGGGGGTTGGCAGTTCTAGGGGAACTCATTAAACTGTCTGAGACAATACAGACTGATGACTCATGCACCCTGATTTTGCCGATTATGGTTGGGTTTCTCCGATGGAGAGGTGGCTGGGCCCCAGGTGGATGACATGGGCATAGCTATTTCTGATGAATACTCCTTGGATTTGTCCCCAAGCCTGAGAACATTCCTCTTTTGGAAGGTGGCAGCTAAGGAATCCAGCTCACTTACATTTGGGCCTTTGGAAGCAGATGAGACACAAGGAAAGTCAGCTGTGGACATCACCAGAGAAGCCCTCTAGGGGGTTTCCCGGTTGGTGTTCTAGGTCCACAGCCACAGGGCTGGTGTGATCTGTGTTCACTTCTTGGTGAAAGCTGACAAGGGAGAAGGGTGCTTTCTTGCAGGCCAGGGCCTCTCTCATGCTTGGCAATGCTTGCTGGGAAAATGTTCCAAAACATCCTCAGACTCCAGGACAGGGCCCAAATACAAGGAGGGTGGTGACAGGCTGGTGCTGGATGTCATACTTGGGAGGGACAGCATGAGAACTAGGACTAGACAGTTGGCCCCGTTTATTGAGTTTCTACTATTTTCCAGGCACAGTGGGAAAGGTGCTAAGTACACAGGCAGTAAAATCAAGTTCAACTAGACTGCTGTCTTACCTAGTTCAAGTCTGGGATGTGTCTCTTAAGGTGTAGTCACCTCAGGTGAATGATTTATAACTCTGTGACTCAGTTTTTTTATCTGCAACATAGAGAATAATGACACTTACCTTGTGGGCTGCAGAGATAGTTAAATGAGTTTAGAGCTGCAAAATGCTTAGAGTGGTGCCTGACACATGGTAAGTGCTGGACAAGTTCCTACTGAGGGAGATGAGAGCAGATTCAAGAAATCGTTGGCCCTATGGAGATCATGACATGAAAACTTTTTTTAAAAAACAGCATCTCATTATTACCCAGGCTGCCCTCGCATTTGCAGTCCTCCTGCTTCAGCCCTCTGAGTGGCTGGGGCTATGGTGCGCAGACACCACACCAGGCTAATGAGCCACTCTGAATGCCAAACCCAGACAGTTGCCCTCCTTTTGTCTTGAGCAGGGAGCTCTCCTTCCCCTCAAAGATTCCCTTTACCTCCGCCCACCTCCTCAGGGGATTTTATCCACAGTGGTGAAAAGAAGGAGTGTGAGGGCTGTGGAGTTGTGCAGGCTGGAGCAGGGTGAAGCGAGGCTGTCTGCTTTGCTGGCAGCCCCTGCGCCTCCTGAGGGGCTCCAGGGGCAGGCACGCCAGAGGCAGGCGGGTGCGGATCGCGATGGAGGCAGATTAATATAATCACTACCTTACCAGCTCTGCTCACCCTCCAGTCTTCCCCTTAATGGCAATTATTATACTTATTAGAGGCTCAGCTGCCAATGGTTATTGATTCTCCTTGCTGCAGCATTTTAATCAGGGATTTGAAGCTATTGTTGGTAACACAAGCTTCCCAGGGCCCCAGGACAGGTGCAGAGCAGGACACCAGGACCTTTTCAGCCAGGCAGGCGAGGTCCCCCGGGGTTCCAGAGTCACACAGAGCACTCAACACAGACACATCCTGCCTGTGTCTGGTGGCAGAGAATGGGGGAGGACGGGGTAGCACCTTGCTGGGCTTCCCTCTGCAGAGGCCGATGCAGCTGTTTCCAGGGGGTGCGGCTGGGGACACCACCTCCCCCTAACCAAGGCAGATTCTGCTCCCCGCCTACCTTCCCAATGGCCCAGCATCTCCAGCGCACACCCCTGCCAGCTGGTGCTGAGGCATGGACTGGGTATGTTTGGGTCTCCACGGAGCCAGGGGAGAAACAGGTAAGGCCAGTTCAGAATAATTTGGCTAGGTTGGGACATTGGCACCTCACCATTTCTCGGATGTCCAGGGTGCCTTCACATCCGATGAACTCGAAGTAGGTGTCAGGCATTGTCTTATGAGCTTTGCCCACATTGTCTCCTTTGGTTCCCACATCAGTCTCTCAGTGGCACATGACTAAGCCATTTTCCAGAAAGGGAAACTCAAAGAATCAAAGTGACTTGCCCAGGGAGGACCCAGGGTCACTCAGCTGGGATATGATAGAGGTGGGGTTGGACCCAGATCTTACGCTAGGTAGATAAGAAAAGCCCCACTTTACAGATCACTGGTGGAGAATCTTCCAAAGTTCTGTGGGTGTTAGTCCTGCACCCCACAGCTCTGTTGTAGAGGCTCCAGGGACTCAGAGTGAGCTTTATCCTCATCACACACATGAGCCCAGAAGGCCTGGGCCTGTGGGTGGGAGAGTGCCCCGCCCCAGCTCTGGAGCTGGGCGATGGCCCTGCACTGGGGGAAAGTCCTATGTCTCCAGATCTGTCCCGCTGTACCCTCCAGGTGCCCTCCCCCACTGGTGTGCCAAGGGGCACTTGCAGTCCTGGGGTGCTGGGCTGGCTGCTGCCTGGTACCTTTGCTGTCTCGGATGCGGTTATATCTCCTGGCTGCACTCCTGCAATTCATGGCTATATGCAGCCCTTGAAGCAAGTGCTGGGCAGGGGGGGAACAGCCAATAAAAGTCAAGTGAAAACCCAATAAATCAAAAATTTTAAACATTAGGAAAATGGATTTCATGCAGCCACAAATAAATGGATGTAAATGTGAATATTTTTCAGTTGTACTGAAAGTATGAAGTACTTCTGCTTTAGCAGTAGTTGAAACTGGTGAATTCTGAGTCCAACTGCCGTCCCCATCTGCCTGCTCATGCCAGAGGGGCCAGGATAGGTGACACTGCTATTACTGG
Source organism: Chinchilla lanigera (assembly GCF_000276665.1). Classification (NCBI taxonomy): domain Eukaryota; kingdom Metazoa; phylum Chordata; class Mammalia; order Rodentia; family Chinchillidae; genus Chinchilla; species Chinchilla lanigera. Next base: position 39,467,794 of record NW_004955406.1, on the reverse strand, counting down.
CGTCTGACTGAGAAGAGCCTTAGAAATCCAGTGGCTGGAGTTCTCATGCTCACTAGATACGGGGTCCCCTTAGCTCCGAGAGAAGACTGGATGGACAAGGTGGACATCCGTGCCCTCTGGACCCTGGGCAGCAGCAGGACGCCCTGGAAGAGGTCCCTTTATTCCTGGGGTGCTCTGAGCCCCAGCTTTGCCCCAGTCTCCCTGCGTGCCCTCTCCTCCCTCTTCTCCTGTCTCCTCTGAGTCACGTCAGGGCCTTATGCAGTGGTGGGCCACGCTGTCGTCTCTGAGCTCCTGCTGGCAGACAGCCTGGTGCCTCCAACGGACTCATTCACATTGCCGTGGCTCCTATGGGGCTAAGGGGCACAGCCACAGGCTGGGTCGTGTCTTCCTGCTGGGTCCCTGGTCTTGCAGCCAGCCGTGTTTAAAAACATCGAACCCCTCTCCCTGTGTATTCTCTTCCTGAAGTACCAGTTCCTATGGGATCTATGAGAGCAGCAGAGGTGCCTGCCATCCAAGGGGACTTCTGTCCTCCCCAGGTGCTTCTGTTCCCCCTCCCCACCCTGAGCAGCTTGGCCAGTTTGCACACTGCTTTGTGCCCACTGACATCCTCCTTGCCCTTCCTGCCTGTACCCCCTGGTGCAGATGCCCAACCGTGCTCCTGGTGAGGGTGTACAGGCTCTAGGAGGGAGCAGATCAGTGGAGCCGGACTGGGACCCTGCCGATGAGCTGCACGTCACACTGCAGAGCACGCCAGCCTCCTGAACCTCAGCTGTTCCCTATCTGTACTGTGGAGGTGGCCCGTGGATCAAGGTGTGATCAGATAAGATGGTGAGTGTGCGGTGCTTGGCCTACAGCTGGCACACAGTGTGCTTCTGCAGTCTCTGCGCTTCCTGCTTCCCTGTTTCCTTTCCTTTCCAGGATGGGCCTCAGGGTCTGTCGGCCTAGAGAAGCCTGATGCTAGCTGGGGCTGTAGGACTGCTGTGGCATCAATGAGGCCTTGGGCTTCAGTCCTCAATTCCCACCTGGAACGAGTGACGTATCTGGATCCACACAGCCCCTGCAGCTCCAATCCGCCCAGAGACTTGGCGATGAGTCACAGAAAGCTGATACCACAGACATGAAAGGAGTCAGTGTTGCGATCTTGGTTGTGATAATGAGCACTGAGTGAAACTTGGAACTGCATCAGAGGCTGGCTGCCTTTGTCCAGCCCTTGCCCACTGGGAGTCCAGTAAAAGGATCTTTGTCCACTGCTCCTCCCCACGCACCTGCACTCCTGTGCTGTTGTGGTGGCGTTGAGGTAGGGTGGAGGTCTCCTGGGAGTGTAACCGTTCAGGAGAAGAACCTGACTCCAGGGATGGGTCCAGGGCCCACCTTCTAGGAATTGTTCTGCATTTTGGTCACCCAGGCTGCTGGCTGGGCCCCAGAAGAGTGCCAAGAGGGACAGTCAGGGCACATAAGGCTTCTCTTACAGCACAACAAAGGCCACTGCTTGTTGGGTTCCATACGCCAAATGATGGTGAGCACTATACATGCACACGTTATTTAGAGGTGATAGAGGTGGGGTTGGACCCACCCAATCAATGCCTGGAAAAGCCCAGAGAGGGAGCGGTACCTCCTTTACAGATGAAGAAAGCAAAACAGGCAAGACTAAGACCTAGTGGCACGATGAAGATTCAAGCCCAGGTTCAGCAGCCCAGGTTGAGTCAGCAGGAATGTGGTGCGAGACAGCTTTTCTCCCAGTTTCTGACTACTGGTGGGGATAGCAGGTGTAAGGGGAATATTACTTGGGTTCTGCAGAAAGAGAGGGTATATGCATGACCAGGCAGGGTTAAGGGAAACCAGCAAGGGCCTTGGCACCCCCAGAAGGGAGCAGATTGGAGCAGAGCCGTGGTTCCCGAGACTCAGAGAAGGCTGAAGCTGGTGGAAGGGTCACCTTCCCCGCAGAGCTGTGGCTTGCTGGGCTGGGAGGAGGAAGCCCAGCAAAACCACAGCATGGCCTGGACTGTGAAGAAGTGAGGAGTCTCCACAGGCTTTGTGTCATGCAGCCAGGACTCTTGAGTGGACCCCAGCCCTGAGGTCCAGGCAGTAGACCTGGGGGTTTTTGGTCCAGGCACAGGACACATAGCAGGGTCGCACAGCGTGGAGAGCCAGAGAGCTTGAGAGACAAACAGAATGGGTGCCATGCAGGATGCCTCTGGAGCTCACGGAGGGACAGATGTTACCGCGCTAAGGGAGCTGGCGGGGAAAGCAGACAGTTCTGCCTGTGTCCAGGACAGCTGCTTCCCTCTGGCTTTTCTGACCACCACCAGATGTGTCCTGGGTGCTAGAGCCCCGGGACTGTCCCAGAGGACATCCCAAACTTGAATAGGGTCCTCTCTGCAGCATGGAGGGGAGCTGGGCAGAGAGGGGGAGGAGGCAGGGATAAGCAGCTGCCAGGGAAAGCAAAAGAGAGGGAGAGAAAAGCTATCCCCTCTTCTCACCTGTGGAAACACTCCCTGTCAGTGGCCTTTTATTCTATCTGCAGATTTATACTGTGCTGTAACCATGTGCAAAAGGCCCATTTCTGCCATGCTTAGTTTGTACTAAGCAGCTGTGTATGTAGCTGTGCCCTCCATGAGTCCCCTGGCCACAGAACAGCTCTCTAAGTGGGTCAAGAGGGGCCCCTGGCAGTACAGCTGCCACCTCCTCCAGAGTCCCTTAGCCTTCTTCGGCCTAGCTCCTTCCCCATCCTGAGCATCCAGGGGCTGGGCACATGTTCAGTGTATCAGGGAACCACAGGAAGTGGGGTCTCGAGCTTTGAGGTGCTCTGTAATCCTGATTGCCCATGTTCACTTCTAAAAAGAGGGATAGTTCAATTCTCCATTCAATAATGCAGTCATCTCCCATCCGCTGGGCAAGAGGGGCCAATAATGCCAGAAGCCCCTCTCTGGTGCCCAGCATTGACTGCATTGGCTCCCATGCTCCCTGCCCCTCCCGTGGTCAGTGGGAAAGAAGGGGAGGACTGTAGTAACCTGTCAGCTTCCCCACTGTCCTGTGCACACATAGACACTCTGGACACATGGAATTCGAGGACGGGGGAAGAGTAGGCTGAGAACTTGCCCATCACCTGACGGGCTGCAGAGCCTGCCAGCTGACTGCATCGCAGGGTTCAGCTCTGGGAGAATCTGCTGCGGTTTCATTCTACCTTGGTCCCTGCGATGGAGTCCTGCTTGGATCAAATCCCAGGAGAGAATTATCCCTTTCTGTCTGCTTGCGGCTGGCCCTAGTGTCCATGTCCTATGCCTGAGAGAGCAAGGTTGGATGGAAGCCTGCATCTCTGCCAAGATATTCCTGGGCCCGACCCATCTCTGGGGCACTGGGGCACTGGGGCACTGGGGTGCAGAGCAGGGCTGGGTGCTGGTGAGCTGCTCCTATGAGCTGCACAGCTTTCTTAATGTACGACCCTGAAGGATGGGAAGAGAGACCCTTGATCTTTCACCTTCCCCTCTCTGTTGTCCCCAGCCTCTCAGTGTCATTTATGCCACAGAACTGAGGACCTAGCCAGAGAGAGGGCAGACGAATGGAGGTGGCAGGGAGAGATCCTGCTCCCGCATCCCGACCCCGCCTGCAGCATCTCTCGTGTCTGAATGGCTTTGCTGCCGTATTTCTCTCCCCGCTCAGCCCCGCTGGCCACAGCCGCCCGAGCAGCTCTTGCTTCCCCATCCATCATGCTGGCTGCAGAGCATCGGAGTAAATCTCATGAGAAACCTCCCTGCCCTGAGCCTCAGCGGACAGGGCTCGGCTGTCAGAGGAGAGCGCGATTTCCAAAGGTCAGAGCGCCAGGCCCTGCGAGATTGATTGACTATGAATTATGGACGTCGCTTCTCAGTCGTCTCCGTGCTCTGGAGCCAGGAAGAGGCTTTTAGAATACGCTTACTTCACACGAGGTGCCTTCCATTGTTGGTATTGTGGCTACTTGCTTTTCTAGTGGTGGGGATTTTGTGGGCACCATCCGTGCTAGATTGGGAGTCATGTGACCATGAGACCTGTGTCCAGCTGGCGCTCAGTATAGAGCTGTCATTGCACTTACAGTGGGCAGCAGAATGAAGAGCTGCTCATCTCTGGGAGACCCAGGAGGCAGCAGGAGCCCAGGCTGCTCGCACACTCGTGCCAGCACTGGTCTGGGCTGGGCTGCTCTGACTCCTGCCCGGTCGCCCTCCACCCCTTCCTTCCTTGTGGGTCTCTGCCTCTTTTGCTGCTGCTGTCACTCTCTGGTTCTCTTTGGCTTGTCTGTCCCCAGGGCACTGCCAAGGCCGGTCCCTGGCTGGGTGCTTTTCCCAGGCCCTGCTAGGATGCTCAGGAAGCCTGCTCAACCCTCCCCTGGAGTTGGCCGGCCGAGCAGCCACAAGCACTTATCCTTCTGGGTTTTTTGGGTCTCTCTACCCCTTTTCTTGACTACCCTTGCCACGACCATTGCCACCGTGGGCTTACATCTTCCTTCTAATTCACAGGGTGCTGGCCTCCTAATCAATGACTACAGGCTTGTCCCCTTCAAAGCCACTCTTTCCAGAACTACCCAAATACCCACCTCTGCTCCCCACATCTCGCCCCATGAACCCAGCAGGAGCCCTGCCCCTTCTTCTGCTCCCCACCCCCGCCACTCTTTGGTGCTGAGGTCCACTGGGTTCTCAGCTCTGGGCCTCCCACCGGGCTCGGATCCCAGGAGTGCCACTCTGCCCTGGCTCCTCTCCAGTATTCCCACCCACAGGATGCCTCCTTCATCTCTGCACCCACATGGACCAGCGCGGCCACCGTGAGGCTGTGTGTGCTGCATGTCACCGCGGTTACTGCTTGTTTTGCTCTATCCTCCACACACCCCCACCTCTGCCCCCTGTCCCCAGCAACTGAAGTTCTCGGCACGTAGAGGGAATGACTCTCCTGCACTGAGCAAGAGAAATGAAATAAAGGAAGAAATGAAGGACAAGGAGCAGACAGGTCCAGTGAGCAAACGCTCATAAATAAGGGTTAAGAGGACAGGTGCCCGCAGAGGCAGGACGGAGGAGCCATGCTGGAGATAGATTAGAAGATAGGGTCAGATTCAGGCACAGGGGAAAAAAGCCTTGAATACACAAAACATCCTTTCCCCAGTTCCTATCAGCACCTTCTCAAAGTGAGGAAAATAAACCTGTTTTCCTTATGACAAAGACTGACTTGATGATAAACCCTCTCGGCTTCCCAGGAGGTGGCAGTGACTCTGATAGGCAGGGAGGGCACTGAAGGAGTAGGTGAAGGAGGAAGGGGGGAAGAAAGAGAGGAGAGAGTGAGACAGGAGGCGGGGGAGGACAGGGAGGGAAAGCGCCTTTCTGTGCGCTGATTACTAATGTGGCGGAGAGCTCAGCAGGTTCTGTGGAGCAGCGCTGATTGTGCAGGAGAGAGCAGGCCACTGTTAAAAGCGATCTCCAGGCCCCACAGCCGAGCCTGAGGGGAGGAGAGGGCCCTGCAGGGTTTTTGGGGCCTGCTCTGCCTTGGAGCTGCGGGTGGGACGGAGGGACTGGAAATGCTGCTCTCCAGGGCCAGGGTCCACAGATGGGGAAGAGGCTCGTCTACACTTCAAAGGGATATTCTATCCATGGAGATCACAGACCCCTTTCTTGGGGAGGCATGAGATGGTCACTTATCCCTTTCTCTACTTTCCTGAGGGTTGTACCAGCCCGCTCCTGGCACTGGAATCTGGCAGCATACGGAGGTTGCCCCTGTCCCTAAGGGAGGGTCTGGTCCTTTGAGGTGGCTGGGCCTGAGGAGCATGAGTGCACCCCATGACCATCTGCCCCTGCTGCTCTAGGAGGGCACCTGGGGGAGGCCCGATTCTCCCACCTGCTCTGGGATCAGTCGCTGGTCTCCAAGCCCATCTGCTCCTGTCTCTGAATATCTTCCCTGTGAGAAAGCAGAAGAACATATGGATTCATGGATTCACAGACAGTCTGCACCTTCCAGATCGCAGAATCTAATCCACTCAGGCCAGAGGAAGGAAAGAGAGGAACAGACCGGCTTGCTCGAGGCACACAGTAGTGAGTGAGGGTTAGGGACGACCTGCCTCCTCTGTTCCTCTCCATGGGGTAGCAGCAGGGCAGGGGCCCCCACTTCTGCTGTAGCAAAACAGAAGACGTCCTTGCCTGCTCCGGTCCAAGGGGGTCCCCATCAGACTCTGAAGCCTGGAGACACAGTGAGCCCCTGAACGAGTCTTCCCTAGACTGTGACCAAAGGCAACCCATTAAACCAACCAACCTCCCTTAAAATGCTCCTTGCTGCCCCTCCTCAAAGTCCTCACCTCCTGGGAGGAAGCTGGAGTTCTCCCTCCCTCTTCCAGCTCTTCCCTAGGGCTCCTGGGCCCTCCTTTCTCCATGGCAGCCCCCCATTACCCTCCCCAGGCCTGGTAGCCAAGCAGTAGATCCTTTCTCCTTAAAAGGTTATGTTTTCTCTGGTCACTGTCACCCTCCGCTTTGTGAATCACACTCCCTTCCCTCCTGCCTTGTGTTTTTAGTATGAGTAACAGGGACTGAGGTCACTAAATTTTTCAGAGAAGGATCCATTGTACTTACAATAAAACCCTACAAGCCCTCACTGCTCAGGGCCAGCTGCCACTGTCCCCTCCCCACCCCCAGCTCTGGCTGCTCACTGGCCTCACCTGGCCTCCTCTCCTCTCCTTGAGCTTGCCATGTTGCTTCTGCTCAGGGCCTCTGCGCCTCCGTCTCCTCTGCCTGGAGCATGTCCCCCACCATTTCACTAGCTGCTGCTTTCTTCCGGTGGAGATGTCAGCTCCTCCATCACCACTGCAGGAAACTTCTTGACTGCCACACCTAATGGTGCCAGCTTCCACTCGCTGTATTGGCTGTTTCCCTTCTAGCATCACTTCCTGTCTGAGTGAAATCGTTTATTTGTGAGGGTTACCTGTTTCCTCTGTTGTCTTATGTGCCCCTACTGAGAAGAGACCTGTCTGTTTATTAAGATGATGTCTCTGGCACTTAATAAAGAGCCATCCACAGAGTCAAGGGACGCTAGAGACACGAAGGCAGAGGCAGGGCTGGATCTGTGGGAATCTCTGTCCACGGGCCTTGCAGACTCAGAGGTGTCTGTTCCCAGCTCAGCAAATGGAGACTCAGGCTCCCAGTGAAAGGGGGGATCCTGCTGGTCAGGAGTTGCCAGGTCCCCTGCAGTGTCTGAGACCCTCAGCTGCGGTTGGCCACTCTGTTTGGGGTGCGTTGTGTGTGCTTGCTCCTTGGCTGTTGAAGTCTTTGCCTTGGTTGTCTCTATGTTTGCAGGCTATCATAGAAGTTATTTGGAAAACACCACCCACCTGGCAGGGCTCACCTGGATATGCGGCAGTACAACCTCGCTGGGTGATGGCAGCAAACAAGCTAAGGGCCTCCCCACCCACCTCTCCTTCAGGATGCCAAGTAAGGGAGGGTGGGCAGTTCCGGACTCCTTGGGAGGAAAGGCATTGCAAATTTGGGGCTAAACCCACTGGTCCCCCAGCCACAGTGCACAAGGATGGCAGGGATGCGGCTGTGTAAAAACAGTGTGGACTGGGCCACCTCTGCAGTTCCTGTCTCCACCAGGGGACTGACAGGAGAGAGGCTCCAGAGCTTGGTCTTGTCAGGGCCCCGCCACTGGGCCTTGCAGTGATTCTGTTTACCAATAAGCAGGAAGAGCCTATTGTACGCAGGCCCCAAGCAGTGGAAAGAAATCAGTGAATAGGAGCTCAGGAGCCAAAAGCCGGGCTCAGAGACAATAGATAGGAAGAGGGTGGGTGTGGGGACGGAGAGCTACCCCGAGAGGTTTGGAGGGGAAATCCAGGTGGTAGGTGCCGCTAGTTGGGGACATTAGGAGAGGGAGGTGAGGAGAAGGGGTCATTTATGGTCAGATTTCTGTAGCACATCTGCCTCCTCCCATGCGGTGGAGCTGGTCTGGCACAGTATTTATTGGGTGTGTTCTAAGCAAGGTTCCCAGAGAAAGCACGAAACAAGACATGATTCAGCACGTGTGTCAGACACCCAGCTCCAATCCAGGAGGGCTGGAGGGCTTTGCAGACAGGCCAAGTTGGAAATTCCATTCTGCCTCTTACTTGGTGTGTGACCTTAGGCAAGGAAATGAACCCCTCTGAGTCCTTGTATAAAATTGGGGCAATGCTTATCTCATTGGATTGATGATGCATACAATGCCAAGGGCTAGTCCAAGGCTGGGCACAGTGCCTTACCCATGGTGGCGGGGTAGCTTTCTGCAGCCTGGACCTCAGACCCTGGCTTAAACCAGAGCAGAGAACCCCATCTGCACTAGACAAAGGCCATGCCGGCAGCATGGACTGAAGGACTCAATGGCTCTCGGGTCCTTTGAATACTACATTTCTGCCAGCTGCCCATCTTTTTGTGCCTGCTATCATGTCTGCCGGGGTGATGTTCTGATCTGCTGACTTCCGGAGGAACTTATGTGCAGACTGACCTCTTCTACGCTGAAAGACACCATTAGTCTTGCAGACGTGGACTTCAAAACCTGCCCTGGGCTGGGGGAAAAGGATGCTCTGGAAGGGAGGAGTCCCTCTTTTGAGACTGCAAGTTATAATCTTTGAGGGGCGTTGGTTATGGGCAATGCACCATTCAGTCTTTGCTAGCCATGGTGTCGGGGTGGTCAGCATGTGCTTGGAGGGCTTGGGGCATGCCTTCTGCTGCATGGACCAGCGATAGGGCAAGAGGGCCAGCAGCAGAGGCAGCTGGAGGCCAGGCAGTGCTTGATGCAGAATCAGAGCCTGGCGCTGGGGGCCGGCTGTCTGTGCCTGGTAAATTCTCTGCACTTCCTCCCTTTCATCTTCAGATGCTTCTCTGTCTCAGTGGTCTTGCCTCAGGGCATGGTAGGTAGGAGAGGGTTGGTCTTAGTTCTCGGACTACGTGTCGTAATAGGGCTGGGCGTCATGCCCCTGGGGCTGGGATTCGCTCTGAGCATCAGAATTGTATGATAGGAGCCTCACCAGGAGGGTGGAAGACGGAGTTACGTGCTGATTTTCATGTTCACTGCAAGGCGAGGTACCCGGTGGTCAAATCCCAGATGTTGGACCCTCATGGCTCATTCTGCTGCCCCTCAGTTCCTTCAGAGGTGGCCACAGCCTGAGCCCCTCCAGGTCGTCTTGTGCCTGAACTGAGACAAAGGAGAAAGGGACTCGGGACAGGGCTGGGTGGGCGGTGCCAAGAGGAGGCTAAAGCTGTTTCTCCAGGGTCTGGGCCTGGAAGGGGACAAGGGGAAGGTGACAGTGACCTTGGAGGGGTGCGCAGGTTCACTGCACAGAAGGGCTGCGCAGGCTGAACCAGGCTGAGGCTGAGGCTGAGGCTGAGGCTGAGGCTGAGGCTGAGGCTGAGGTGGAGGTCTGATGAGGGCTTTCACTGCAGCCAGGCAGGAGGGAGGTGGCCCTGGCTGCTTTGTCACCCCAGGTCGTGGGCGGGAGGACGAGCGGAATGTAAACAGGCATCCTTCCACCACACAGAGATCCTGGCCTAGCTGCAGGGACTGCGGGGACTGCGGGGACCGCGGGAGGGGGCCTGTGAGAGGTTGGCTGCTAGAGACTGAAGTCTGCTGGCTGGCCAGGCAGAGACGACCTTGAAAGAGAGGAGAGGCGGAATAGAGAATTGAGGGGGTGTCTGGGGGAAGCGGGAGGGCGAGAGGAGGAAGAAGGATGCTGAGAGGATCTAGACAGAGAGGGGCCACCTCCTGTCTGCCTCCCTCCTAGTCAGAAGGGAGAAGGATGCAGACAGGGGCGTGGGGGTGGGGAGGTATGGGGACAGTGTGACCTTGAGCCCGGGGTTTCCCTGGGCCCTGAGGGTGCAGGCTGTTCTCCCGCTGGTGCCTGCCGACTCGGGCTCCCCCGGGGCACACCTTTTCCAGCCTGGCAGATGTCCTTCCCAGGCCTTAATTTTCAAAGTATTTTGGGGAACTGGGGTATAGTACAACACCCCAAGTGGTTCAGCCCTTGTCTAGTATGTACAAGGCCCTCCGTTCCACCCCAGCACTGCAGCAAAGCAAAACAAAACGACCCAAATAAATAAATAAATAAAACTTTCTGGGCACTAATCTGCTCTAGGTGGGAATTCCCACGCCTCCTGCAGAATTTCAGCAATGACCTCCCCCACAGAGCCCCGCCCCATCTTGTTTTTGCAAATTCTACCCTGTTTGTCATCTTTTTCTTGGACAAAGCCTGTCGCCTCCCATTTTCTCTCTGTAGAGATAAGAATTCCTTCCTCACTAGGTGGTTGGGACCATGGAATTAGATCCCATATGAAAGAGATTTAGGGCAGGGGATGTGGCTCAGTGGTAGAGTGCTTGCCTAGCATGCACAAGGCCCTGAGTTCAATCCCCAGTACCACACACAAAGAAAGGAAGAAAAGAAAGAAAGAAAGAAAGAAAAGAAAGAAAGAAAGAAAGAAAGAAAGAAAGAAAGAAAGAAAGAAAGAAAGAAAAGGAAAAAAGATTTAAAAGTATAAATCTGTAACTTGAACTAGATGAGCATTCCCAGCAGGAGGCTAAAGGGAAAAGGAGGCAGGAAGGAGGTCCCCAGGGGAGGTGGGGGAGGAAGCCTTCCAGGCCCCCGAGATAGATTTGGCTCCAGCTAAATTCACCATCTGGCTCAAGCAGCAGATCACCCTTTCTTTGTTATAGAGAAGAGGGGCCCTGGCTTTACCCCTCCGCCTCCTTGGACACTCCCAACAGGTGAGGGTGGCTGTGCTCGGGCCTGGGGCATCGCTGAGGAGCGAGGGGCTCCCCTCCCTGCAGGGCTGGTGGCCGGTTCTGTCCTCAGGGTCAGAAGCGGGTGCAGATGGACTTGCTGACTGGCCTCTGAGGACCAGGATGAGTGAGACCAGGCAAGTGTGACCCTGGGAGGAGTTGGCATCTTGGGCAACCTAGACTACTGGCTGGCATGGGTGGTGAGATACTTGGGCTGGCCGCCGTGCTGCCCCGACCTTTTGTTTCCCTCCTGGCCTCCATTCCCTTTTCTCCCAGCCCTGGCTGGCACTCACCCTCCTGGCCGGTTTCACCATCTCCATTCTGTAGGCCAGGAGGGCCTCTACTCAACTGTGGTGGCCCACCCTGCCTGCTCTAGGTCTGAGCCGCCCTGGAGCCCAGCTCCATCATAGAAGACAGGATGCAGCAGAGGATCCCACCCCGCCCTTGGGGTGAGGGACAGATGCTCCGTTTAGAATTTCTTTGGGGAGACGGCCAACAAGGGCATTCTTTCTGTTCTTCGGGCTTCCCCAGCCAAAACTGGGGGATTAGTCAGAAGACAGATGCGGAGGCGCGGCCTTGGGGAAATCCTACAAGTACACAGGGTGGCCCCAGGGAAGGCAGCAGAGGCCGGGAACTGCTGGTCGCCTCCTCCTGCACTCAGGCAGGAATCTGATGACCCTTTTGTATGTACAGATTCACTGTGAACATCTGGAGATGACTGGGCTTCTAGTGCCTAAGAGCCTATTCTGGAAGATCTCTTTCATTTATTTATTTATTTGGGGGATGTGTGTGTGTGTGTGGGGGGGTCCTTCAATCTAGGGTTTTCTTAAAGTTGAAGACCTTGAGACTTTGCGTTGCTGCAGGCTGAGGCTTTTCATAATCCTATAGGTTATGGAGGGGGAAAATGGGATATGAGAGAGGGGAGGAAGGGTGGAGAGGAGAGGAAGAGAAAAAGAGAACAGGAAGCAAAATAGAGAAAAATGCAGAGCTGGACACACACCTACACAGAGAGCTGGAACCCACACAGAGGTACACACATGCACACGCGCGCGCACACACACACACACACACACACACACACAAACTCTGCAACCAGCGAGAGCTCTAGTGTCTGAAAGTCGAGGGGCAGGAAGCTCATCGCTTCCCTGCCCTCCCTGGAGCAGGCTGTGCTGGGCTTCTTTGTCTCTAGGAGAGAAGGAGAAGGAGGCCTGCGCAGCATCACGAGGCTCCCCACTGCCATATTTGGGAGGCAGTGCACGCAGCTCTGGTCCAAGCATCAGTCAGTCGTGTAAGCTGGGTAAGTGATTCATCTTTTCTAGTTCTCGATTTCTTCATCTGAGGAATGTGACTAATAATTCCTGACTCGTCAGCTTACAGGATTGTCAGGCGGATCCAAAGTGCTTGGTGAGGTGCTAGACAGGTGGGGGCAGGCAGATTAATAGGTTCCCATCCATGTGGCCCCCAAGAAACACTTCTGCCTCCAGACTCAAGGACCCCCTGGGACCCTGAGTGGTTACCTTCGAAACCCAAGGCTTCGCCAGCCTCCTACTCCATGTTTGGCTTCAGCTTAAATGTCAGTGCTACAAAAAAGTCTTCTGGACCCTTAGATATGGCCCCCTCTTATAAACCCCTCTAATGTTGTATATTCCCTGTGGAGCACTTATTGTAAGTCAAATATTGTGTGAGCCATTTGTTTAACACCTGTCTTCTGCACCAGAGTAGAAGCTCCATGAGGAAAAGGAGTATATCTTCTGTACACCATCTTGTCACCAGCATGTGACACTGTGCGGGGCATACAGCAGGTGGGTGCTCCAGAAAACCTCTGCTGCCTGAGCGTAGGAACTACCGGCCTCATCTTTTACACATGCCTCCGACACTAGGTGCCAAGCACCAACCAACACGTCCCCTTGACCCATATCTCCCATCCTTTATCATTCAAGGAACAAGTCAGCTGGATAATAGTTGCTCTTCTTTCCATCCACCCAGCACAGTGGGCCCTGCCCAGCACCCAGAAAGACTGCAGGCAATGGCTATAGTTATTTATTTATTATCTTTGCCCAAGGCTGCCCTCTGCTGGCTGAACATTGCAGGCTAGAATGGGAAGGATGGAAATCCTAGTGGCTGTACACCAGCGGGCCGAGCCTGGCCCATCCCCGGGAAAAGGTCCCTGATACCTAAATGGAGGAGAGTCAGGACCATTCTCCATCTTTCTGGATGGCTCCCTCCCACTCTCTCAAGAGGCTCCAGCCTAAGAAGAGCAAGACATTAAGGAGCCTCTGCTCACTCCCCCGGGACAGCGTAGAGGTAGAGAAGGACTCGCTTAAATAGCTATTCTGTCTCCTCTGTGGTGTGCTGGCGAGCTTTTAACAACCAGCCCTTAAAAACCAAAACCAAACCTGGTTTGTAGCATTTATGGACTCCATGGTGTAAATCTCCCACCGTGGCCAATTTCGAACACCAATGTGAGGTGCTGAACAAAGATTTGGGAAGAGGTACCAAGTAGCGTCCCATTAGATTGAATTCCACCACACAGGTACCACAGACATAAATAACTTCAGGGGCATGTTTAAGAGTGAAAGAGAGTAAAACAACTGAGAAGTGATGAGTATTTATTACATTTGTTTTCAATATAATACATTTAATTGTGAGGTTATATAATTTACTTTTTCATAATGGCAGTGTTTAACAATTGTCTTTCAAGATTCTAGAAAATTTAATCATCAGTTCCTTGCAAGCCCGGTAGTTGGTAAGAGCTGGCTCCAGCCCACGGCTGCTTCTCCTCCTCTTCCTTCCCTCTCCATCCTCTGCCTCCTCTTTCTCCTCCTCCTCCTGGTTCATGGCTTTCCTGACGTTCTGTGTGGGCAGGAGGGAAGGGAATATGGAAGAGCTCTACCGCAGACGCTGCTCTTCTCTGAGCCAGGAGACATAAGGTGTTAAGGAAAGAGGAGGGGGAAATGCAAATCTGGCTACTGAAGGACGCTGCAGTGTGTGTGTGTGTGTGTGTGTGTGTGTGTGTGTGTGTGTGTGTAGGGCTGAAGTGATTTTTGCAACTGGATCATGAGGCTGTCTAGTGCTGTTTAGCTTGGGGGCCGGGTGCCATGTGCCCTCGGTGGGCTCTACTTGGGAGGAGAGGACTGCGGGACGAGGTGAAGCGGCCAATGGGGAGCCGGGGCAGGCAGAAGTAGGTGCTGGCAAAGAGGCTGAGGTTGATGGGGTTCCCGTCCAGGCGGATGTCTTCCAGCAGCCTGCGGGTGTGTCTGTGCTCCTCCACGTCACAGAAGGCGTCTCTTGGCATAGTCTCTATCACGTTATTCTGCAAAGCACAGGCTGCAGCTGAGTCCCTGCCCAGAGGTCCCTCTCTCCGAAAACTCACATCAGTCACTCCCACCAGCTCTATCTTTCCTGGGCAACAGGGAAACCAAGGCACAGAATGTGGAGGCCACACAGCAAGGGATGAGACAAGGATGCCATGGAGGAGGAGGGGCGAGGTTAAGAGCGGTGAAGGGAGGAAGGAGGTAGAAAGCTGGAGGCACTGATGGTAGGAGAAGAGGAGAAACAGAAAGCAAGAAAAGAGGAAAGGAAAAGTGGGTAGGTGAGATGAAATAAAGACACAGAGAGACAGTGTTTTATAAATGAAGAAATGGAGGGCTGGGCATGGTGGCCCATGCCTGTAATTCCAGCACTCTGGGAGTCGGGGTGAAGGTTCACAAGCTCTAGTCCTGCCTTGGCAATTTAGTAAATTAGTGAGACCCTGACTCAAAAATTAAAAGGGGGGGCGCTGGGGATGTCACTCAGTGTGAGGGCCTGGGTTAAATCCCTAGTTGTATATTTTTTAAAAAGGTGGAGGGCAGGTGGAGGAAAAAAATGAAGAAAATTAAATGAGGGCCACAGACAGTTGTCTAGACAAGACCCTGCCCTCAATACACCCCAGCCGCCGAGGCCCATCCCTCTATGAGCTGGCTGTGTTATCCGCCCGGCAGAGGCCCTCACCTGCAGATGTAGTGAGCGCAGGCTTAGGGGCAGAGGCCCAGGGACGGAGTCCAGCAAGTTGTCTGCCAGAAAGAGGAACTGCAGCTTCGCCAGGGCCTGTGGGACACAGATAGCACTGGAGGAGGGTGCTCCTGGTGGGCCTTGGGAGCAGGGAGGTGCTGACAAGGCCAAAGTCGGGTACCCCCTTTGGTGACTCCAGGTTTACTTGGCCTCAGCCATACACCAGACTCTGTGCTGGGTGCTGGGGGTGGGTGGGAGCATTTGCGTCTTTAAGGAGCTAAGAGACATCAACTCCAGAGGAGGCAGGAGCGGAGCTGATGTGCTAGCAGTGGGGAGGGGAGGGAGTGGAAGGCTGTGATGGTGGCCAGGAGGGCAGATAAGAGGGAGGACCAAAGGACATTTCAGCTCAGCCTCAACTTCTCCGCCATCAGAGGGATCTGCCTGGTGCTAATCCTGCAGCAGAGTTGGTGGCATGCTCAGTAGATTTCGGACCTGTGGGACGAGAACCCCGAAGCACGTAGAGGCAGCCCGTGTGTGAGGAACAGCACGATCAGAACCAGGTAGGGCTAAAGGGAGCTGGACTGGGGAGAGATAAGCCTGTGGGGGCTCTGAGAGCAGTGAAGAATAATAGCTCCCATTTATGGACCTTTTGCTATCTGTATGTCATCTTCCTGCGCTCCGGGTAAATGCTGTCGTATTGAATCCTGCAGCAACAGTGTCAAATAAGAAGCATTGTCCTCATTTTGCAGGCGAGGAAACAAGATGAGAGGGGTGAAGTGACTCACCCAGGAGCCCCAGTTCTTCTGGCTCCAAACCTCCAGCCTCATCCTAGGCTGAGAAAACAGTCTTGAGACAGGGCAAAGAGATTCCTTCTAACTCAGAGACAGCCCAATGCTGCTTAGAGCTGGGCCAGTGAGGGAGGGAGCTCAGTAATCATGCAGTCACAGCCCTGCACTTGGGAAACTGAGGCCCGAGGGTACGCAGAGCTTCTGTCTCCACAGCAATGGTATGGGCACTTTGTCGCGCATCCTCCCCCAAGACCAGCACAGGGGGCAAAAAATGTTGAGGGGTTGGGATGGCAGAGGGAATAAGGCATGACTCTGCCTTCAGCCTGCTTCAAAAAGCAGCTCTGGCCAGGAAGAGCGGTTCATGCCTATAATCCCAGCTACTCTGGGGGCTAAGGCAGCAAGATCGCAAGTTCAAGGCCAGCCTGGGCAATAGAATGAGACTCTGTCTCAAAATGAAGCAAATGAGAAAAGGGTGGGGTGGGGTGGGGGCTGGGAGACTGCTTGGTACTTCCTGGGTTCAGTCCCCAGCACTGGAAAAAGAAAAGTTTGACTTGACTTGATGCTTGTAAATGTGGATCGGCTTGCAAAAAGTTTACTATCGTCTGCATTGCTTAATGATGGGGATGTGTTCTGTGAAATGTGTCATTAGGCAATTTCACATGAAGAGCACAGAATACACTTACACAAACTAAGAGAGCCACAACAGCGCTAGGTAAACAACCTTAGGGGCCCACTCCATATATGTCATCCAGTGTTGATGGAAAGGTCACCAACTGTGTGCCTGTACTTAAGAAAGTGACAAAGGGCATCTAAATGAAGGGGATACAGTCTTTGAAGGCTGTTCCTAACCAGGCAGCTAGCGCCTGGGGAGGAAGCGTGGTCAGTCTTGTCCACACTCTGCTCCACTTGCTCAGTAGAACTGTGCCAGCTCTTCCCAACCCTGTGGAGTGGGCTGTGCTTGTGCCATGTGATTTCCCCCTTTCCATCAAAACGGGCCAACCAGTGACCCTTCAGATTGTCCCTCTTGAGAATGCGATCCTTGCGATCCTACAGAGACAAGGCCGGTCACCTAGCAGTGGGTTTGGGAAACAAAATGATAGGTAGGCATTAGGGTTAGAGTCGGCACAACTGCAAGTCAAGCCATGGGCAAGCTGGGGTTTCCACAGCGGGCAGAGCCTGTGAGTATCCCAAGCATACTGGTGCGCAGAGGGCGAACGGCAAAGCAGGTGCTGTGAGGCCCACAGAGGGAGAGGGAGGGCTGTTGGTCTTGGTTTCTGATGCTCCGCATTCCCAGTAACAGGCTCATGAGGCCTGGTAGTACTGTGCTCCCCATTCACGGAGACTGTTAGGGTGGGATGTTGGAAAAAAATCCTCTTCCTGAGCCAGAGGGACTGTCTGCCAACCCAGAGAACATTTAATAAGCAACACACAGAAAAGGAAGAAAAAAAAATGGGCCTGGATTTTTAAGCCCAGAACAAGGATGGGACGGGGAACCCTGTGGGATACTGAGGGTAGGGATGGGGCAGGTGGTGTAAGGCAGACTCACCCCAAAAGCCCTGGGCTGTATCCCCGAGCTCTGGAGCCGATTCAGGCGGACATCCAGGAGCTCAAGGCCACTGGGCAGCATGGGCAGAGCTGCCAGCTGGTTCTCTGACAGGATCAGATCCTGCAGAGCTGGCAGCGAGTAGAGGGCATCGTTGTCGATGGAGGAGATGAAGTTGCTCGAGAGGTCAATCCTTTTCAGTTTTGCTGAGGGATGGGGGTGGGAAAGGATAAGGAGATGCTGGAGCACACAGTCTTTCCTCCCCCACTGTTGGTCTGTCTCCACCCTGCCCTTCCCCCTCGGTATCAGGGAATGTTAACCAGGGTCTCCCTGTGCTAGGTCCAAGGCAGAGGAAATAACGGTCTAAGAAAAGCTCTCAGACTCCTCAGTACCTGTCACTGGAGTTTGATACTGGGATGTAGCTGACTACCTGGCATCTGATTGGAAGAATCCTTTCACAGGCAAGAACCAAAAAGCCCAGAAATCCCTGGACATGGCCCCACTCATTAGTTATTAGTTTACACAAAGGGCTTCGAAGCCCAGAAAGGCTGAGTGTAATTAGTGGTAGAAGTTGGAGTAGCACCCGGGTCTCCTATCTAAAATAGCAGAACATCTGGGCATGGTGGCGCACGCCTGTAATCCCAGCACCCAGGAGGCTGAGGCAGGAAGATCATCAAGAGTTTGAGGCCAGCCAGGGCTACAAAGTGAGTTCAAGGCCAGCCTGAACTGCATAGTGAAACCTTGTTTCAAAAAGACAAAATACAAAAAGTAAAGTTAAAAAATAAAGTAACAGAACTGCCAGCCTAACAGTATCAGAGCCCTGAGAGTAGATTTAGGATGGTCCTGTCCAGAGGTCAACAGAGTTATAGTTGCTGGGACATCCTGAAAATGTTGGCTTGACTGCACCTTCCCTTCTGAGCTCTTTGGGAGAAAACGGGCTACTTCCACTATTTAGACTTTTCCAGGAAAGGAAAAAGAACTTGGGCGCTCTCTTCCTTCAGCAACCGGTCAGACAGAGCTAACAGGGAAGAGATGACACAGGTTGAGGCTAACAATATCTGATTGAGTGCAGGGGACAGGACCCTGGTCATTCCACCTGCCTGGCCCCTCTGTCCTTTTCTTGGGCATACGTACTCAGCCCTTTGAAGTCTCCGGCCCTGATGTGGCTGATGCGGTTGAAGCGGGCATACAGGTAGGTGGTCATCCGGGGGAGAGGAGGAATGTTTTCCAGGTCAGTGTCATCGCAGTACACAGAGGAACTGAGGCACACACAGACCAGGCAAGTGGGCAGGCCTGAGCCAGGTGGAAGACAGAAGAGAGGGAGAGCCTTGGTCAGGCTTTGCTGCAGCTGCTATGGCCAGTGGCCTCAACCTAGGGAGTCTGAGCCATGGTCATCAGTGTCTTCTTCATGGCCTGTGGGATGTGGACCAGAACCGATTGTCTGCCCTCAGAGTGACATTTGGTCCTAGCCCTAAGAGAATCAGGCTTACCCTGCTTCT
This sequence comes from Chinchilla lanigera, assembly GCF_000276665.1. Taxonomy (NCBI): domain Eukaryota; kingdom Metazoa; phylum Chordata; class Mammalia; order Rodentia; family Chinchillidae; genus Chinchilla; species Chinchilla lanigera. Next base: position 39,449,231 of record NW_004955406.1, on the reverse strand, counting down.
CTCAAGCCCTGGCTTTTGTAGGCTTTCCTGGGTTTATGTGGCTGTTTTCAAGACTTCAGCTCTCAGTCTCCTTTCCATAGGGATCCTCTCTGGTCCAAAAAAATACAGTAAGGATGAAATAAAGCCACAGTGGAGTGTAATAGCAGGGGGCCTCTGCCTGCTGCCTTGGGTGCAGGGGTTGGACGTAGTCTGTGTGGCTCCGAGAAGCGTAACCAAGCCATGGTGGGGTGGACAGTGCCTGCCTGCTATCCATCTCCACTTCTTCTGGCATTGGCACCCAGTTTTTATTGGGGAACAGCCCTCTCCTGTTTTCAGCCTATGGCCTCATCTCTGTAGCCCACAGTCATGAGACTGAGGCCAGGCCATCTGACAGAGACCGGCTATAAAAGGCTGGGAAGAGTTCACTGGCTCACAGAAATGAGCAGTGCAGGACCTTTCTGTCACATGCTATCACAGGTGCCAAGCTCACTGAGAAATCAGCATTAGCCCCACTCCAGGAAGGACACTAGCAGCAGTGACACAGCTCCTGTCTGGCAGCAATGACCAGGTGAAGTGGGGCGGGGAGGGGCAGTTTCCCATCTTATCCGTAGGCCTCACACGGTAGGTCCAGCAAGGCACTGTATGGTCTCTTCAAGCCTGAGACTCTAGCAGCTCTGAGGTGACACAGATGCCCGAACGAATGCCTCTGGCGGATGTCCCAGCACCCTGGGTTTCCCAAGCCAAGAGGACACCAGGGACGCTGAGAGCCAGCAAGTCTAGAATGAGTCGCACCCGTCCACCACCCCAGTCTCTGATCCCCACAGAGTATGAAGCCCTCACTGCTGTGACACCAGCATTCCAGTCTCCAGGAAGGCACCGGGGAAGGAGAGAGAGCTGCTAAGGAGGGAAACTCGATGCTGAAAGCTGTGTGACTGCTTCATTTGCCCCCATACCAAGTGACAGCCACAAAGTTATTTATTCTTCTCTACAGGCTTTTAATTGTCTCTAATCTAATTACCACTCAACCTGCTTCCCGAGTGATGCTGTTAATTAAGGGAGGGTGGTTTGCTGGGGCATCGGGGAGTTCTTGCATCGCTTTGCTTCCCATCCAATTTTGCTTTCACACAGAAGTACTGCGGGTAGCCAGCCTTTCCTTTCGGGTTTTTGTTCCCTGTTCTTACTGTGATTATCTCCCTTCCTCTCTCTGCTGATAAAGGCCAATCTTAGCCATGCCCACACTCCACTTGGGTAACCCCTGGTTCTGAATCATGGCTTCTTAGCCTACAGCTGATGGATATTGTGACCATTTGATTGGGTACTTACCTTGGCTGGTTGGGGAGCCCAGTAAGCCTGGCATAGTTGGCGAGGTAGGCCTGGTCATCTCGGGGTTGGATGACGGTGTTCTTGCAGCTATAGTGTTCTGGGCGGGACCGATCCTGGTTGGAGGAGCTGGGCTGGTCACTTTAACCTGGAGACAGCACACAGTAGGGACCAGAGAAGGATTTAACTTTGGCTTCCGGGAACCTCAGTGACCAATTTCAAACTTGCAGTGTCACCGTGGGAAGAAGGGAGGTAGAGTAAAGAGTCTGAGCCAGGAAGGAAACTCAGAGTGTGTCGGGCCCAGCGTCTTCATTATGCAGAGGAGGAAACTGAGGCCCAGAGAGGGAGGGATAAGGATTAGGGAGCCAGTCGGCAGCAAGGCAGAGCTAGAACCTGGTTCTCAGGATTTTCCAGGCTGTGCTCTCCCCTTGCTCTGCACGAACCCAGCTCACCCCACGCACGGCGGAGGCTGCCCAGGTCAGCCCCTGCAGCGGCCACGTATGCTGCCGGGAACTCCAGCCGGAGGACAGTCTAAGGAAAGAGACGGGGCTGGGATGACATTTCCTTTTCTGGGCAGAATTTGAGGACACGGCTGATCCTTGCCCCAGTGCCACATAGCTTATCATCCTGCTTGGTGGCATGTGGAGGAATGTATGACCTTAGGGGTGAGGTCCTACCAAGTTTGCTACAAATGGACCAAGAAATTAGAGATCTGCATCCTCTTTCTCAGTATTATGTAAGAGACAAGTTCCCGCGCAAGAACAGGAATGAAAATTTGCACTCTAGAGAAAGAGCTGGAGGTGGAAAAGAACCAGCCCCGACCCCTCTCTCAGGGCATGTGGTCAGCCTACTGTGTCCCTTACCTCAGGGTCCCTGAAGTCTGCGAGCCCCTCATGATCCTCATAGTTTCTCAGGTCAGTGACCTCACTGGAGCTGTTCAGACTCAGGCTTTTGCTGTGGTGTGGCTCTTCACTCCTCTTCTTCCGGTGTGGCACAGATGCTGTCCCTGCCTCTTGCAGCACCAGGCTGAGCACACTCAGGAAAGCTGAGAGCCTCATGGGGGTTCCAGCGGTGGGGCAGGGATGAGAATCTCCGGTCCTACGCTGTGGGCAGGAGGAAGGGCATCTGCCTGAGCTTTCTCAAGCTCTGTGAGGACAGCTTTTAAAACTACTCTTCTGGGCCAGGGTTATAGCTCAGTGGCACAAGTGTCTGCCTGGCAAGTCCTGAGTTCGATTCCCGGTACCAAAAAACCAAAACAAAACAACAGAAAAACCAAAACTACTCTGCTTCCCAGCTGCACTCCCACAGACTCTTGCCATTCATCATACTCAGCATCCCCCTCCCACCTGCGGCCTCCCCAAAAGCTGGGGCTTCACCTAGAGACATCTCTAGCCACTCTACTCCTGCGGCATGCCACAGTGGTATCCAGTCCACATGCATGCAGACACCACACATAGGCTTGCTGCTCATCAAACACTTATGGGGTGTCAGTGTAGCTCCAGGCACTGGGCTTGCCTCTGGGAGGACAGAAATGAATAAGGGACATCCCTTCTCAGTAACCCTTAGTCCATCTGGAGATGACTTACAATTTGATTTGCCATGGAAGAAAGAATACAGCTTCTTAAAGTAGAGTTGGAAATGCAGCTTTTTAGAGACAGATGACTATAGATGTAAGAGAGTTCTTTGTGTGTGGTTGTGGGAGTGTCCCCAGATAAATGTAAACCCGTGTGTGTGCATGGATGACTATGCCTGTATGTGGTGTGCGAATGAATACGAATGTTCCTGCAGTTCCCCCACGAGTGCACACACAGATGGAGAGATGCGTGCGGTGTGGTGTTGAAGCATGTGCACAGGCACGGCCAGCATGATAATGCCCCCTCCCCAAAGCCAGCTGCACATGTGTCCGGTAGGTCTTCCTCCTTCTTAATTTCAGCTGGGCCCAGCAGTAGCCAGAGATGTCTCTTCACCTCACTTTCCATCCCAACCAACTACATGATCTGTAAGCATTTGCATACCAGTGGGCCTAAGACCTCCAACCTTGCACCTTACCTTTAGTTTTGTTTTGTTTTTTTTTTTGGTTTTTCTCCGGTACTGGGAACCGAACTCACGACCTTGCGCTTGCCAGGCAGGCGCTTTGCCGCTGAGCTAAATCCCCAGCCCCTTGCACCTTACCTTTAGATGCTTTTGGCTCTCAATGGAGCCCAGCAGCTTCCAGAGTGGTGGGGACCCTGCTGGACTGGTTGACTGCACTAGGGCTGGGGTTAGACAGCAGCAGCTGGCTGGAGGATGGAGGAGAAGCCAGGCTGACTGTCCAATCAGATCTGTCACTCTGATCCTGCTGTTTCCCCTCCTCCTTCCTTAGGGGGTCTCCATTCACATTCCTCTGCTTGATGAGCCAGAATTCCTCCTCTTTCCTTCTCCCTGCTCTGGGGTCCCTCTCCTGATCCACCCTCTTAAAAATAATAGCTGGTCTGAGAGACAGGAGGAAGAATGCTCATCCCTCGGATTTTGAACTCCTGGGAAGGCTGGATTGAGGGGATGGAGAGACAGAGCTCACCCCCCAGCTGTGTTTCTTCACACCAAGAATGACAATGCTCTGCTTCATATAGGAATCCCAAGATCAAAGAGGCTGAGCCCGGGCTGGGGATTTAGCTCAGCGGCAAAAGCGCCTGCCTGGCAAGCGCAAGGTCGTGAGTTCGGTTCCCCGTACCGGAGAAAAACCAAAAAAAAAAAAAAAAAAAAAAAAAAGAGGCTGAGTCAAGGCACCACCCAGGCCCACGACCCACAGCTCCCCCAAGGAACCATGTTCAACAAAATCACTGGAGGGAGGGTTTGAAGGTACAGGTGATACAAAAAGAAGGTGAACAGGGGGTAGAATGGGAACTGAAAGCCAAGTACACAGATAGTGATCAGAGCAGGATGCAGGAAGTCCTCCAGATCCTCCAGGAGGAAGGACCCGGACAGTGGGGCTGGGTCCTATGCAGTACTTTCTGGTCCGGAGCCTTGTGCAGGCAGGTAGATGTGCTCTTTGGGAGAGATGCTGTTTCCCTTGGGGTCTCAGGCAGGCTGGGGTCTCCCCTGGCTCTGGCAGCCTGCACTCCTCCTCTGTGGCCAGACTCTTCAGTGATGCTCCCTGCTCTCTGCTTCCTTCTGCTGTCCACATCCTGAATCCCTGCTGCAAGGCCCCCTGAAGATGACCCAGTCCAAACCCTTGCTTACAGAGGAGGAAACTGAGGCCCAGGAAGGCCCAGAGAGGGGAGGACTTGCTCACAGGCACGCAGAGCCAAGGCCAACACCAAGATTTCCTGAGTCTCAGGTCAGAGAGGTTTTTGTGTTCGTTTGACTCCCTTTTTTCCCACCTCCTCCTGGGAGTCCTGAGTCCACATGTCTTGGGCCCTGGGAACAGATGGCCTTGGCAGAGCTCAGCTTGTGTCTGGAGCCCCAGGCGAAGGCACAGACTCAACAGCTCCCCAAGGGGCACCAGCTGCTGGGGGAGGGGGCCTTCCCGCAATGCAAGAACCAAGGGGGAGGGCATGCTCCTGCGCCCTGCCCCGGGGAACCCACCATCTGGGGAGCTCCGCCATGAGGGGCTCTGCTGGCCCGAGAACAGACAGCCCTGGAACCAGGGGGGTCGTTCAGGAGGCAGATGGCGCGTTTGCAGGCTGCTCTCCTGCATGTCCGCCCCTACAGCCGGCCTCGCAGCCAGGGCCCCTCCGCCCCCACAGTCAGCCTGGGAGAGCGTCCCCCTCCCAGCCCAGGCCATTTGTTCCTGAGAGGAATGCAAATGCAACTGCTGCTTCATTCCTGCCACCTGCCTCCACCATCCCACCCCTCCATCCTGCTTGGTGACACAGCCCTGCAGCACGGTTAAGCCTGCTGCACTGCCTCCCCGCTGCCCTGCCACAGAGTCTTTTGCCCTCTAGTCCTCACAGCCAGCCTGAGCTCGTTCCTGCGCCCCAGCTGCCCTCTCCTTCAGTCCTGCCTGGGAGCCACCGGGGGTGCGGACCCTCTCCCGGCTTCTATTTTTGCTTTCGCAAGCTAGCCGGTTGCATGAGCTCGTTCCCATGGATTTCAGGGAGTATCCACCGGGATGTGCGTGACCTGTGTGGGAACCCGTGAGCTGCACGCTGTTCTATGCAGCTTCGCTCCCTAGAGCCTGCGGAGGGGAGCGGGGAGGTGTGTATGCTGGGTGGAAGGCGTCCTAATTCCTACCTCATTAGGAGAGGCACAAAGCGTGTTGATGGAACCAACGTGGCAGCTGGTGTGGACAGAAGTCTGGCCAGCCGACCCTATTTTTGCCCCAGCTGTGGAAATTTCAGGAACCCTCCTGTTTTTTGGACGACAGCGTATCTTCCCTGCTGAGGGCTGGCAGCAGCATAACTCCAGGATGGGAAGGTGGCCCTTTTTCTAAGACAGACTCCCCACAGGGGAGACCCCAGCATTCCGCCCTTTTTGCTCCTGGTCATGGGCTTTTTCCCTTCTCCAGTCAGGCAAGATTTGGTTCACCCCTAGAAACCAACAAAAATGACAGAAGCCTTCTGGTTGACCCCCAGACAAAGGCAATGTTCCCTCCCTCTACGCTATATGTGCAACACAGCATGATTATGAACACTTAAGACAAATTCAAATTTGTGGATTTTTCTCCCTTTATGAAGTTAGGAATTCCTCAAGGGTATGGGGCATATGTTGTCCATCTTTGGAGTCTCGGCTGGGAGCGTGGCACCTGGTCGGTGATCACTGAACCCTTGCTGGATTGAACCAGGGCAGGTGTGTAGCAGACAGGGTGGGTGAGGTGAGGGCCTAACTGGGGAGTTTACTTCCTGCAGAAGATGGTGCAGACCCAAGGGTGGCATCCCCTTTCCAGAGCTAAGGCTCCTCTGAGAGGAGGGAGAGCTCAGGGACCCTGTTCTTGCCTTTTCTGATCTTCGTGACTTGTAGACCACTGCAGATGACTGACACTTTGTTCTCTCGTAGAGTCGTGTGCGCACTACTACGTTCCCCTGAGTGGTCTGAGATTTATTAGGCCAGCGAAGGTGACCGTTCTATGTGTTTCCCCATTCACCTTGGTACTGAGCACTGGGAGACCCTTGATAATTAGTATCTGTGGTTTTGGGCTTCAAATGTAGCTATTCGATTTCTGGCCCGACTTTAGGAATAATTTTTATGAGGGTTATGAATTCTGGAGAAATTCTCCCAAAAAAGGCTTTGGGATAGCTTTCTTAGAAGTTTCTTAGGAATAAAATCTTTTCTCCACTGTCCTTTTCAACACGAATAAGAGGTGGGGGCCAGGAATGGGGATGGAGATGGCTTTAGGGTATTACTCTTGACCTATTCACATTGTCAAGTTCAACAAGGTGTTTTCATATTACTTTATTTCCTCTGCTGTGAAGCATGGTGAAATGGGAAAGTTGGTTCAAAGTTAACATGGTCTGCAAGAGAGAATAAATGTACAGAGTACACATACACACCTACTTACACACCTGAATCTGTACATGCCCAAAACACTGACCGGTATATGCAGATGCCAGTAGCACTGACAGAATGAACTTGTGTCACAAGGAGGGACTTTCTAAACCCAAGGGAAACCCACACTCTGTGTGTGTGTGTGTGTGTGTGTGTGTGCATGCACATGCTTGCACGTATATGTGCAGAGAAGGAGGTACCTATAAAGCCACTTTGACTCTCACTCCTCTGTCTTACAGCTGCAGAGAGCAGTGGAGGGAGCAGACTTATTCTGAATGGGGCAATGGGATAATGGTGACCGCACGGCTGCTAAGAAAAAATGTTCAGGTTTGCAGGATCAGGCCCCCCTGGAGAGCCACAGGGGCTGTGTGTGCCCAAGGGCCTCATCAAAAGGATGGAGGTTCTAGGTGAGTAAGGAGCAGGAAGGGGTTTATCCAGGCATAGCACCAGGTTGCTTACAGCCATACTAACACACTGACTTTAAGCACGAGCCTTGGAGAAACCAGCGGCAGGGGAAGGAGGCTATGATGAAGTGGGCACTATCTTCTATATTTAGCAGAAGAGAAAGTTGAGCAAAAGTGTAATGGGAATTTCTTGAAGTTAAGGGCCCAGCTTACTCCAATTTCTTAAGAATTTCTTAAGCATTTCCCATTCTAACTTGAGGGTGAGTACTATATCTTAGTAACTTCTAGAGCCTTCTCTTTCCAATATTCCCCACCAATATATACACTAGGGGACTGTAGAGGGGCAGCTCCCCCAAGAATAAGGTAGGGGTGAAGGTGAGGGTCTCACTTGGACACCTGCCCAGCTGCTAACCAGGGCCAGGTAAGAAAGTCAGAGAAGTCTTTCTGGGAAGAGCCCGTCCATAAATTACTGCAAGAGAAGGGAGAACTGCTAGGACTTCTCCTGTATCAGGGTATACTTTAGAGAGTGGACTGGCAAACTTGGACCACAGTGCTGGGGGCACCTCAGAGGAGGTCACCACCGGCCTGGGTTTACAGATGTGGGAGCTCACAATGGAAGGGACCCAGCAAGATCAAAGTTAAACTGCATCTGCACCCAGGCTCCCAAAGTCATCCCAACTGTGCTCACACTCACTGTGGACTTTTGGCCCTTTTTACTCTAGAGGAGAGCAACACCATACCTATCACCCATAGCTCTTCCAAGCTAGTCCCCACACCAGCTCCTTGACCTTGGAACATCACCCCAATCACCCCAAAGGCAAGATGGGAAGACTGGATCAGTTGTAACTTTCAGCAACCACCAGGTGTCACTGATGTGTCTGACTTGGAGATGGGGCAATTTTCAAGCAGAAGAGGCTTCTGGGAGATTTCCAGGTGCTCCACCCTTGTCTCTAAGACCACCCCCGTGGGGGTGGGGAGTTGGTGGTGGTGGAAATGACTGGGCCATCCACACTAACTGAAAACAGATGGTTGGGTGGGGCCTCCTGACCCTCCAATGTGAACACTGTGTTCCCCAGGGCCTTGTTGAGGTTGGGGGAGGGGCTCTGCCAGACTCATCCACACCCATAGTATTGGCCCATTCTGGGGTTTTGACCTCCGCCCTCTCCTTCCAGCTCATTCCTAGCTCCTTGAGTGGCTTCTCTCTACCGTGGCTATTTCTCTCTCAGGCCCAGCCAGGAGGGTGTGTGCCATGTTTTCCCTGGAAAAGGAGGGACTTCCAACTCTTCCCAGTGCAGAGGTGGCCAGATGCAGCGCTTTGTGGACCATGCCCCACCCCTTGTGCCTCCTTCCTGCAGAATGCAGCTGGCAGAGAGCAGCGAAGTGCCAGGGAGCAGGGTGATAGAGCAACAATTTGGGAAGAGATCCTTGGTTGAGGAGACCTAGGATTCTCAACCTCTTTAAGGCAGAGCTACCTAGGATTGAGGAGTCTCCAGAGGGCCTTTCAGAAGAGCACTGTGCACTTCCCTGGACCATCTTCTGCTTCATACTTGGCCAGGACCAAGATCAGATGTCAGTCCATGGCTTGCCCAGGAGTGGTGTGTGGAGGGGGAGAGAAGAAGGAATGTGAAATCCATAGTCAACTGTGTTTCAGGAGCAGAGGGACACCACAACAGGCTGGGAGTTTGGGCATGTGTGCAGGGGGTGCCTTTCAACTGGGTGGGACCAAATGAAGTGCTGGAAATCTTGCTCCAGAGCTGCAGCAGAGCACATGGCATTTCCTGTCCTTGGAAAGGGGAGATAAGAGAGGCATAGGAGGAATAAAAGAAGGAGAGAGAGAGAAATGGTGGGCCAGGCACCTGGGCCACCAGCCTTCAAGTGCAGTCAGAGGTCCAGCCAGGGCAGGGCCTAGATGACCACAGACTGCAGCAGGCGGAAGCACATCATGAGGTCCAGCGGGATGGGTGGCTTCAGGTAGTTCCCATCCAGCCGAAGGTAGCGCAGGTGTGGCACGTTCTCCAGGTCTGAGGAAAAGTCCTGGAAGGCCAGCAGGTTGCTGGGGCAAATCTGTGTCCCATTGATTTCTGCAGGGGAAGAAGAAAGTCAGCGGCAGGGTTGGTGGGAGGGGAAGTGGGGAGAGAGGGGACAACCAGGACTGAGGACTCTATAGAGTTCTCTCTCCAACTGCATGACTTTGGAAGTGTGTGACCATTGGCAGGTTACCCTAGCCTCCAGGCTCAGTTTCTTCATTTGTAAAGTCATTTAGGTTGGAAATGATCAATAATTGATACTGCAATTCACTCTGAAGAACCACATGTTAGGGTATCTGAATAATATCATCCTGCAATGTTAAGCCTGAGCGGGTCCATAGAGATCCCCACGATCAGTTTTATACTATAGAAAGATGAATCTAGCTAAGTGTGGAGAAGCAATAGAGCAGCGGGATCAGACACCTGTGAGCATCACTCTGGAGTTCTCGCCATGGGTCGGATGTTTTGCCTGACGAAGGATGGAAGATGTTCACATGAACTTAACTAGAGATGACAGGCGGCAGAAAGGGGGATGGGGAGATTACAAACCTATTGATCCTAAAGTGTCCATGGCCAGGGATTCCATTTTGCCTTCACTTCTTGCTAGATGACATCAGCCATATTGTCTTCTATTTAGATTTTATTTCTATTAAATTATATTCATGTTTTAAAATTCTTTCTAAGCCTTTCTTTATAGTGCGTGAAGGTAGAGGAGGGAAGGGAGAGAAGGAGGAGTCATCCTTGTCATTGCTTACTTCTTCCTCCCCTGCTTTTCTTCCTTCCTTGCTGGAGTAGCACAAGAGTCCTGACCCAAGTGGAATTTTCCATGGAGACTTTGTGGCTTTGGGCCTTACCACCCTGATGCTTGCTCCCTAACCTGTGAAATGGTGCAAATGTTGCCTGCCCACCCTGCATATCATGAGAGAATGCTGGCAGTAAAGGCATTCTGCAAACTCTACAGGGCAGTACGGGTGGCACAGTACAGGCATTGCTAAAAACATCACTGTCACACTGACAAGGGGCCCTTCAGTCCATTCTGCCCATTAGTGACATAGTGTCACGCTGTGGGAGTGGGGGTGGGCACATGCAGCGGAGGTGTGATTTTTCTGACTTCAACCTCAAAAGGCTGAGAGAGCCCTCAGCAACCTGTTTTTGCACAATCTGGTAGCAACATCAGCCATTGATTAATTGAGGTATCCTTTTTGTCTGTATCTTCAGCCTACACTGCTTCCTGGGGGTAATGTGCTCCATTTTAATAGCTCCCTGCAGGGTAAAATTAGACAGTTTTTCTATTTTTTTGAATTTGTTTCTTGCAAGATTTAAAAGGAAATAATCTTTCCCCACTTCTTATAATTATCCCAGATAAGTGAATTGGCCTATTCTACCCATTTGTTTCAAGATGGTAGAAACTTCAACAAACTCTCATTCTTTGGATTGGAAACCAAGGATCCTTACTTTTTTGGGGGGTATCCTTTCCTTTCCCCTTGGCCCCCTTCACCCTTCGCTGCTGCACTGCTTGTGTGAATGTAGCCTGTTTTGTTCAGGACCAGATATTACTCTTGCTTCTATTTCTGAGCCTTTCCACTGATGCTCTGCTCAGAACTGACATTTTTGAATGAAGCAAAATGGAAACTCCCAGCCTCCTGTTCTGGGCAGCAACTGACACCCCAAACCTGGAGCTCTGAATGTAGCTCAGGCAAGCTCTCCCTTAACTGCACCGTCTAATACTACAGCTTTCCCAAGAGACTCAGGAAGCACTGTTTTCCCCAGCTGCCACACTTTTACCAGCTACGCACACTGGGTATATGATGTCTCTTGGGGTCCCTTTCACAGATGCTTCAAAACTGGTGCTCAGCTTTGGGAAGCTGCTTCCTCCCACAGCTGTTGGCTCTTGAAGCAGGCAGGCCCAGGACGTGTCAGGGGGAGCATTTCGGTGTCTGCTTTCCTTTTAGGAGAGTGTGCTGGAGTGTATCCTATGTCTACCCAGGATGTATGGGTATAGAGGCCAAAGAAGCTGGCTCTGATGAGAAGGGACAGAAGAAGAGAACTACTGTCCTCCGAGCATGGTGTTCTGCACCCTTAACCCATATTAAGCTATTCAATCCTCACTCTCCTGTTTACTTTGTCCTAGATGATATTATTACCATTCTCATCTTACCCATGAGGAAACTTCCTGGGAGGACAGATATGTTTTCAATGTTACACAGATACAGCAAGTGGTAGGACCAAGATTTGAAGTCCAGAGCCAAGGTGGGTACTTGAAAAAACAACATAGCACTGAGGATCAAATCCGGGGCCCTGTGCACTCCAGACAAGCACTCTACCACTGAGCTACACCCCAGCCCAGTGGGTACTTTTAGGACCCTCCCACCCCAGGCTCCTGGAAAAGGGGGTGAGCACCCCCTCACTGTGACCCCCTACTCACTCTCGATGCTGTTGTTGTTGAGGTACAGGTGCTCCAGCTTGTTGCTGATGGCGGGCACGTTGCTGATCTTGTTGTGGGACAGGTGGAGTACCAGCAGGTTGGAGATGTTGAAGGAGTTCTTGGGGAGCCCTCGGTCAGATAGCCTGTTGTAGTTCATCCGAATGAAGGCCAGGTTGGGGAAACCCTTGAAGTATCCATTGGGGATGGTCTCGATCTTGTTGCTGTCCAGGTAGAGTTGGTGAAGGGCTGCGGGCACCTTGGGTGGCATTTTTCTCAGGATGTTGTGGGCCAGGTTGAGCTGCATGAGGTTCTTGAGGCCCTGGAACGTGTCGGCCTTAAAGACCCCATCGCTCAGCTTGTTGTGCTGCAGATCTAGGAGCAGCAGTTTCTCCAGCTTGCTGAAGACACCAGGTGGGATCCTGGAGATGAGGTTCTGGCTCAGCCTGAGCTGCTCCAGGCTTGGGGGCAGGGCTGCAGGCACCTCCTCCAGCTGATTTTTCTCCATGTAGAGGAACACTAGGCCTGGGAGCTTCTCCAGCACCCTTTGGTCCACCTTGCGGATGCGGTTGTTGTCCAGGTTGACCCACCTCAGGCCAGTGGCATTCTTGAAGGACTCCACTGGCAGCTCAGAGATGAAGTTATTCTGGAGATAGAGGTAATGAATGCGGGGTGGGATGACAGGGACGGTGCGCAGGTTGCGGCTATCACAGTAGAGGGCCGATGGGAAATCAGGGGGGCAGTAGCATTCCCGGGGACAGTCAGGGAAGATGGATGGAGGGCCGGGAGGGAGCGGAGGAGGCAGGTCTGTGGGCTCTGCTGGCTCATGGGGCTGAGGAAAGCTGGGTGTGGGAGCGGGTCTGGGCCTGGGCCGGGGCCTGCGTCCGGGCCCGGGCCCAGGTCTTGGTCTTCTTGTTGACTGGCCGTGGGCCACAGAGGCCAAGATGAGAAGTGGGAGGAGCCAGCAGAGGGGTGACCTCATGATCCAGGTGATGCACCTGCTGGAGGAGACAAGAGGGGCAGTTGTTAGCCTGCTGGACCTTAGGAGCAGATGCCATTTCTCCCTGTGGACAGTCATCTAGGACTAGCCCCAGGGGAGGCAGGCAGAGCTCAGGAGCCACAGAGCAGGTGAGGAAATATCAAGGACCCTAGGCTCTGATTCCCTGCCCAAGGCCTAGCCACACCCTGGGCACGAGTCCTGGTAGAGAGGCACCCTGGGCTGGAAATAGGAGTCCTGGGGCTTGCTGGAGAAGGCCCATCACCTCTCTCCATTGTGCCAGAAAATCACCCCTGCCTTTATAAGAAGGATGTTGGCATCTATGACTCATAGAGTTCTCGGGCATTACATCTGGGAGGGTCTTAGACCCATAATGCAATAGTTTCTGAATAGTACCTTCATTTTTATAGGATCCCCTGAGGGAAGGAAGTAAAGGAAGTGGCCCCTGGGCTACCCCCAGCCTACTCCTGTGCTGACTTGTGCAGCTCTAGTTTTTAGATCTGGGATACATATTGAGGTTTAGCCAATGCATTCATTTGGGGGAAAACCAGATTAAGTTTCATTGCTAAAAATGGTTTGAAATTCACCTAGCAAATCTAGACCCCATTGTTTACAAAAACTGAGACGGAGGGAAGAAGTGGATTGCCAAGGCTGAGCAGCCATTTCACAGCCACCAGAAATCCAGGTCTCCTGTCTTCCAGAGTAGAGCTTTGGCAGGGATAGGGCGCTCAGACACCCAGTATCCACCCCTGCTTGCCCAGGCTCTGGACCCTCCTTGCCCCCTGCACTTGGCTCAGAGAGTGTTGGTCTCTGCCAGCAACAGCCAAGCCAAGAATTTCTCCCTAGATGTGGAGGCTCCTGGGAAAATAAACAGGAAAGGATTAGGATGATGTAAAGAAACACTTTTCTTTCTTTGATTCCTGCTCCCTATTCCCTTTGCAGTCGGTGTTACTGAAGAAGCGCCTCAGGAAGAACTTCCTGGTAGCCTGAGTGATGTTGGACTAGGGAGCAGAAGGATCTTTTGGGGTCGTTCTTCCCATTTGTCCTGATGAACCCTCAACAGGTCCCTGTGGCTGGAGTGGAATCAAAACCGGGGACGTAGCAACAGACTCAGGGCTGCAGATGCAGAGTGGCAGCTCCCGTGGGCCCCTTCCACTGGCCTGGGTTCCGAAGGGTCCAGGAAGTGGGTATCCAGTACTGTGTCTTCCCTGGAGCTGCAGTTCTTAACCATGATCCCCCTTTCCACACTGCCTCAACTGGCTCTCTTTGCATGCTTCTTACAATTGTGGGGGATCATGCCTCTGCCCTGGGCACCAGGACATGTTGGAGATGCAGGATTCTTGGGGTTCTCTATGATAGAGTAGGTGGGATGATGTCCCCAGCTTGCAGCTGGACCCTGTGATGGTCACCTGCAGCCCAGGCCTCCTGCCTCTCCCCCACCCCCTCCCTCTGAGCACACATGGACTTCCTTCCTTCCCGTGTGTGTTCCAGTGCTGCCTGCTCCTGCTACTCCTCAAAAGATGAGGGTAGACGCTCTTCACTAGCTAGTGAGTCCCCAGCCAAGATGCTCAGGAGGAGCTGAATGGGACAAGGCCCAGGAAAGAAGGCAGAGCTCACCCAGGATGGGTGGGGAATATCCCAGCACGGCTCTCCCCTACACACATATGCACACGTGCACACACAGTCTTGGGCTTGGCCTGCACTCTCTTGCACACATACTTCACAGTCCTCTCCTGTCCCATACACATAAGCAAACTCACGTTCACATGACCCCAGTGTGCATGTCCTTGTGCAGCACACAGTCTTGGGAAGAAGAGGCAGGGAGGGAGGGTCAGAGTGCTCTGCAGGCTCTGATGCTCCTATTCTTCCCTGGAGGGGTGTTTCCTCAGGCTGGCCTTTCCATGGGGGTGTCAAAGGCTATTTTCTCTGTGTCTCTTATCAAAGGGCCTTGTTAGGTTCCTGGCTGTACTTCCTTTCGAGGACCTAACTGTCTCTGTATGCACTGAAAGGACTGAAAAGATTATAGAATTTAAACTTGAACCTTGTTACCATATTTCATATCATTTATAATCAGTGAATTAGGATTACCATTTTATAAGGCCTGTAATTGCTCTGTGCCTGTAATGCCAGCTACTGAAGGGGCTGAGTTCAAGGCCAGCCTGGGTTACATAGTGAGACCTGTCTCTTTAAAAAAAAAGCCTTGAAACTAGAACAGTTATATTACATATAAATTAAGGGGGTGGTTAAAGTATTAACATTGAAAAAGCAAGTATGTTTTAAAGCCCCAATTATTTCATGACTCTGATTTTTTTTTT
>NW_004955406.1:39379848-39433897 GCF_000276665.1 Chinchilla lanigera | reverse complement strand
ACAGGCATGGGAAGCTAGGTCACAGTTCTGCTCAGCAGAGCTGCCCCTTCTCAGGCTCAGTGGACCCGGACCCTTCGAGAGCTTGCCCTATCTTCCCACTCTTCCTTTTGACCCTTTCACATTCCATCCTGAGGAGCTAGCCAAGCTCCTCCCAGGGCCTACAGGAGGTTCCCCAAGATATGCTCCCTGGGACAGGGGGCCAGTGTCCAGGAATCCGGGTCAGGCCCAGCCCCTTCTCAGCTCCAGGCTGAGTAAGAGCTGTCTCTGTGTGCGCGAGTGCACAAGGAAACAGTGTTCGTGTCTAAGGCCTTTCTCAGGGGCCACACCCCTCACTGCTCATTTGGCTGCAGAGCGGGCAGTTCTGACTACGCTGCTGTTCTCTGTGGCAGTGCTCTGGGATAGCCTAGTCTCCACCACCAGAATCCCAGTGACAGCCTGGAGGTGCCTGGACTCCAAGGAGACTCAGTCTGTCTCACATTGCTCCAAAGCACTGTTCTATCCAGAACCTTCGAGAACCTTCTCTCCAATCGTAAGCTCCCTCAGTCCCTTAGGATCTGTGTGTGGCTCTCAAAAAGCTGCTGCTTCATGGAGGGAAGTGGTCTCTTTGCCTAATGTACAATTCTGTGCACTTAAGAACATTTCCAAAGGGAGTTTAAAATTAAAACTTCAGTTCCAACTATGTGGATCTGGGCTTGCATCCTGACTCTGACTTTCTTCCCTGGGCCCCAGGCTCCCCATCTGTGTGAGGATCAGATGAGATCATGCATTTGCAGGCACAGTATAGAGCGTAACACCTCTACAAATGGCAGGGACTTGTTTATTTGTTTATAAAAGAGCAGTTGCTCTAGAGAGATTCCTGATTCTCGATGTAAGGCAGTGCTCTTCACAGCTGTCCCTATCTGTCCCGTTCATTTAAGGTTAGATCTTAGGCCTGGCAGGACAGGGCTGAGGACCAGATGGTTTGTCAAGTCCTTAGGAACAGTTAAGAATAATCGGCTGAGTGTGGAGAGGCTGGGGCTGGGCTGGGCTCCTGGGAATAGGCAGTGTTAGTACCAGCCTTACTCCATGCCGAGTACTGGCAATCTGCTGACTGCAGACTTCCTGGCTAGTTGTCACTCCAAGCCCCCTCATGGCCTAACCCAGAGAGCTGCCTTGCCCAGAGCCATGCCTGTGAACATGAAAATGCCATTTTCTCTTCCTTCCCTTCTTTCTCTTCCAAGCCCAGACTTCTGCATGCCATCTAACTCACTTTCTAGTTTCTTGGAGCCCAGAGTGCAGCTGGAAGCAGGAACACCAGAGGCCTCTTTCTCTGTGTTAGCAGAGGACAGAGCCGGGTGCACCCAGTCTGCCTGAGACTCTATCTAGGGCCTTGCTAGGGCGCTGTGGTCCTGTCTGAGCATCAGTTTCCTTACCTGTAAGATGAGGACACCAAAATCTTCTCTATTCTTGTGTTTCCTCATTCAATGATCAGAAGAAAGTGAGACAAACAACTTTAACATGTGCTGCAGCTCAAAAAAGTGCTTAAAATAAATATAATACTATTATGGAGAGAACATCCATCTGTCCAGCATCTACCACAAGGGAAGAGGTAAGCAGAAGGAAGTTTTCATGGCCAAGGGCAGCTCGTCCCGAAGAGTAGATTTTCCATTCTGAGAAGAAGGGAGTGAGCAGCTTTTTCCTCTGACAGGCTGTTACCCTCCGTCTCCTCTCTGCCTTCCTCCCCAGCTACCACCTGTAACCACTGAAGAAAGCTAAGAAGAATCTGTCCCATGCCTTGGGTGGTTGTAGATCTGGGTACCAACCTGCAGCAGTTTAGCTGGGTGCCAGTGGGCAACCCTCAGTTTCCCCCTCTATAAAATGGGTGACAACTTTTTGGGGTGCAGGTGCTAAGGATTGAATCTAGGACCTCCAGCCAACAACTTTTTACTGGATTGTTTAGAGGGTTCAGTGAGTTCATATGTGCATGAGTGGTCAGTGAATGTTAAGGGATTGTTGAAATTATTTCAGTCTCTTTCTCCCTTTATCCTGGCTTGAGGGCAGTCCCACCCAGTATCTTTAAGTTAGGAAGCTTTCTTGTGATGAGCCAGAGGTGCAATAGACCACGCAGGGGACTCAGGATCAACTACCTGGAGAGACCCTGGCCACCTGGGAAAGGTTGATTCTGTCTGCTTCACCAGCCCAGCCCTTTGCTTTCTGCAGCAGGTGGGGTGCGTGGGCCAGCGAAGGTACGAGTCTCTTCCTCCACTGGCTGCTGAGTCCCACTGGGATCCAGGACTTCTCCCAACCTTTTGCACCTGGTTTTTTTGTCCCCCCTGGCCTTGCAATGCTCCCCACTCACATGCCCAGTAACTGGGGGTGTCTGCAGGGAGAGGAAGAGGGGAAAGAACTTATTGCCCAGCCCACCTCTGAGAGCCACCAGGAACCCAGAAGGGCCAAGCTGGGGCCCTGGTGCAGGCAGCTTAGCGTATGAACCCTTGAAGCTTCCCAGAGGGAATGGTCTGGAGGTCCTCTGTGGCACCGCTGCCTGGGCCTGCAAGGACAAGTTCTTCCCCAGTTCCTCTGCTGCTCGCTCCACTCTCCACTCTCCAGGTGTTGGGACACCTGGGGCTCCTGTTCCAGGCCACCACACAGCTGCTGCCCCGTGAGCGCTGCGGTCCTGGTTCGAACACCGCACGGCCTCTTTCAGGCCCGGGCTCAGCGTCTCCAGCCCTGGCTGACCCATAGGACCCCAAAGGGGTAAAGCAACCGCAGCTTGCTGGTGTCCACCCAATGGGCCTGCAACGAAGGTCCGGACACCAAGCCCCCACACTGCCCCTTCCCCACCCAGGCGATGTTCAAGGTCCTTTGTGCCTGGGAATGCTCTCCTAGCGCCCCCTGCCTGACATGGGAGCCTCTCTCTATGGCTGGAGAAGAATGACTTGGGGAGATAGGTACAGCGGCTCCCTCATTTCCTCTTCTCCGACTGTTTAAAGAACCTTCCTCCCCCACACCTCTGCCATAAGATCCCCTTGCCAATCTGCATGGTTGGGCTAATTTCAGAATGGTTTCAAAGAAAATTTTTCTGGCTGCCTATAGGGAGTGTGTGTGTGTGTGTGTGTGTGTGTGTGTGTGTGTGTGTGTAAACCGACTGCCCCCGAGCTGGGAATTAGGACCTCCAGGACTTGAAGGCTGGGTTAATTTCTTTTCTTTCTTTCTTTCTAAAAGCCAAGTGGCTTGGACCAGGGAACCTAAGAAATTCAGGCTGCTGAGACGATACTGCGCAGGTTGGAAAGCCACTTTTTCCCTCCCTCCTACACAATTAAGCTTCAAAGATCAAAGACATCCTTCAGCTCCTGCTCTTGTTCACCCGCTCCCTGCCTGGCCTGGACTCCAGGCACATGATTTCCTTCTGGCTCTGACCTCTCCGTGGGAAGACACACTTTCTCTTTGCCCTTACAGCTGGTGGGGTGGGGGGTGTGAGAGGGTGTGAGACAAGATATCGCATGTGCGCACGTGTGTGTGTGTGTGTGTGTGTGTGTGTGTGTGTGTTCAGCAATGTGTGACAATACATGAAAGGTACAGGGAAGTAAGTGGGTTCTGGTGTCCAGTTACTATGGCAACATCTGATCTGTGGAAATTCTGTGTGCGACACTGCTCCCCATGCTACAACAAACATCTGCACCAAGAAAGTTCAGCCTCAGCAGTAAGAAGGGGTGCCGAGCGATGGAGAAAGGAGGGGGAGGGTGAACGGGAGGAGGTGAGGAAGATCACCTCTAAGCTCCTCGGAAAGGAAGCAAAGGTGGAGGGGGGAGGAGTGAGAAGACAGAGACTGGGTCCCCAGCAAGGTTGGACAACGTGTGAGGAAGCTTGCCGGAGGAAGGAGGTGTCCGGGCCCGGCCTCTGGCTTACCTGAGCACACCTGCCTCTCCTCTGGGCTCTGGGTCAGTCTTCCTCTCCCTGCCCACCCTTTTGGTGGAGCTGTGGCAGCAGAGAGCCAGCTAGAAGTTCTGCTCTCCCAGTGGTGTGTGCCTGTGTGCTTGCCTGACTTTTTCTTCCACCAGCTCCTACTGGGGTGGGGAGGTTAGGTTAGGGGGAGGGAGGGGCAGATCGCAGGGAGGGAGAGGAAGAGAGGAGGGGGAAGGGAGGGAGGGAGGAGAGGAGAGACAGGGAGGGAGCTTGGGAAAGGAGGAATGACAACAATAACGTCTTTATTTGGCAGCCAAAACTCCAAAGACTTTATCCACACACCATGCCCGCTAACGGTCTCCCTTTAATACTGTTTCCTTCTGCTGCTTCTGGAGGGAGATTGTTTGACTGGTGTTTGGAAAACATGCCAAATTAACAGAGGAAAGGCGTGCAAAGCAGCCTTGTGCAGGCCTGGGCTGGACAGCTAGGTCCAGCACTGGCCTGTAGAATTCCTCCTAATAACTGCCTCACTTCTGACACTGTCACTCCCTGGTGTTAATTTTCTGGCCCAGTCAGGGGTCTGGGATACTTCCTGTAGCATTGACAATCCTTCCTGAGGTGGCTTCTCCAGGAGGTCGCTGAGGGAGTGGGGTTTGCCGGGCAGTGAGCTGGCCAGCCAGAAAACCTGGATTTGCTTGCCAGAAGGTTGGCCTGAGGATCAGAAAGGGAAAAGTCTGGCCTGGGGTCACACAGCAAAGTGAAGGCAGAATTTGGGTCTGATGCAAGGCTTAAGGTTACTGTCTTTAGCTCATATGGGCAATGTTAGAATCTTCTTTTCACTTTCTGTATCTCACTCAGGTGAGATTTGGGGTCATTACACAGACTGATGGGGAAACCCAAATTTCCCCAACTTGTGTTGACATCCTAGAAGACCCAGTCAAGTATCATTATCATCTTCTTCAGTTAAAAAAACCACAACACACTTGCAGTTAAGTAGCAGTCCAGGAAGACATCCTGCCCTCCCTGGTAATGACCAAAATTTCAATTAAACTTCTCTGTCATTAGGCCCACAAGGAGCTGCCATGCCCCACTATAGCAGGCTCGTTCCACCCCTGCCCTGGCCTCTGCCACCCACAAGCTATGTGATTTGGGACAAAGATGAGGAAAAGCCTGTTTCTTTATGCCTAGAATGGGGAATAATGTTGACTTCCCAAGGCTGGGATGATTAAATGACACCAGAAGTGTGAAGCACTTTATTCCTTGTCATCCTAGGCACTGAACTGTGCCTTACTGAGCTAGATCGCCAGCTTTTTAAAAAAATTTCTTAATTTGAGACAAGGTCTTCCTAAGGTGTTAAATTTCCCAAGCTGGGCTGGACTTCAACTTGCAATCCTCCTGCCTCAGCCTCTCTCCCTATCCCATATATGCTAAGGGAAGTGCTTTACTGACTGAGCTACACTCCTAGCCCTATGAAGCACTTTATAAACTTGGAGGACAATGTTTAGGAAAGGGATTATGGTGAGTGGTAATCAGACTAACACAGGGAGAAAGAAAAGTAAAACCTGTGTCTTCTGTCCCTACCCACTTCTGTCCAAATCCTGTGCCTTCAACCCTACCAGTGATGTTTGAATGGAAATCAGCAGGCAGGGTGCCTCCTGCCCTACATTTCTATACAGATGGGGTACAGCTTGATTCCCTTGGCATGGTGGATGGGCAGAGGGCAAGAAAGGTAGGCAGATACTGTAATGTGCAGACCAGATGGTGGACCTAGGGGATGGACAACTGCTGGGAGTGCAGACAATGCGTGGTGTCCCCTTCATCCTCCCCAATCCCAGGCGTATGTGCTCTTGGCCATGGTGATGGTCACCTTCCAAGTCCCTGCTAGCCAGTGTATCCCCGTCCTCCCTCCAACCCCAGGCAATGCAGACAGAGTTGGGATCCGGGCAAGAGAGCATCAGGAAAGTCTAGAGTGCAGTTTGCTAATCGGTAGCCAATAAGCTTTTCAGCGGCACATTAATTTAAAATACATTCATTGCAGAAATATAAAAACATGCACATATTTATACAGGACAGTATTAATTAACAACCCTGTTATTTAACACCCAGCTTCAACAATGAGCTCAACTCATGGCCAATCTTGCTTCTTTTGTGCCCCCTCCCTCAAATATTGGTGTATTTTGAAGTATAGATTTTAAAAAAACATTGGATTTGAGCACCTTCTGGGCAGGGCAAATGCTTCTCCACTCAACACCAAGGCTGGCCGTCTATGGTGTCTTGTCCTAGAGCCCAGGGCCTGGGTCACCTCCCTGAGAGACTCACCTGAGAACTCACAGAAGCAAAGACAGCAAAGGTGGCTGCAGGCATCTGTGTGTGGGGAAGCCTGGGGAACGGTGGTCAAAGGTACTTGCTTTCAGCTGTAAAATAACAAACTTTCAGGATCTGATGTATGGCATGGTGACCACGGCTAATAATACTGTATAGTTAAATTGAAATTCACTAGACAAATATATATATTTGCTAATTATACCTCAGTAAAGCTAGAAACAAGACAAAATGAAAATGACTGACCTGCCTATCCTTGAGGGCACTGAATTCACAGCCACTGGTCTAGAGGCCAGTGCTGAGAACAGTGGGACAGATCAGTGGGACAGATCAGGGGACACTGTAAGGAAGAGGGCGTCAGATCATCTCAACCAACCCACCTTTCTCCAGCCTGGGGCCCAGGGCCAGGTTCCTGAGACCCAGCTTTGTCTCCGTGGTGCTGTGTGACTTGGAAATGTTCTCTCCCCCTCTGGCCTCAATTCGTCATTTGTAAAATACAAGTTTATGCTAAGTGACCTCCAGGTTCTCTTCCAACAATACTGTGAAGAGAGTCTGAGATTTGGAGTCAGGACAGCTGGATTAAATGTCTGACTACCTGGCAAGCAGGTCTCATAGCAAGTCTGAGCCTCAGTTTCCTCATGTGCATTTGGAAGGTGGTAACCCTGCCCTGCCTCCTCCTGGGGTACAGCCAGGGTCAGGTGAGGCTCAGTGATGGGTAGCGCTTTCTGTGATTCCCTGGTTTTATACAGCCAGACCATGAGACCGTGTGGCCCATCCACGAGGTTACTCTACTCTCCTGGAGTCTGGGGACACCCTGTGGGGTAGTGTCACCTCAGGGGAGGTATTTATTCCTTCCTGGTGCTAACAGAGAACCCCCACACACTAGTGTAGGTGCTGGGCAAGTGACAGGCGGCAGCTGCCCTGGTGCTGTGGCTGCTGGCTGCTCGGGGGTGGAGGAATGTGGGGCTGGTTGGGGGGGGAGGGGTGGCTCTCCACCAGCATGGATTTCCAGAGTCCAGACCTGCCCAGGCTGATCTCTATCGGGGGCTCACTCTTCCTCTGCCCCGCACAGTAGCCCGTGCCTTGGTTACAAGCAGTGAGTGCTTGGAGCGGAAGAATAAAGGACAGATTGTGTGGTGCCTCTTCCATACCATGCAGAAGGGAAAGGATTCAGGCTTCCCATCCCCCTGCTGCCTGCCAGGAAGGCAGTGTGGGCCTGAGGCGTTGGCGCTCTGACCACCCAGTGGTCACCAGGCCCCACAGAGGCTGGGCCCAAATGGACCCCCACCCTCACTGGTCTGGGCCAGCTGACAGGGCAGCAGCTGTGGGAATTCTGTGTTCGTCCACACCGCTGCCCAGGGTTGCCTGGGGTGAGTGGGCTCCTGGTGGGCAGAGACAACGTCCTGTTCATCACGCAGGGCCCGCAGCCCCACCAGACACTTGGCACACCTGGCCGCTCAGTAGAGGGTCTCTTTCATCACATTTAAGAGGGTTGAACAAGGAGATTCTCTGTCACTCTATTATTTTTTGAATAGATAGTAATTCTCTTGATTCAAAATCCAAAAGGTCTAGAAGGTTCTGCAGGGAAAGCTTTTTACCTTGGCCCCTCTCCTCATTACCCAGCTTCCTCCAGGACAGGCAAGGTACTGCTTCATGTGTCCTGCCAGCTGTGTTTAATGCGTTCACTTAGCAGTGGATCTTAAAGGTCATTTCATATTGGTACACAAGACTCCTTCTCATCCTATTCTTCCCCTCCCATATTTATTTAACCTGCCCCTCTTGTTTTGCTTCTTTGTTGTAAAGTAGCACCGGGGATTAAATCCAGGATCTCTGCATTGAGCTACATCCCCAGTTCTTTAAAAACTTTTTTACTTTGAGACAGGATCTTACTAAGTTCCCCAGGCTGGATTTGAACTTGTGATCTTCCTGCATCAGTCTCCTCAAACCAGTCTCTCTTGATGGACATTTAGGCTCCTACTTTTAAGGTAGGCAGTGGTGGGCCTGGAGTTCCACAAATGAGGTTCCAGTCTGATCCTGCCTCCTCTCCATACAAGCCCGATGGCCTTGGACTCCCTGGTGTCCTCCTGAGACTCAGTTTTCTCATTTGCATGCATTGGGTGTTAATTATTGTCTGCCTACTTGGCAGGGAAAGAAATATAACTTCGTATTATCATTTAGCTTTCTTCTGTAATTTCCGGATCCATGTGCTTGCTGCACTGGGACAGTGGAAATCTCCATCACTCCTTGAAGCCCTCCCTCCTCTAGGTTTGTACGGCAGCTTGAGCAGGATTTTCGGGTGCTAGGCAAGGGCAGGGGACGCTCCTGTGGCTCCTGGCTAATGACACTGTGGGGCATCCCTTCATCCTGTGAGCCTCTGGCTCAGCGGCTCTGACACTTTCCAGGCTTGTAGGGGTGCAGGGGTCCTGCAGGGGTGTCATTTCCTCTGGGGACATGCTGACATTCTGCCTTGCCCCCTCTCTCAGGCTCTCGAATTCTCCCCAAACCAAGCCTCAGCTAGGGGCCACTTCTTCTCTGAAGGAAGAAGTTTCCTTTCGCCCTAATTTCTGGCCATGATATGGAGTTTATGCTCAGAACCTCTGGGAGCCCAGGCTTGTGGAAAACAAGGCCAAAGTCACATGTAGGCTGCTTCCATTTCCTGCCACCCCGCCAGATCTGGGCTGTGGATTTAAACAAGAGGAAGCCAGAGGGCAGAGGTAAGGAGGGAAGAAATTAGATGGATCTGTGTGCTACAACTCCAGCCCTTTAGTGTTTATTTGAGACAGAATATCACTAAATTGTCCAGGCTGGGTGCAAATTTGAGATCTACCTGCCTCAGCCTTCCAGAGTGCTGGAATTGCAATTGTATGCCACCACACTTGGGTAAAATTCAACTTTTTCTTTTTGGGGCAGGGTATTGCCATGTAGCTCAGGCTGGCCTTACATTCACTATGTATCCCAGGCTAGTCTTGAACTCACAACTGTCTTCCTGCTTCAGCTTACTGAGTGCTAGGACTAGAGGCATGTGCCACCATTCCCGGTTTAAACATTCAATTTCTTTAAGCTCACCTCTATATCCATGTAACCTTGCTTCATTAGGTATTTTCTATTCTTGCAGGTCCAGCTATTAACACATAATTTTTTTAATATTGAAAAGAAGTCCTCACACTTGGAACTGTGAGGAGCCGCAGATTCAGATCTCAGTATCTCACCCTTAGAAGAGGGAATTCCTCTCAGCACCCCTCTGCCTTGCTTGCCCCAGGAGGACTCCCCAAGTTCTGTCATTTCTCTTCTATGGCCTTTTTTTTGAGGAGGGTATCAGGAATCGAACTCAGGACCTTGTGCTTGCCAGGCAGGTGCTTGTGCCACTGAGCTATCTCCCTGGCCCCTCCATGGCTTTTCAAGCTGCCCATCTCTCCTGCCAGGGCTCCGTCACTGCAGGCCCAGTCCCCTGCTGCAGTGTCCTGAAAGGTGTCCCTGCCTGCTGTCTGCCCACTTGTCCTTGCCCTCCACCTGGCTCTTCCTAAATCTTGGGTCTGACCAGGTCTCCCCCGTCTGTGCTCTAGGTCCCTTTGACCTTCAGCTCTTAGGTCCAATATGCTGGCTGCCACCCAGTCACCTGGGTGCTCTTAAAAGTACCTGAGGCCCCATCCCTAGATAAGCTGATTGCAGGAAATGAGGCGGGTGCAGTGCCGGGAATCAACCCAGGGCCTTGAGCACGGTGGGTGAGCTGGGCCAGTCCCGGCCCCAGATCTGTGTTTTTACGGGAGGACATGGGGGTGACTTGGCCTAATCCCCTTGGCTGAGAAAGAAAGTCCCAGCTCCTGAGCTCCAGCCCCGCCTACCTCTCCAGCTCCAGCCCTTCCCCACCCACTGTCTGCAGCAAGTGAGTGCTCAGGGCGCTTCCCTCCTCCAGGGTGCGCTCCGGCCAGGGGAGCCGAGCCCCTTCTGTCCCCTAGTGGACGCCGCTGCAGGGCTGTGCTACGCTGTGCCACCCCGTGCCCGCCTGGCTGTCCTGTGTCCTCTACCCGCCCTCACAGGTCCATGTCCACACACCCCATGAAGGCTGCCGCTGCCACACTCATTCAGCCCAGCAGGCATTCAGAGTCCTGCTGGAAGCCCAGTGGCAATCTGGCAGCGAGCCTGCAAGCCCTGGAATAGCTTCTCCTCATGTGTGTTGGCCTGAGTCATTGCAAAATCCTCTTTTTTTGTTGTTGTTGCTGCAGTATTCTCACTTTCTAATCTTTTTTTCATGACCCAGCAAGTACGTTATTTTACAAACACAAAACCGATCCTGTAATCCCCTGCTTAAAGTGATTGTGCAATATCACTGAGTTGTTTATGGAATAAAATTTAAATACCTTGGCCCTTGCAGTGAGACCAAATTTCCCTGCCATTCTCATTTCTTTCCACAGTTCCTAAGCACCTGAGAAACAGACTCCCAGAATCAAGGTTCCTGGGTTTCCATGTCTTTAGGCCTTTGCCCAATCTTGATTCACATGTCTTTTCCCTTAGTCTCCATTTTGGAAACTCCTATTTGCTCTGCAAAACCCTATTCAAATGTTACCCTCTATATGACATTCTTCCCAGTTCCCATGGGCAGAGAGAGCTTGCTCTCATCCATGCCCTGTTAGGCCTCAGCTCTGTTATAGCACTTACCACACAGTGCAGTTACACTTTGTTTCCGTATTTACTTCCTCTGCATGATCAGAGGGTCTCCAAGGCACAAACCTATCTCCTGACAAGTAAATAATAATGGTCAGAATCCCTAAGACTTGTGGAGCTTTTGCTCTGTGCCATGCATGTGCTCTATAGTACCTTCGTGCATTTCATCCTTATAACAAGCCAAGGGTGAGTGCTATTAGGACCGTGTCCATTTCGCAGCTGAGACTACAGCAGCACGTTACACGGTCAGCAGGTGAGGTTCACAGAGAGCGGTGAAGGTGGGATCGAATTTAGGCAGCCTGGCTCCAGAGCCTGCGCAGACTGTGCATGTGTGTGTCCGTGTGTGTGTGTCCGTGTGTGTGTGTGTGTGTGTGTGTGTGTGTGTGTTAATAAAACACGCCGTGACTCAGCCTCTGCCCACGCCGCCTCAGTGTCAGGCCAGGCTGGAAGCCTGCTCTCCTGAGGCCTACTCTGTGGCTCATGTGAGATAACAGCGCTGCCACCTCTTCCAGCAGGTGTCGCCGGCCCCCGCCCACTCCTCTCATGACTCCCACGGGCCTCAGCTCCCTTCCTGGTTTCCCCTATCTAGCTGCGCTTGCCCAGTCTGGAAAAACGGCTGGTTGGCCTGCAGCTCAGCCGCGGTGCCTGGCCCTCCCTCCTCCGGCCCCCTGCACAGCCCTGGCCTTGTTCAGAGCCAAATCACAGGCCGCAGGGCCGAGCCACGTGGCTGCCCACCCTGGCTTCCTTCTGAGGCTGGAAGCCTCCTGCGGCCGGCTCTGCCCAAGCGGAAGGACCCAGCCGGAGGCAAAGCCCAAAGCCAGGAGTGTATAAGCACTGGGTCCGCTTGCTACCCCGCAGCCTCCGGGCTCAGGGTTGCAGCCACGGATGTCACCTGCAGTGTGCTCTCCCTGGGAAAGGCTCTATCCGTCACCCATTCCTTGAGGCTAGAGACAGGGGGCAGTAGGCTGAGTTAGAGGGAGAGAGGCCATAGCCACTGTGTTGCTATCGCTCCTGCCCTGGGCCCAGGTTCTGGTCTCATCATCCTGCCTGGAACCGTGTGGCAGCACCCCTGCTCCAGGGAGGTGGCCATCTGGGCAGGCCCCTCTGGTCCCACACTCACCCTCATTATGCACTCCTGTGCCTACTGTTCCTATGGTGTGGCCTTTGGACCCACAGTCTCTGAGGCGCCTGTCTGGCTTAGTGTGCCCCCAGCAAGAGACTGGCCCCATATGGGACAGGGATCTTCCCAAAGGCAGAGAGAGAAAGGCTTCTGCCAAGCCGCTCCCAGTGGCACATGCCTATAATCCTAGCACTCTGGGAGGCTGGGGCAAGGGGATTGCAAGTTTGAGTCCAGCCTAGGCACTTACAACTTAGTGAGAGGTTCTGTCTCAAAATAAAAAAATTTGAAAGGGCTGAGAATGTAGCTCAGTACAAAGGCCCTGAGTTCAAAATCCCTGATATTGGCGAAAAAAAAGAAGAAAAGGGCTTCTGCCATCTGCTGTGTAGGAAGAGGGGCCATATCTGCCTTCGTCTTGTTCTTTGTCCCCACTCAGTGCCCAGGAAGGGTGGCAGGGGCCTTGGGGGCTTTTGAAGAGCTCCATAGAGCAGATGAGATTTTCACTCTATGAATTGACCTCCAGGCTACTCGGGGCCGTACAGACATGGGCAGGCCATCCGACGGCTTGGAGACGCGGAACAACAGTCTGGCTGGAGGGCACACAGGAAGGAGTAAATACTTTATATGGCTGTGGCTCATGCAGGAGCGTCGTGGAGCGATCCAGAGCATTGTTCAGAGGTGCCCTCGCCAAGAGACATTGTGTTTCCTTCAGTGTTTACACTGGCCTTGGCGTCCAGCGACAGGGGCTTTTGCCAGCAGAGCTCAGGCTGAAGACTGCGATCTGGGGAAGTCATTTACTGGGTACAGATGCTGCCCCTTGGAGCCAGTCACCTCTCTGACTGACCTAATGCAGCTGCCTCCGGCCAGGCCTCAGAGGCTGTTTTGGGCACCCTGTTTTGGGAGGCACTCAGTGGCCGTGCAGCAAGATTGGACGTTGGCATGGTGGCCTCCCGATGCCCGCATGGCCCCTGGAAGCTGTCCCTTGCTCATCATGGGGCTCAGGCCTGCTGTCCCCACCCCGAAAGGCTGTTCAGGGCTCTCAGGCTGGAAGCTGATGCTGGCGATGGAACAGCCCATCTTGGCCCGACCCAGGTGTGGGGAATTTTCAGGCCTCGCTGAGCCAAGCCACGGAATGAAGGCAAAAAGGCAAAACATGTTTTGGAAGGTGGCTGGCAGCCGGGCTGTCTGCTCCTTGGGCCAGGACCCCATGCAGGCCCACAGAATTAGGAAGAGGGTGTGGGGCCTGGGGGAGAGGAAGCCAGGGGTAGGGGCTATGCTTTCAGGGACACCCCCAGAGAGGAAGGCTCCCTGGCCAGCACTGTGAGATGAAAGGACCTCACAGGGAAATTCTTTCTTCCATCTACCTGGCCACTTTCAAGCTAAAATTAGGGTCCTTTCTGATAGATCCTCACAGGACAGAGAAGCCCCCTCCAGGCCCGAGGGGACTTGGGTTTGAAGAGAACTTGGCTCCTGGGAGATAGGTGCTGGGCACAGGCAGTTTGTCGTCATTAGGGCCATTATATCACGCATTACTCATCAGCGGCTCTTTCTGAATGCAGTAGCTCTCCGGGCAGGCGGCCATCCCCTCTGCTATTTGTTCTGGAGAGAGGAAAAAAGAGGAGGGGGTGGGGAGGCACAGAAAGAGTGGGCAGGAGTTAGGAAGAGACCTGGGGACAGCTGGGGGGAGCCAGGCGTCCCCACCAAGGGGCTGGGTGGGAGCTATGCATAGGCGACCCCCATTCAGTCCCCTCCCCACCTTTCCCTCACCTGCGCCCTCTTCTCTCCTCTGCTCTCCCTGTCTCCCCTCCCTCCATCTCCCCTTCTTTCTCTCCCCCTGGCCGCTCACTCTCCCCTCCCTCGCGCTCTGCTTCTGCCCCTCTCCTCCAGTCTCTGGGCTACTCTTGTGCAGAGCACAGGGAAAGGGAGTGACATTCATTAGCTGCCACGTTACAGCAGGATTAAGTCATCCTGGCTGCTTGTCCCCAGCAGCACACTCTGCTCTTCAAAGTCACTCGCTTTTCAGCTTCCCCTTCAAGACTCCAAATCCCCCATTGGGCCCTGCACTCCTTGACCAAGGAGTTCTTGTACCGAGCCCTGTCCTCCAGTGCCCCACTGCCTTCAGGTCGGGGCTCCTGGGCCAGCCCTGTCAACTCTGTCCTCTGCCTGCCATGTCTCTCTCTCCTCCGTGGCCACCTTAGACCCCTTACCTGTCTTCTGTTCTCATAGAGATCTTGGCTTCCGAGGAAGATCTGAATTACCCCAGCTCGCCTTTATACTAAAAACTGAGCTGAGGCTTGCAATACATCCCAGCGCTGTGAACAAAACAGTCACGGTCCCTGCCTTCCTGGATAGAGATAAAGCTAAGCAATATCAGATGATGGGATCTTCTGATCCAGAGAAGGCAGAAAGGAGACCAGGCCAAATATCGCAAGCCCACACACTCCTGCTTTGTTGGCAGTGTGTATGAGAGGGGTTCAGCTGAACTGGGGGGTCAGTGTTTGGTCAAGAGAGAGGACCAAGCTGCTTGAAGAACAAAGCAGCAGGTGTTTATTGATTTGCTGGGGTGGGCTAATATTCACTGGCCAGGGGCACTTTTTTCAAAAGATATTTCTTCCTGTGACAGACACAGACCACCAGATGGTCATGGTCAGCTTGTCTCACAGCCTATTGCATTTTATGTGGCTGGCACCATTCTCCTGCACAGACCATCCAGCCTTGTGGGTCTGGGTCTTATGAGAGGGACTTCAGGTGACTGGGTTGCTGTGGCCGCTGGGTATGCGGGTGGGGGCAGAAATGAGGGCAGACAGAAAAGAAAACACAGCCCAGCACCCATGGGCAAGAGGCCAAGTTGCCAACCCTGTGTGGTGGTCTTGGACCACACATTTTTCAGATGATCAACATGGCTACGTGCAGAGCTGAGGAGAATCAAGCCTAAGGGCTAAGACAGGCACATTACGAAGACAGAGACGCCAAGACTTTCATCCTATTTTAGTCACCGTTGGGACATCTGCCGGCCTAAGTGAAAAGTCGGTGTTTTAGCAAACATAGCCTCAGGTCCCTGGGAAGTTACCTAGGCAACTGTCATCACAACCCCTAGTCAGAGGTGGCATCTAGAGCACAGCTAGTGGGGAGCCAGTGCTGCGCGGCCCAGCTGTGTGACCTCCAAAATTAGTGTGATTTAAGTCTCCTAAGAGCAAGAGGAGCTGGAGGGTTTGTTTAGGTTTTTCCTTGGTAACCATTTCTCCTTTCAGGCAGACGTTCTGCTTTTGTGGCTTATCAGGGTCTCCTGACAGGTCTGCTGAAAAGAACACAGGAAAAACAGCATACTGCTACAGTCCCAACTGTATGCTGGGACTGCTGTCTCCCATACTGGAAAACCAGTATGCTGTGTACAGAGGGCCACAGTTGGCTGTGCTCAGGCTTATTTTGTCACCTCAGGCTCCTGTCCCACCACAGCGGCCCCAAACTGTCTTCTGGGTACATCAAAACAGTGGCTGTGCTGTGTAGGCAGAGAGGACTAACAGCCAGTCTCTAAAACATATTTATCTAATACATGAATGATGAATTAATTCCACCTTTTTTCTCATTCTCTTTCCTACTCTGCTTCCAAGCTTGAAGGCTGGTTTGGTCTGTATTATCTAAAAATATCCTTAATTATATCCTGTTCTACATTATTCTTTCATTTGTTCCTTTTGTATTAGTCTTGTCTCCCTAATAATGATAATGATAATAATAAATTTCCATGCATTATATGTCTACTATGTGCCAGGACATATGTTAAGAACAGTAACACATTGGCTTATTTTAATGTTTATTTCTGGTTAAATATAAGGATGCCAAGATTCAGATTAAACGATTTCTCAAAAGCTTCACAGTCATAGCAGGGCACGGTGGCACACATGGTGGCTATTCAGGAGGCCGAGGCAGAAAGATTGCAAGTTCAAGGCCAGCCTAAGCAACTTAGCAGGGTGCAATCTCAAAATGAAATAATAAGAGCTACGGGTAAAGCGCTCCTGGGTTTGATTTCCAGTACCGAAAAACAAACAAAAATCCCACAGCTAGCACCAATAGAAGATCCACATCTTAGACTTTGTGGCCCCATAAACTTGGGATCCCACAAGATCCCATGAATGGAGCTGGAGAACCGAACTGGTGAGGGATGGGGGACCAGTAGACATGGTCTTGCTGGTCCAGGAAGAGTGGGTATAGCACCCTTCTTTCCCTGTGCTGGCCCTGCCCTGGTTCCCTTACTTTCTGGACTCACTCTGGTTTTGTTTTGCCTTTTTTTTGTTTGATACTGGGAATTGAGCTCAGGACCTTGCACTTGCTAGGCAGGCGCTATGCCGCTGAGCTGTATCCCCGGCGTCTGCACTCACTCTGATCCTCCAGGCTGGGACTGCTGTCTCCCACAACCTGTCCCACGCCCTCTACCTCTCTGTCTCCCCTGCCTCTCTCCCCTTCACTTCCCTTGAGGTCTCACTCAGGAGCCGCAGGGCTAATGAGTGTGGCTTCTTTCCTGCAAGGTGCGGCTATAGTCTCGAGGAGGCACCCCTGGGCTTATCCCATCCATCTCTAGTTCCTCTGTTCTTTCAGATCATTTCCAGTAAACCCTGGACTTATTCTGACAAACAGCTCCGCTCCATTTTCTCCCTGCTGGCTCATCTTAACAGTTACACAAACTGATGAGCACGGCATTTATTTATAATCAGTCTCCTACCTACGGCCAGCCACCAACTGCACTGGTGCAGGGACGGTGGGCTAGACTCTGCCAAGGGCTCGGCAGAGCCTCTTGCCCTGCCGTCCAAGATAAGAGGACTCTGGTCTTTTTGAATCAACTTTTTCAGCTATAATTTGCATATTAATAGGGATCCATTTGAAGTACAAACTTGGATAAATGTTTATACTTTGACAAATGTTTATACTGATGTAACCGCCACCCCAATCAGCATGTTGAAGAGTTTCTACACTTTAAAGTGGACAATAAACGTTGTATGTGTTTGTGGTGTGCAAAATGGTGTTTGGATATATGTATACATCTAGATAGTTAAATAGAAAGGTCCTCACACGCTTACTGGCTTTGGTGACTCAAGAAGTGTATCATATACTAGTATTAACTGATACATGACAGGTCTCTTCAACTTATTTTTCCTGTCTAGCTAGAATTTTGTAGCCTTTGACCACCATCTGCTCATCCCCAAGTGACAATCACTGTACTCTGCTTTTATGAATGCAAATTTTTCAGATTCCATATATAAATGGAATCATGTGGCACCTGTCGTCTTGCTCTTGGTTTATTTCCCTTAACATAATGACCTCCAGGTTTGGCTGTGATCATGTAAATGCCAGAATTTCCTTTCTTTTTCTTTTTCTTTTTTTTTTTAGACAGAATAGTATTCCACTGTGTATGTATACTACATTTCAAAAATCCATTCACCCACTGGTGAACGCTTAGCTTGATTCCCTATTTTGGCTATTGTGAATAACGCTGCAATAAATGTGAGAATTCAGATATCTTTAACATACTGACTTCATTTCCTTTGGATCAAGTGATAGTCTAATGTTTCATTTTTTGGAGAAACTTTAATACCATTTTCTGGAATGGCTTGTACAGATTGCTCATCCTTAATTCAAAAATCCGAAATTTGAAACAACACAAAAGCCAAATTGTTTTGAACACGAACATGACACCACAAGTGAAAATTTTTACATTATGAAGCTTTACTTCATCCACAAAATTATTAAAAATGTTGCATCCAATTGTTCTCAGGGTAGTTGTACAAAGTGTATATGAAATATACAAAATTATATTTAGATTTGGGATGCATCCCCAAGGTATTTTATTATGAACATGCAAACACTCCAAAATCTTAAAAAAGCTAAAACCTAAATGCTGTTTCCAAGCATTTAGGATAAATGACACTCAACTTATCCTACTTCATAGTCCCATCAACAGTGATCAGGTTCCCTTCTCTCCATATCTTTTCTAATACTTATTATTTTTCATCTTTTTGGTAGTAATCATTTTAAGAAGTGTTCATTGTAGCTTTAATTGGTGTTTGCCTGATGATTAGTGATACTGCACATAAACCAGTTAGAAGTAAAATACTTCTACCTCCACAACAAATGGCACGTTGCATCACTCCTTTTACCCCAGTGGGGTAAATTTCCAGTAATTGTGAACTAGCTCATTTGGACAAAACCTACTATTGAAAAATAAAGTGGTAGATAAAATGTTATTTTTTTCATGAGGAAACAAAAGCTAATAAGAATCAGAAAGGGAGAAAAAAAACAACCAGGCAAAAATTGAAGGGGGATAAAATGACACCGCAGAGGTAGAAGCTGGAAGTAAGTTTGCCCTGATGATGTTTGCTGGTCCCAGCAAATTTTGACTTTTGCTTTGATACCAACAAGGACAATGTTAGAAATCAAAGCTCAGGGTTCAAGAAGACAGAGAGTATTCCCTCCTGAGCAAGGACCACGAAGGACTACACTTTGGAGTCTTTACTCCAAAGCTGAAGTTAACCAGAGTCACAAGAATTTGGTAGAGCTCTCATTACCATGTGTCTAAGGATACATGAACTTGATTTAAGGTAGGGTTTCAGATCAGCACTGCCCACAAGTTCTTAGAAAAATCAAAAAGCAAAACAAAATAAAAATGCTTCTGTAGGGGAAGATACCCTCACCTCCTAAGTCTGACATTATTCCATTAAATTTATTTTCAAGTCTAATGAGCAGTAAACAAACAAAAGTAACCAAATGTGTCAGGAAACAGATGCCATGGAGAAGAACCTATAGCTACAATGGACAAGAGAAACCAAACTGCAAAAGCTTTGGATTTTGTAATAATCAGACATGGACATTGGGATAACTATGATTTCTATGTTTAGAGAAATAAAAGATAAACTTGAAAATATTTGCAGATGATAGACTATAACAATTGATTTAGATTTGGAAAAAGACCAAATAAAATACATAGAAATACTAAATTCAATTAATAAAAATAAAAAGGCTATGGCTGGAAAGATGTAGTGAAGTTGAACACAGATGGCTTTATTCAAAATTTAACACGGCAAACAAAAGGATCAAAAATACAGGAGAAACTTTAAGATCCACAGAGAACAGAGTAAGAAGAGCCAACTTATGTTTAATTGGAGTCCTAGAAACACATGAATGATAAACCATGTGCAGAACAGCAGAATGTTTCAGATCTGATGAAAGAAAACAAATCATAAGAAGACAAATAATTTCTGACAGGATAAACAGATAGTCCCACTCAAACATATTATTGTGAAACTGTAGTAACTTTAAACATAAAGTATTAAGACAGATTGTCTTAGACAAATTTTCAATATGTTGAAAGAAAATAACCGCACTTACCTAATATTCATTTCTTGGTGGGAACACATTTTAAGAATGAGGATGAACCTGGCACAGTGACACATACTTGTAATCTCAAATACTCAGAAGGCTGAAGCAGGAGGATTGCAAGTTCAAGGCCAGCATGAGCAGCTTGTGAGACTTTGTCTCAAAATAAAAAATAAAAAGGGCTGAAGGGTTGGAGATGTAGCTTAGTGATCCCTGGGTATCAATCCCCAACAACACAAACACACATGCACACAAAGAATGAAGGTGAAACACAGACGCTTTCAGATGATAGAAATAAAAAAACAACCAAAAAGGAAAAGAAAAAAGGAAACTTCTCACTAAGCAAAATTTTATTCTTCCAGTAGAAGGAAGTGACCCTAGAAATGTCTGTGAGGCAAGAAAGAATGAAGAGCAGCCAAAGTAGCAAAGATGCCGCTGGATTCACGTGAATACTGGATAAAACAATAACGATAATGGCTTAGGAGATTAAGAATAGCAGGTACAGTGGGTTCCTCCGACTTCAGATGTCCAAACAGACCTCTGATTCTCTCCCCTAACCCTAATCCAAGTGCATCTCTCCCCATCTAAACAAATGACAGCTCCGTTTTATTAATTGCCCCCAAATTGAAGTCTTCTTTTTTCTCACTCAGTTCTCACAAAGCTGCGCTACAGAGAGCCATTGGTTACATTATTAGGAGTCTTGGGAGCCAACTGATGTCCCAGTCATTGCTTGAAATCAGCGATGTCAGGTGTTTACACCAAAGAAATCAGCCCCACCTCAGAGCCCATGGTAAAGCCTTGCCAGCGTGTGCTGGGCTGTCTTTAGATGCACTCTCGTGGCTGCCTTGATGACTGATCCACGTAAAAACCCTTCCCTTTCATGGTCATTTTGAGTTTGGAGAAGAGCCACAATTCCCGTGGTACCGATCCGGTGAACAGGGTGGATGGGGACACACTGTGATGTCTTTACATACCTTTCCACTGGACAACAGTGGGCATCAGCAATCACTGTGTCTTTTATCATATTTTATAAAGACATCAAAGAGAGCTTGCAGAACTGCTCAGAAAGTGGCAAGAACAATGGGATAAATGGGCTAGAAGCAGGGAAGGTATTTTGTGGTGGATTAGTGGCAATGCATCTTTTACCATAATAAATGTTTTAATTTAAACATTCACTGTATATTTTGATCACCTCGTACATCTGGAATCTGATTGCTTCTTAGCACCTTCCTGGCCACCCCTCTGGCCCCAGCCGCCATCGTGGCCTCGCCTAGATTATTGCAGTAGTTTCTTAGGGTCTTCCTGCTGCTGCCCTTACTTCTCTTCAGTCTGTGCAAAACACAGCACAAGAAAGATCCTGTGATTCCTGTGGTTTCCAATCTCACCAGGGGTAACGCCAAAGCCCTGGGCACTTGGCCTTCCCTCTCCCCTCCCCTCTTACGTCTTGGACCTCTGATCCCACTACTCACCCGTCACTGTGCCTCGTAGCCCTTGCTCTCTTCCTGTTTCTCAACCGTCCAGTATTTTGGGCCTCAGGACCTATGCCCTTCTATTTCCTCTTTCCTGATGCTCTGCCTACAGATATCTGCGTTATTCCCTCTCGCCTCTTTTCAGGTCCTTTTTCACATCACCCTCTCAGGGAGGCTATTTCTAGCCACCCGATGTGAAATGGCAAAACTCGAACCAAACCTCTTAACTCCCTGTGTGGCTTTGGTTTTCTCCTTAGCAGTTATTAATACAATATACACTTTATAAATTTATCCTTGTTGTGTCTCTTCATCTAGGATCTGGATTATGTTCCAGGAGGGTGAGGTTTTGTCTGTTTTTGTTGAGGTATATGTCATAGCTTCCAAAGTAAGTCTGGCATAAATAACGAATAATTCCTTTCTGTTGATGTTTCTTTGACCCACCTTGGGGCATTTGCATGTTTGAACTTGGCTGGGGAGGGCAGGGGTTATCCCAGCCTTGCTGGCATCTGTGTGGCCCCGAGTTTGGAAGCCTCAGTCTGAGTTCAGCACAAGAATGTGTTTTGTTTAGTTCACTAGAACTTTAATAGAAATTAAATTAGTTGTAAACATAAAAAAACAGGAGGCTTGACATTTTGAAAGAAACCAGATTTCCAGCTTCTCTGGAAAAATCCAAAGCTCTCAAAATCCTGGGGCTGCATTCCCACCTGGCAGCAATCAGCGGGCTCCTGCCAGCTCCTCCTGCTTGGCTCTTCTTGGCTCTGCTTTTATGCCTGTCCCCTGGTGAGGTCCGTGGCGAGACCCCTGACAGTTGCAGCTCCTGTGGTGAACAGAGGTAATGACAATGTGGGGCAGAGGGCAGTTAGAGACATCTATGAAAGGGTTGTGGGGGTCGCAGAGTGAGGGGTCAGTACACTTCACACCCTCTCCTGTCAACGCCTCCCCTGAGCTTGCCCACGTGTCCCGTCCAGGCCGCGTATTCCCTGGGCATCATCCTGCCGCTCCCAGGCCCACAGACAGCTCAACTCACTCGGCTGTCCCAGAACCTTTCCCCATCCCTCTTGTGGGCAAGCAGCTGTCTGACAGGCTCCCTGTGCGGCCAAGCCCGCAGGGTGACACCAGCAGGTAACAGAGGGTGTTGTGGCCAGCTGGAGGTGTGCAGGAGGGCCGTGGCCCTGCCCACACAGTGCCCACCAGCATCGCCAGTGTGGGTCCTGCCAGGCTCCCTGCCTGAGACCATGGGGATGGGAGTGTGGCAGGGAGCAGACCATTCCCTGGCCCTGCTGGGATTGGGGTGGGAATTGGACTGTGGCTGGGAGGCATCTGGAATGTGCGTGAGGCCACAGGAATGCAGAGGGCTGGAGCGGGAGGGCATGGGGTTGGATGCTAGTCTGTGGGGCTGAGAGCCCTGGCTTGGAATAACCCTGTGGCTACTTACTGGCTGTGTTACCTGTGGAGAGTCACTCAGTTTCTCTGGTCCTGGTTTCCTCCTCTGTGATGAGGAACTATGTTTTTTACCTACTTTCCAGTGCTGTGAGAATTCCATGAGATGATGTGAGAATCTCATCGGTGATTACACGAGCTAAGCGGTTTGTGTACATCAGCTCTGTCGCTCCTCACAGCAGTATTATAAATCTCCATTTAATAGATGGAGATAAAACCTCCATTTAATAGATGGAGACACTGTGGCACAGAGACTTTAAGAAACTGCCTATGAAGTTACAGTTAGTAAGTACAGAGCAGGGATTTGAACCGAAGAAACCAAGGTCTGGAGTTTAGGGCTCCGTTAAGCACTTGCAATGTCACTGCTCTTAAAAATAGTACTGCCTCTGTCAAAATGTCAGGGCACTGATTCCTTTGGATAGCTGGTGGTCATTTTGCCGGGATGGGGGTATTTTGAAGCCCCTCAATAAGGGGCACAGTCAGGCTGTTGAAAATCTTAAATCCTAATGGAGTCCCTGCTCCCACAGGAGCTCCCCAATCCTTGGGGAGGTGCAGGGGCAAGCAGAGGAAGCCCAGGTGTCTGAGATCACAGGAAGCTTTGGCAGGGACGGCATGCAATCCCTGGGGAGCCTCCAAAGGAGGTGATCCCGAGCCGAGCCAGAGCAAGGCTGGGCATCTGGCATCCAGGTGCTGCGGCTGAGTCAAGCTGTAGGGTCTTGCCTGCTTCCTGAACCCCACTGCTTCCTCCGGGGAACCTCCAGTGGAAATGGTCCTGCCGGTAATTCTGTGATAAGGGGCAGGACTTGTGGGCTCGAAGGCCTCGCAGCTCAGGAGCAACTGAACAGGAAAGTGGCCATAGGTGCCCACTGGGCCTGTAACACTCACCTCAGGATTTAAATAGAGACCTCATGATTGAAAATACTCTCCTGGTCATGTCCTCCCAAAAGAGCAGATGACAGCGAGAGACTGGATCTTGGGACTGGTGGTCATGAGAAGGAGGTGGGAAAGCCTCCTTCTCCCTCCTATAGGGGCAGGAAAGCCATCTCCATGGAGGGCTCGCTGGGGTTCTTCTGTGTCAGCACAGCCCGCACCCCCATTCTGAGGGAGGAGCCAGGTCAGGCCTCGCATCCTGGGCTTCTTGGGGGCGTGTCTGTTTCCTGTTTTGGGTGTCCTGTCTGGTTCTGCTGCCATTCAAGTAGGTTTCTTTCCTAGACAATCACACCTGTGCCTGGCTTCCTCTTTCTGCCCCTCTGATGTATTGGAGCATATCTTTCCGCCTCTGCACTGTGGGGACTCAGGGTCTGTGCTGAAATCCTCAGTCCCCTTCACTCTGCCTGCGTGTGTCCTGCAGTTCCTTCCTCGTCACTGTGACGGCTGCTGAAGGTGTGGAATGGGTCCCCTGTGTGTCTCTCCATTATATCCCAAAGGGTCAGTAAGATCTAAAGTGTGTGATAGCACGTTTACTCAAACCTACTGTATCAGTATATGTGCTATGACAGAAATCCGAACTAAAAAAATGTTTTAAGTAAAGCAAAAGCACTTTCCAGTGTAAAAAGCATGACAGTCCAGAAAATCTGAGATTACAGATGGGCATGGTAGTGCCCATCTGTAATCTCAGCTACCTGGGAAGCCGAGGCAGGAGGATTGCAAATTCTAGGTGGGTTCAATTCTCAGCACCTCCCCATAAAGGTGGTCTGTTTCTTGAACACCTACTGTCTTTGTCCCCTCTTCCCTAGCGATAGCCTTGGCTTACATGACCCGGGCTTTACAACAAATTGGGGCTTCACATCCATTCTGACTTCCAGGTGGTGGGAAGGGAAGGGCCTGTTAGGTAGGAGTAATGAATACCACCACTGTTTATAGCCTTTGAGCCACTTACACCAAGTGGCTAACTGCCAAGGAGGTTGGGAAAAATAGTCCCCCCTGCATGCTGGGGATGGAACCCAGGCCCTCACACATGCTAAGCAAGTACTGTATCACCGAGCCACACCCTCAGCACCCAGAGATGTAGTTTTTATTCTGTGAAAGCAGGGGAAAGCATATTTCAGGACATAGCTAGTAAACAATGTCACCCTCACTCACTGGAAAACCTGAATTTATTTAAAAAATAAAGTCGTTATAAAATGAGTCATATTCAAATTTCCTTAAAACAATCAGTCCTCTAGAGGTCATGATTCACTCATTCATTCATCAAACATTTCCTACTCTATAAACGGGATTTATAGTGCACCACATAGGGAATCTCTGAGGACACTAAATGAGGTAATACACGCAAAGCCCTCAGGACGGAATAAACCCTATGTCAGGGTTCACTCGAGCTGTTCATTATCCTAAGTGCCAGGGAATTAGAGAGTTGGCTGAGACAAGATCCCTGCTCTCAGGAAGTTTATTGTCTAGTGCAATAAATAAGCATGAACACAAAGAAAGCCCCTGCGATCAGGGCTGGCCGTGCAGGCTGTGCCTCAGCACCCTGGGGCCTCCTCCCTCCTAATTTTGGTTCACTGGGATGGAGGCAGGACTGGGACATCTGCACCTTGTTAAGAGGTGCACAGGAGATTCTGAGGCACACCCGGGGGAAAGCAGCTGCCTTCCTGAGATAACAACGGTGTCACCGTGAGAGCCTAGGGGAGAGGCTGGTGGACTCCACCTGGTCAGTCAGGAGAAGCTTCCTGGAGGAGGTACTGCCTAAAGCTGTACACAAAAAGGGTGGGCAATGTCCTCCGGGTAAAAGGAGCAACAGACATTAAACAGATGGTCTTTCCCAGAAACTGCAAGTCCATGCCCATGGAGTATGGATTCAGGAGCAGTGAGGGCTGGAGGAGAACGATGCCAGGAGGTGAACCAGAGAAACGGTTGGGGCTTGACTCGGTAGATCAGGGGCATCTTGTTTTTCAGTCTGAATTGTAGAAAGCTACCAGCTCTGTCTGCAGAAAGAAAATGCAAATGCACACAAACTCTCGCCCACACTTTCAGGATGTTCACAGCCCTGCCCCCACCCCAGCCCACCTAACTGATGCGATAGACTGAAGACCAGCATCGAGTGTGACCCACAGAGGTGTGCGATACAGGAAGGATCGGGTGTGCCAGGGTGAAAGTGCTCTTGGAGGGCAGGTTGAATTTGAGCTGTTTCGCATTGCACTTCTGAGCGGGGCGGGCTGGCAGGCAGGTTGCGCACAGGTGTGGTGTTAGGGAGAAGTGGAGGTGGAAGCCCAGCTTTGCGGGGTGTGCAGCTGAGAGCAGCTGGAGGAGGTGTGTGGGACAAGAAAGGCAGAGTGTCAGGCTCAAGTGTGACTTACACACTGAAGACTTCACTGCTTTCAGAGGTCCTCGCTAGGGGAGGCACAGCCTGGTTATAGTGTCTCCATAGTAGGACAGTCAAGGGTGCTACATTTTGGAGGAGGGATCAGAATATAGACAGCATTCAAGAGGGATAAAATAGGTAGTGGTGGCTTCTCCAAGGTCAGGCATCACTGGCCTGTGCGATCATTCTGGAGAGTCCCGCAAGCAGGAAGGAGTCCACAGATCTATGGCCAACGGCCCAGCTGCCCGGGTGGGCTGGGGACCCAGGAGCACATCCACTGTCCCAGAAGATCTGGGAGTGCTCAGGGTAACTCTTCGTCCTCTCAAGAGTTTCTGAGAAATGCCTTCTTCCAGTGAGCAGTGTGACACAGGAACACATGCTCATTGCCGGGACACACATATCTCTCCCTCTCCCTCTCCCTCTCCCTCTGTCTCTCTCTCTCTCTCTCTCTCTCACACACACACACACACACACACACGTGAATGTCAGTAGAGCTTGGCTTCTCCTACCCTCTCCCCTCTTGTATTTTTAATATGTCCATATGAAAGGTCCTGACAAAGGATGCAATTTGAAACATTTATCTGGATATTTAACCAACAGTCTCTTTTTTTTTAAAGCATAAAATTTCTCAAACTGGGGACTATCATAGAAAATGCTGGACATATGGTCACCATATGAAAGGCTATGAGTGTTTAGGTGGGGCAGGAAAGCTGTCTGAACTTGTGGCCCCTCCCAGTGTTTCCTGCTGTTCTTTGGTCTTCCTCCCCAAAGCTTCAGGGCAGGGCTGTACCAGCAGGGCAAGGCTCTCTCCCTGCCCAGCCATCATGCCCATGACTAGCTTATACAGATTAAACAAAAGACTGTGGAGAGAAAGATAAGAGTGGCCTTCCCCTGCCTATTTGACATTTCCTAAACTCAGGGGCATGGAGAGAATAGGAGGGGAGGAGGGAAAAGATATGGCAAGTTTTGGAGAAGTGGGCCCTGCCTCCATTTCTTCACCCAGTGATCGGGCTGAGCCCCAGGGAGACACAGAATCTGAGGAGAACAGAGGGACTCAAGACCAGGAAGATTTCTGTACCCAGACATCTCCGGAAGAGAAAGTGCTGCAGGGAATGATCAGGTGGGCACCATGCTGTCAGGAGGAAACAGTCGACTGCTCTGGAGTTTTCTGTTGGTTCCAGCAGGTGGTAGAGCCCCAGAACTGCCTCTGAAGGACAGAGAAATAACCAAGAAATCTACCACCTGAAGGGACCACAGTGTGAGAACAAGAGCTTTCTGGGTCTGAGGGCCCACCCCAAGGTGAGGTATCAAGGTATCACAGGGTGCTTCTGCAGACAGGTCACCCTGGGATCGAAGCCTGGGCCCCACTGCACCCCATAAACCCACCTCAGCCTTGGAGAAACAGGGGTCTTTCCTGAATTAAGGCTAGGATTCCAGCAGTTCAACTAAAAGTCCAAACAAAAAATTAATTTCTTAAAGAAAATGAAGGAAAGCCACATTTCTTGCACACAGTCCTTTGTGAACCAAGACTCACACCTAAAACTATATATACATAGAGATTTGCCAAAAATAGCTTTTTAAAAAACTGGAACATGTTTAGAAAATGAAAGACAGGTGGTCACTGTACTACAAACCTGAGCCTTTAGATGGCTTTTGAAAGAAGAAAAGTTATTCCAACCCCATTCCCTTAAAAAAAAAAAAAAAAACAAACAAACCAGGAGAAAGAGGATCATTGTGATATTAGCAGTCATTTTCCAAACATTTCACTGAAAAAACATTTCTCTTGAATTTAGTCATTCATTCATCTCTGGCAAATACAGAAAAACTGGGAGAATGAGCAATGACGAGAGAAGTTACCAGAACAGGGGCTGGGGATGGAAAATGTTTCTCAGTGTCATAGCCACAGCCTCTCTGTTGGTGTAATGCGTCGTGAATGCAGTGTGTTTTGGTGCCTGCTGCTAAGGGAAGCCCAGACACTGGTGAGGTTGATGTCCCCCGCCTTACTGTCTGGAACAGCGGCCTCAAAACGACTCTTCTGAAAGGGACCCTGCAGAGTCCTGGACACCTCTCTCTGTCCCCTTGACAATTTCTATAGTGGAGCCATGAGTCCTGCTCCATCAGAGGCCTCCCTGCCATGGGCAGCAGCCACAGACTTGGAAAATGCTCTTACTGTGGAATCAGAGGCCGCTGCTATCTGCTCACTGTCTTGGCAGTTTATAAAGAAGACAGTGGCTTTGGCTGCAGAAGGACAGATCATTTCCTGCTTCATGTCCCCAGGAGAAACTGGGGACCTCTCTATCCCTGAGGTGGAAGGGATTGGGTCAGACATCCGGGCAGCAGGGGTGACTTGCTCCGTTACTGCCATCTCTCCGATTGCCCCTCTCCAGTGTCTCCCACTTTCAAGTACCCCATAAACAGGGACACACATGTGGGCATAGGTGTTTAGGCTTTCCACTCTCTAGAGGGTGCTCAGGAGCTCCAAAGCCAGCTTTGCTCTTTAAGCCTTGCCTTGAAGAATTTTCTCTGACCCTGCAAAGCAGGGAACCGAGGTTCGAAGGTCTATTGCTGGAGCAGAAGGGTGACGATCCATGCCCAGCCTCAGGCTTGCTTATCAAGTTCCGGCCTATTTCTGAACTCAGTAAAATAGAAACACCTTGAGTCACAGCGTTCGCCTCTGCATCCCACTCCATAGTCTCTAGACTCGTCTTCGG
Source organism: Chinchilla lanigera (assembly GCF_000276665.1). NCBI lineage: Eukaryota > Metazoa > Chordata > Mammalia > Rodentia > Chinchillidae > Chinchilla > Chinchilla lanigera. Next base: position 39,405,625 of record NW_004955406.1, on the reverse strand, counting down.
AGAAAGGCAGAGAAGAGGATCAATGCGGGATGACCAGAGCTAACCAAGCAAAGAAGGTCTAAGTAGCAATGTCTAACACTTTCCAGCATTTCCTATGTGCCAGGCTCTTGATGTGGTTTGTTTGACTTAAATCACAACAACCCTGTCAGGGAGGAACACAGTGAGTCCCACCTTTCAGAGGGAAATCCCAGGCCAGTGAGGCTTGGACTCCATCACTCACTCATCTAAGGCTGCATAGGTGTGAAGTAGCAGGCTAGGGTTAAACACAGATCCCTACTTTAGAGACCTCAGGGTGAAGTCCGGTACTCCCTGCTCCCTAGGGAGGGTGCACCGATACGTGACTACATGAAGCCAGGCAGATGACTAGACCAGTGCAGGAAAAGAGAGGAAGTGGGAAATCGATTGTAAAAGTGTAAGAGACGGTGTCCTTGGGGGAAGGTTGGAAATCATTGTGGAAAATGATGACACTGTTCCCATGTTTAGTAAATTCAGACGTGGAGGTCATGGGTACACACAGCTGGTGGAAAAGGGAAGTTGGAACAAATGAGTTGGAAAGTTGGGGCTGTACCAACTTCCTGTAAATGTAGGAGGGAGGGAGCTCCCTTCTCCTTGTCCCTCCCCAACTCAAATTCTAGATTTTCTAAACCCCAGACCTTCTTCTGAAGCTCACTCCTCACCTCATCCAGCCCCACCAAAGACCACACTGAACCCACCAACTTGCAGAGAAACGGCAGGATGGGACACAGCCCTGGATGACAGTTCTGAAGGAAACTGCCATGGCCACCTTGTTTCTGGAAGCCAGGGGAAGAAAAGATGCAGACAGGAGTAGAGCCAAGCTATGCCCTCAGGGGAAAGCTGAGCTCTTGGCCCAGCCTACCTTTGCACACTCATCCCGAGGCCTCCCCAAAAGGTCACGGGGCTGAGAGAGGTTTGGTGACTCAGGGCAGGGGCTGTAGAAAGTTTGGTTAAAGACTGAGTGAGGTAACCTGCTGCTTAGGAGACAGGTGTGGCTTTAATAAGGATGACTTCTCTGATTGCCCCTTCATATTCATGACTTAGAAGTGCAGTCAAAGAGCCTGCCCCTGAGATGCTCAGATGGCAAGAGATCGGATGGAGGTCTGTCCTCTCTGAGCCAGGGACTACAGCAGAAAAAGCAAGAGTAGGAATCAGGACAGCAAACTGCCCCTGCTCACTGGCAGAGGGATTTTGGCAATCACCTTAATGTGCACAGACCACCACAGCAGAACACCCTAGCCTGGGGGCAGGGTTTCGCTCTCATTTCTGCTTCTGTTGTTGCCCCCTCCTCTCTGGCTTTGACTGTCTTGCCTTCCTTTCTTAAAGAGCCTATACCTTCACTGGGCCACCTGGAGAACCCAAGGTCACCTCTTCATCTCAGAATCCTGAGCCTCGTCACATCTATAAAGTCCCTTTTGCCATGTAAAGTAACATATTTATGGGCTCTGGGGGCTAGGATGTGGACATCTGGGGGTCGGGTATTGTTCTGCTTACTACCGAGACTGAGCCAGAACTAGAACACAGGCTCCTGGCTCCCTGCACATGAGGTGCTGCTCATGTCAAGGGTCTGTATCAATTATTTATTGTCTCAAAAGCACAGCATAACTGACTAGCCCCAACGCTTAGGGCCTTAAAACCATAAGTTCTATTCTGATCATGACCCTGCAGCCTGCTGTGTGGTTTTCTTTATCTCTGCTGGCCTTGCTCACATACTGGGGGTCAGCAGGCTTTGGCTGGGGTCGTAGGCAAGGCAGCTCCACCCCACGTCTCTTATTCCCCCATGGGGCCCAGACTCAAGGGTGAAGGCAGAGGTACAAGAGCCGGAGGAGAACTGTGCAAGTCTTGCTGAGAGCCGCTGTCTGAGTCATACACGCAAGTCCTGTGGCTAGGGCCAGGATCAGGGAGGGAAGGCACTACAGGGCTACATGGACAGGCTAAGGACACGGGGAGGATGAAGAACTGGGAACTTACATTGTTTTCCTCTCTACCGCAGACGCCCTGTGATATGACTGTTCAGTTCCAGGTGTCAGTAAATACCAAGTTCACCAAAGAGCATGTGTTGTGGGCTCAAAAGAGTCAGAGAGCCGGCATGGTGGCACATGCCTGTAATCCCAGCACTCAGGAGGCTGGGGCAGGGGGATTACTGCCAGTTTGAAGCCAGCCTGGGTTACACAGTGAGTTCAAGGCCAGGCTATATTGTGAAAACTAAATTATATCGTGAGAAGCTATCTCAAAAAACAAAACAAAACAAAAAGTCCAAGGTCCTGTGACCACCCCATCTACTTACTCTATCCCATCTGTTCTTATTATATGTGACTGATACTCCTGCCACTGAGTGGCAGGGTTTATATTCCCTGTCCTTCTAATACTTGAGACCTGGGATTATTTCAGCCAATGGAATACAGCAGAAGTGGCAATATGTGACTTCTAAAGTTCAGGTCATAAAAAGGTTCAGCTCTACTGGTCTTTCTCTGTGGAATCCAGCCACCATGTTACGAGGAAGCCCATGCCCTGTGGAGAGGCCCCTGAAGAGGAGCTGGGGCCTTCCCCTCCATAATCAGCACCACTTGCCAACCTGTGAGTAGGCAACCTTGGAATAGGGTTCTCCAGCCCCACTCCAGCCCCAAGACACTGCAATCCCAGTCAGCATTTTGAACACAAGTTTATGAGCAAGTTTGACCCAGAACTACCCAGCCAGACCACCGCAGATTCCTGATCCACAGAAACAATGAGATAACAAATGATTGTTTTTATTTTAGGTCACTACATGTGAGGTGATTTGTTAGGCGGCATCAGCTAACTAATGTAAACCTATTCGTATGGCTGAGGACTAAATGGAAACAGAAGCAGTTTAGCATCTTGAGGAACCTACAGTTTCTAGGTGACCTACAGACATGAATAGGATCAACAGTAAAATAACAAATATTGAATCCAGCCAGAATACACTAAGACTGCTGAAAGGAAAGGTGGGGCAGAGCTATACTGGCCATGCTTCCCAACTGATATGGGACAATTGACTAATGGGCGTCCCATTGTAGTTTGGAATTGGAACAAAATTATCTGAAATCAAGGCTGATCAAAATAGTCTCAGAAGTATGGTCATTTTGTCAGGAAATTGTCCTGCTCAGCCAAGGCTCAGAGGGGATAGCTCCATGGAGCAACAGCTATTGTGATGAAAAACTAGTACGATATGAGTATTTCTGGCCCTTTCCTTCTTCCCTACCTAGCGAAGAGGATACTGGCTTTTCCCAGGCACCTTCTTTCCCCTTCTCTCTCTCCAGGGAGGCCCCTGCAGACTATGGAGTTGGGGCTTTCTGTCACAGGATCAGGGGGAAAGGAAAGAGAAGGAGGAGTACGTGGCTAGAGGTGGAAGAGAAATTTGGAAGGTGGGAATCTGGGGAAAGAGAAGTGCATGATCAGATGTGGTACAGGGAGAGATAAATGGAAACTGGGTGCTGTAGTGCCTGCCTGTAATTCCAGCTACCAAGGAGGCCGAGACAGAGAGATTGTGAGTTCAAAGCCAGCCTGTATAATTTAGTAAGACTTTGTCTCAAAAAGAATTATAAGCCAGGCATGGTGGCAAACACCTGCAATCCCAGCACTTGGGAGGCTGAGGCAGGAGGATCGTTGTGAGCTCAAGGCCAGCCCGAACTGCATAGCAAGACCCTATCTCAAAAAGACATACAAAAAAAATTATAAAGTGCTGGGGATGTAGCTCAGTAGTAGAGCACCTGTTTTATATGCACAAAGCCCTGGGTTCAATCCCCACTACGGAGGGGAGGGAGATGGGACAGGAGAAACAGGCAGTGGCTTTGGGACTGGGCCGAGTGGGTGCCGGCTCTCCTGAGTGCAGCCCTGTGACATGATGTGATGTACACCAGACAGGAATGGGGTGCGGTCTGTGAGTCCAGGCAGAAGAGACTGTTGGGTCAGTGGTTATGAGGGGAAGAAGCCGGAGACCAAGGAGCTGTTCATTGGTCCCAGGACTGGAAGTCAGCGTGATTTCTGATCTGGAGAATTTGGGCTGCCCTGGGTCCGGCTGTGTCCAGATGCACGGCCCAGATGCTCAGGCTTGTCCAGGCCTTGTTTGTTCAAGGCTAACTGCCCACTCTGGTGCAGCTTCTGTAGTGGCTCCAGGAAGGGAAGGGCTGGGCAGGACCTTGACCTTCCATCTCCCAAAACAGAGGGAGCCAGGGCTAGAGGGAGAAGCATGAGGTTTGCTGGACCTCACAATGAACTTGGGAGCCCAAAAGCAAAGACGGGAAGGAAGAAAAATCTACTGCCAATGAGGAGTATGCAAAGAGCTGCCTCAGTTTCCTGGAACTCCCCCAAAGAATTATCAGTCCCAAGGGCCGAGGCAGCTCTTATGCACGTTTGCTCTTCAGACTTCACACCATTCCTGACAAGTTGTAATTGCTCCATAAATCATGTTAGAGGGAGGGGCAAAGAGAGGCAGACAGGAATAGGAGGAGAGAGGGAGGGAGGTTGTTTCTCTGATTCCCCCTCAAAATTAATTGGTTACCTAATGAAGACATGACATTATTCTGGCTGAATCTAATTTCTGCTAGAGGGAGAGTTAGTATATTTCAGTCCTAAACTTTGGGACTTCTGGACCTCAAGTCCTACTATCTCCAGGGGTCCAGCCTCATCTCTCTTGGATGAAGTGCTGATGGTAGAGTAGGCAGTCATCTGGAATTGTATAGATCTGAGTTCAAATCCCCACACCACCACTTTAGCCATAGGACCTTAGACTCGTTACTTAAGCTCCTTGGGTAAGTTCAGTTGCTACCAAAGAGGTGAGGATCCTTGGTGCCATGAGGGCTAAAGGAAATAAGGATGAGAAACCCGACCCCATCCCCCAGGACACGGGCCTTTTGGAGCCCACACTGCCCCCGCCCCTGGTACATCTGCCTGGTCTTTATGCTTTGGATCCTCCAGCTGCCCTCCTCCTCCAATCTCAGGCACTCTGTTCGTGTTCCGGGCTGCGCCCCTGCTTCTGCAGCATTTCTCTGTAGCTCCAGCTTAGCCTCCCGGGCAGGACCTCAGCAGTATTTTGCACCATAGGAGGTGAGGGGCCAGCAAAGGGCCCAGGGATGAGCCACAGGGACAGGATGATTTATGTAGAGGTTTCTGAAGGGTTAACACCCCCTCTCCTTCCAGCTGCTGCACACAGCCTGTTATCTGGAGAAAAAAAATAAAGTAAAAACAAAAATAAATGGATGCTTCTAGTTTCACAGCATTTCAGAACTCTGCCTCAGCTCCCCTGAAATCCTGTCCCCAAGCCTTCTGCCTTGTCCCTGCACCCCAGCCAAAATCTTCCTGATCCCCAATCCCTCTGGCGCTGCCCTCCATGCCTGCGCCTGCAGCCCGGGACCCATCTGGATTCTGGCCCTGCAAATAGTGGCAGCACAATCACTCTCGAAGGAGCCCCAGTGCGGGGTTTAGACAATCTCAGAGGAGCTGGGCACTGCCCACCGATGGAGGAGAATCTCTGCCTGCTTGGGAGGAGTAAGTGTGCTGCAGTCAACAAGAGCCCAGAGAGGGGCTCAGTCACACGTTAGAGAAAGGGCTGTAGGGCAGCGCATTTGGTCCAGACCTGAGGCTCCACTTTGTGCAGGGAGGGACTAGCTCAACTTGGCGATGGAGGCTCCTGTGGCCTCTCCTTTCTTGGGCTCAGGGAAGTGAGATCAAGACCTGCTCTCTGTCCACCAAGGGGCAGCCGTGCACCGCGGGGAGATCAGGGAGAGCCACCAGTGTGGCTCCATCCAGCATAAGGAGCCAGCGGCTGAGGGAAGAGCTGCTGTCAGATGCCCTGGCCAGCCCCTGTCACATTCCAGAACAGAGGATCACGAACCTCAGCTTGGCCCAAGGCATCTGGAGCTGGCACCCGGCCCAGGCATTTCCTCTCCTCTCCTCCCATCCCAAGTCCCTCTGTTCTCTTTATGCATCCTGGGCCCAAGGGTTCTGCTGCCACTTCCATCTCCCTTCTATGTGGAGGGGCTGCACTGGAATTGGGGAGAACTTTTTGCATAGTTCCTCCATGAGCACCACGTAAAATAGGCATCAGAGACGTCACCACGGCTCCATGCCACTGAAGCCCACTGGGCCAGGCCTCATCTGCTTGGTCACCTCCTCTGCCCAGCATAGCACTGGGCCCACCGAAGGGGCCTAGGACATGTTTGTTGAATGACTGAATGAATGAATGAAGTGAGGTGGTCCAAGAAGGCTGGAGAAAAGGTGGAGGAAAGGGAATCTGAAGAGGGCCTTCACAGACAGGTGGGATTTGACAAGGATGAGAGGCAGGAGGAGAGGCTCCTCTGTTGCTCTCAGGGTAAAGCTGAGGCCCCCTGGCATCACTCACAAGACCCTTCTAACCTGGCTTGGCCACTGTTTTCATACTATTCCTCACCACAATACCCTGGTCCTCTGTGCTCCAGCACACTGGAGGATTTATCTGCATTCCCTGGAGCAAGCCCCTGGCTCTGCCTTCTCCAGGCCTGTGAGCATTCTTATTCCTTCTGTCAGGACGGCCTTCGACCCCCCACCCCCCAAAACAGGTACCATTGATCCCCTCCTCCAAGGGTCTCCCCCTTGAGTCAGGTTAGTCTGAGAGTGACCATGTTGTTCTCTGCTTGCCTCAAGCTCACACTTATGTGAATTGTTATCCCTGGTCTGTCTCCCCCACTCCACTCCTCCCTTCAGACCATGCCGGATTCTCCCAGAGACCACTAACCACAGCCAGACGACTGATTACGGCTTCTGCAACATGTCAGAGGCAGCCAGCTTCTGGGGGGACCAAGCACAGCTGTCAAAACAGAGATTGCATAGTCCCAGACTCCTCAGCATTGGCTCACACAAGCCTTCCTTTGCCATCTCTAAGTGGAAGAAGACAGGTTGCAGGGGGTATAGCTTTGACTCTTCTGTCAGTGATTTTTGAGCACAGTCAGAAGCAGCCTTGGTGGATGTGGATTCCCCATTAGCTGCAGGTTCTTTGGGGCTAGATTTGTGTCTAATTCTCCTTTGTATTGTTGCACTACCAATTAAACACATCAGGTGCAGAGCTAATAGTTATTTGGTTAATTAATTATTAATTGAATAGACTCACTCAGAGACGATGCCGTTATCATTTCCAGTCTCTGGCCTCAATAACAACAGGATGCAGAGGTGGTACTTGTGCCTGGCAGTTGTACCCACATGGCATAATACCAGAGGTAGGGAATAAGGCGACTGCTGCAAATGGGAAGAAGGGGTCCCAAATAAAGATCAGGTACCCAGCAATACAAACAGCTTCAGGGAGCTCTTAGCCCAAGCCCTCACTTTATTATGAGATGGAAATTACTTGTTCAGGGCCAAGAGACATCTCTGCTGTCAGATCCAATGTTTCTCCTGGCCTTGAGGCCGGCATTCTCTCTACTAACCAGTCCACCGTCCTGAGGCCAGTGAGCCCCTTTCTGCTGCCTGTTCCCAAGACATGGGAAGACCTGAGTTCAAATTCAGATTCTGCTGTGAGTGTACTTGGTCATTCACTGAAGAAAGCTTGAGTCTGACATTGCTCACGGTGGGACGGAAGATGTAGCTGGTGTGAGGCTAACAGGTGAGATAATGTCTGTGGAGAGCAGAGGCCCCACTCTTGGGAGCTATTCTTGCTTCTCTGACCTTGTCCTGGCTCTTAGAAAATCCTGGTCCACTTCCCAAGGCCCACTGAAGGCTGCGTGTATTCAGGGCCCATGCCTCCCTCCTCTCCGAGGCGTCCTGTCCTAGGGCGGAAGTGGTACTGTGGGTCACACTAGTGGATACGCTAGGTGGGGCCTCTCTTCCTCCTCGGCCCATCACAACACTTCCCACTGCAACTCAGTGATAAAGCCATTTTCTTTATTCTGCCCTTCAGGATAAGGTGAAACTCTCCTTCCCCGCTTCTTCCTTCCTCTTCTGCTGTATGGATTTATTTTTTCACCATCCCGATTTCTCCCCCTCGTCCTTCAGGGCTTTTGTAACTATCTCCGCCCTCCATGCTCATGTCCTTTGTCTGCAGATGGGCAGGTGTCCAGTGTCTCCCTCAGCTCCTCCCACAGCCCCTTCACCCTGCCCCAGGCCTCTGCCCTGCTCCAGCGGCCCTGGCAGAAGCTTATCTCTGCCCACCATGCACAGCCCCCGCAGCCGGCCCGGGGGAAAGGAAAGCTGAACAACTGGAGTGAGACTGCGGGCTGGCTCCGCTCCCGCTCCAGGAGACGCAGATGGGGGAGCAAGAGGGAGGTGAGGCTGCTCCATGGGGTGGGTACTCCTGGCTCTCCTTACCCCTGACCCTCTCCCTGGGCTGTGCTGGGTACTGCCAGGAATTCCAGGGCAGGCTGAGGCAGTCTGCCTGGAAAACAAACCCAGAGCCGAGCTACTGCAGAGGAGGCCAAAGGGTTGCAGTTTCATCCAAGAGCTCCCAGCTCAAAGCAGATCTCATAAATTAAAAGGAGATTTTGTTGTTGTTTTTAACGGGCCTGGCCTGTCTTGTGTTGGCCGGCTCCTGCCCCTCTTATGCCTTGCTCTCCCTTCTGCCCATCCTGGAAGTGGGGAGCAGACGGGGCAGACTAGCAGGGGATAAGTGTTGGGGTGAGAGTTGATTGAGCTCAATTCTCCCTGACTGCGACCTTTAGTTTGACCAGAGGCCTCATTGGCATTCCAGTCCTGCCTGGCTTGGGGAACAGCAGCAACAAGATGCATGCAGGGAGCACGTTCAAATGGCTTCAAACTCCTTCATTGCTATGACTCCATTTTATCCCTGTGGACTGGGCTAAAGGTGAGAGACAGGACATGGAGGGCACAGAGGGCAGCGGCATCCGTGTCGGAATCCCTTGGAGCACATGGGCCCACCAGGCCTCCAGAGCCTGCCCTTCGCTACTGTGATGGCCTCTTCAGACAGAGCTGTCTTCTGCTGATCCAGAGAGAGGACTTCCAGAAGCTTCCACACTGGCCTCATATAGAGGTGCATCAGAGCGCAGACTCTAGTCAGACTCCGGCTCTGTCCTTTACTGACTGTGTGCCCTTGGGGAAACTCCTCGGCCTCTCTGGGAACTCAGCTTCCTTCCTGTCAGGCAGGGGTGACGCCATTATCATGCCTACCTCATGGGTCTGATGTGAGCACTAGCTCAGCTGGTGAGTAGGAATACTTAGAGCAGTGCCTGGTATGGAGTAAGTGTCCCATTAGTGTTTGCTAAATAAATTGGTCCCAGCTCTGACATACGGGTCCCACTGATGACAATCCATCTCTCAGGTATGGGTAGCGCTGCTGGACTCCCAGGACCGCTTCTTCTCCAAACCCTTCATTCACTTGACAAATATTTACTTATCAAGTGCCTCCACTTTCGCATGGGTTTGCTCTGTGTACAAAACAAAATGGTCCCTGTGCTCAGGAAATTCACGATAAATGCACAGATGAATACAGAATTTCTACCTGTGCTGTGTACAATGAAGGAATCTAAACCTGGACTCCTGGGCAAAATTACTTGGAGCCTGGGAGCTAAGGAGGCCTCTGCGAGCAATGGACATTCAAGCCCAGATCTGCAGGGTGAGAAGGAGCAGCCATGGGAACTGGGCGTGAGGGAAGAGGATTCCACATAGGGCAACAACACGTGAGGAGGCCTCCCGCCAGCAGGAGCAGAACATGTAGCAGAAGCGGGAGGGAGGCCACCGCAGCTACAGCCCCAGGAGTAAGGCTGAGGGAGAGGGGGCTGGAGAGTTAGGCGGGGCCAGGTGTGAGGGCCAGAAGGGCTCGGGTCAGGTCTGTACAGTGACATGACTGATGGTTTTAGGAGCTCACTCTGACTATGGGGTGATCAGTGACTGGAGTGGACCATTGAATAAAAGAGCATTTGTCAAAGGTCTGCGGGTACCAAGATGAGGGATGCCAGCTCCCTGGAAGGGAGAAGTGGCAGTCGGGATGGAGAGAAGTGGGGGTCAGGTTGGGATAGGTAGGGGAAGGACAAGGCAGAGCTTGGGGTACCACAGCTAGGAAGGTGTCTGGGTTCTAAGCTTGGTGACACTCAAGGAGCTGGTAGTGGGTGGGTATGAGGGAAGAGATTTGAAGGTGGCATCTTGATGACTCCCCATGCTGTAGGCTGGGCACCTGGGAAGACAAAGATAGAGCAAGGGAGGGGAAAAGGGCATTTCCTTCCCACAGTGTGTCTACACCCTCTTCTGAGTGTACTCCACATTGCCTCTGATGAAGATCCGGAGTGCTGGTCTTAGAACCGCACAGAGGAGTTCTGCAGTGGATTGTCTCCAGCACAGAGCAGAAGCCGCTGTCCCCACTTCCATTCTCCCAGCTGTCAGGGTCTGGGCCCAGGTTGATCTGGGCTGCACCCTGACCAGCCATGAGATCTTGAGAAAGTGACCTAAATCACACCGTTCCTCAGTTTCCTCTTCTGCACAGTAGGGATGACAGGGTAGTTGTGTGACCGCTGCGCTAAGCACTCTATAAACGTTACCATTTGGACAGCGGGAGGGTGAATGCTCATTCCAGCCCTTGCTGAGTCACACCACAACGTAAGGGTCCCACAGCGCCCCTACTGGAGCTGCTTCCAAGCCTGGGCCCCCTCATTCTATGCTCACACAGTTGGATTTTTAAACCCAAGTTCGGGGCCTGACATTTATCTCTGCTCAGTCTCATTTTCTCAGATGTAGCCCACAGTGCCAGCTTGTCAGTTTCCTTTCTATTTTGATGAGGGAGAGGTCGTGGGATGCATGCTAAGTGCACTTTTGTGACCACGGAAACAGCCAAGGCTGGTGCTGGCTGTCTTCCTGTCTCAGGGTGAGTGGCCCCAGCTGCGGGAGGTGGAGGCAGAGCAGGCTCGGGCAGAGCTGGAGCTGGGGACACAGCGCATGCTGCCTTGGCCCAAGGGTGAGCCTGTGCCGCCATCCTCCTCGTTTCTCAAGCAGGAGTTGGTTTTGAATGGAGACAGAGGGCCAGGGGGACCTGTTCAAAGCCATTTAGTGGGTTGGCCAGTGACAGGGCCAGGGCACGAACCACAGCTCAGCTCTGTGTCCCCAAGGTCCCACCACTTTATGATCTTACCGCTTTCCAAAGCACACTCACATTCCTTGGCCTTGCGTCAGAGAAAAGTGTGGGGGCCAGGTCTCTGCGCCCTCAAAGGCAGGGGGATGCTCTGAGTGCAGCCCCCCACACCCTGTTATTGCGCTCAGTGAAGAACACAGCCCCTTCCAGGCCGGCTGGGGGTTGTGCTCTGCCCCTCCTGTGATTTTTCCAAGTCTCTATCCCCACCTGGGAGCTGGTCACTGGGTAACCCCGGCATGTAGCTGTGATATTTGTGCTTAATGACATGCGTTACTGATCTGTCTTCCTATGTGTGTTCCCTTCCCGAATTTCCTAAGGGCAGGGGGCTCTCCATCAGGCTGAGAGCACCCCAAGGGCAGGGGCTGTGTTTCGTGAGTTCTTCTCTTTCTATGCTTTTCAGGCCCCTACGGCTGTGCTCTTGGAGGGAGCTGGATTTAACAGGGAGCTTAGCACTCAGCATAGGCCAAAAGGAGAGCCAGATCCTCAGGCCCTGGGAAGCAATAGCCCCTGGTGCCACCGTCCTCCCAGACTGCTGGAGAGCGAAGGACATATTCAACACCAGGTTTACGTGGCTGCCCTCTCGCCAGCCGCAACAACATACCGTGGTACCAGCTTCCAGAACCAATGGGCATGCTGGCCATTGCCCACTGCATGCTGCCTTTTCCTGTTAATATAGTCTTTGTTCCCCATGGGATTATCCGGGGTAGTTTTTTGGGAAAACTGAATTTTCCTAATAAGCAGCTTTGCAAATAACTTTGACAGCAAGGAGAGAGGGAAGGCAGGGAAGGCAGCTCCTGTTAGACATTACACTGCTACTTCACAAATAAACCCTGACAGGAGCAACTGGTCCAGACTAGAGAATGGGAAGAAATTTCCAAAGATTCCCTCTTTCCCCAGTTACCCATTGTTCAAATAAATCTTGGTTAAAGTTTTCTCTGGCAACCTGCTGGTCTGGCTTGGAGAAGACCAGGTGTAGAAAGGGTGGAGATGAAGGAGAGAGAAGAATATATAAGCCTTTATATTTGAATAATGCTTTATATATTTTCAAAGCACTTTTGCCTATATAAGCCCAATGCAATGGTACCCAGTTTTTTTTTTTTTTTTTGGTTTTTCTCCGGTACCAGGAACCAAACTCACAACCTTGCACTTGCCAGGCAGGCGCTTTGCCGCTGAGCTAAATCCCCAGCCCCGGCACCCAGGTTAACAAACACAATTTGTTCCTCAATTCTGGAAAAGATGGCCATGGTCATGCTGGTCACCCAATGCAGAATTTGCAAACAAAAACAAAACTTTACTAAATACTTCCATTTGTGAATCAAACTGCTTACAAACAAAAGTGTTCCTGAACCACGGTACAAATGTATATGTTTTGTAGAATTATTATGTATTCACTCATTCATTCAACCTTTATTTATTTATTTATTTTTGAGACAGAGTCTCACTATGCAGTTCAGTTTGGACTTGAGCTCACTTTGTAGCCCAGGCTGGTCTCAAACTTGCAACGATCCTCCTGCCTCAGCCTCCCGAGTGCTGGGATTACAGGGATGCACCACCACACCTGGCTCATTCAACTTTTAATGAGAGCTTATGTGTTGGACCTTATGCCAGAAGCTAAGAGAAATGGGAGAGCAAATTAGAACAGGAGGAGATAAAAGCCTGTGTGAAGAAACAAAATAGAGAACTTGTATCAGTCTGTTTGCCACAGCTATAAAAAAATACCTAAGGCCAAGGTATAAGTGCTTTATAAAGAAAAGAGGTTTTCTTAGCTCACAGTTTTGGTAGCTGGAAGTCTGGACAGAATGGCCCCAGCTTTGCTGGCGTTTTCTGGCTACATCACATCATGGTGAAAGCATGTGTAAGAGGGAGAGATCACATGATGAGATAAGAAGGAAGATGGTGAGGCAGGGCATATCTTTCTCTTTTCTACAACTCACTCTTGGTAAATAAGTGGGTTCCCATGAGAAACATATTAATCCCTTCTGAGGGCAGGGCCCCCACTATCCTAACCACTTTCACCAGGCCCTACCTCTTACGGGCCCCATAGCCCCCCATTGCCACATTGAGGACCAGGCTTCCAGCACACAGCCTGCTGGGGACACATCACATCCACTCCATGGTAAATGAGGGGCATTTCAGATGGAAAAAGGGACATCAGACCCCTCTTGGTCGGGTCTAAAGGAGGAAACTCCAGTCCTTGGTAGATACATGAAGGACTTCACAAAGGAAGAGATAGAAGACCTGAGTTTTCTGATGGAGGACAAGGGAGACGATGTAAGGGAGAAAGTTCTTTGTTTTGTCTGGCCCATTGGCCTATAGCTGATGATCACTGGTAAAGAGCAGGCACCATGGTGAAAGGCTTAGCAGCCACTGCGTGTTAAAAAATTATGGAAGAAGTTTGGGGTTTGGTTTAGAGAAGAACATCCTAGTTATGTGAAGACAAAATGGATGTTCCTATGACTCCACAGGGGAGGACCAAGGCCCATGGGTGGAAGGAAAATATTTAGCTCAGACGAGAAGACAATATGTAATGGATGGGCAGGGTTTTTATAAAGGACACCAGGCAGTTGTGGGCACCAGGAGCCAGCACTGAGCCTGGGAGCAGGAAAGAGAATGCACAGGGGCTCAAGGCTCTAGCACACGGCAGGGGAGCTGGGCCTTGGGGATCTCCTAGGCCAGAGGTCCAGAAGGGCATGCCTGCCTTATTCTGAGTCCTCAGAGGTAACCAAAGAGAACCTGGGAGATAGTTCCAGTCCTTCAGAAGAATAATAGGACCTTTATCCTAGGGAGTAGGCTACACTAGAAGTTTCATTTCCTTTGCTTTAGGTTGGAATTAGATCAACACAGTCTCCTCCTGGGAACATAAATTATTTGGCACCTGCAACTGGGTAGATAAAACCTTTCAAAATAGAGGGTTCTTTTTTTTCATGTTTAAAAGTTGGAAACCACTGATGTAGCTGCAATAACCTCATTCCACAGATGAGATGGCGGAGGCCCAGAGAGGCCATGCAGCTGGCAGTGGCAGGTCCCACACCAGGACCAGGTCAGCTGGCACTGTTAGCCTGCTCTTTGGGCTCCATGTGCCTCTCTGTGGTCTTTTGTCTTCATTACTCCTGTTGACACAAGAAGAGAAAATAATTCCAGGATAAGAAAATGGCTTATGGGGGCTGGGGATTTAGCTCAGCGGCACAGCGCCTGCCTGGCAAGTGCAAGGTCGTGAGTTTGATTGCCAGTACCGGAGAAAAACCAAAAAAAAAAAAAAAAAAAAGAAAATGGCTTATTCTGAAGCAACAAAAAAGACCACCTCCCAATAACAACAGGAGCTCCCCAAGGGCACAGATCCCCACGGACATGGCTTCCTGAAGGACAAAGCACCTGCTGTGAGGAGATCACACAAGCCTTTATGATCCCCAAAGAAAATGGATGGGGTGTTCAAGGGGGCGAACTACAAAATAATGGGGAATCTTCCACAAGATCCAGGTGTGGCTTTCGATAAGGTGGGAAAATGTCTAGAGGGTTCAGGTGCCCACTTCTGCCCAGCTGCAAGGTTTAGTAGAGGCCAGAGGTCCATCAAGCTTAACATGCACTTTAAGATCCTAGCTAGCAGTCACACAAAAAGCACTAGGCCAGACCCACAGGCCCATGAAAAATGTCTGTTGAGGGGCCCAAAATAGTGCAGTACAATGCAGGCATCTTAATTTACAGCACCTCATCTCCCTCCTCAAGGTCAAAATACTGAGCTGAGTAAAATCCAAACAATCCAAAAATTCTTTCAGTACGAACACAGCCTCTTTGGAGGAACTTCAGTTCACCCTCCTTCCCACAGGCAGGCTCCTCCAGATCTGTAGGCCCAGCATCTGCAGTTCTCCTGCGGGATCTCTTCAGGCTGGACACCCACATATTCCCTGGGGAGCTCCACTCAGCCACCTACTGCCATCAAGATTATTTATGTCCACAGCCCTCTGGGGATGGGGTGCTGATGAAGGAAAGGGGGGTCCCAGAGAATACACCAGTCAGAGTCTTGTTTAGTTGAGTAATACAGACCCTGATGAATAGTGGCTTAACTAAGAAAGTTGTTCCTTCCTTCCCTTCCCTTCGTTTTTTTCTCCTTCCCATTTCCTTCCCCTTTCTTCTTTCCTTCTTCCCTTCCTCCTTCCTCTCTTCCCTCCCTCCCTCCCTCCTTCCCTTCCCTTCCCTTCCCTCCCCTTCCCTTCCTTCTTATCTTCCTTCCTTCCTTCCTTCCTTCCTTCCTTCCTTCCTTCCTTCCTTTCTTCCTTCCTTTCTTCCTTCCCTCCTTCCTTCCTTCCTTCCTTCCTTCCTTCCTTCCTTCCTTCCTTCCTTCCTTCCTTCTTTCCTGGGCAACAGGCAGCCTACAGGGAGGCACTGGGCCACTGCAGCTGCCAAGGAGCCATAAAGGTACCAGCCTTCTATCCTCCCACTCCATCGTGGGCAGTGTGTGGCCTTTCTTCTCATGGTTGCAGGATGACTGCTGCACTTGTAGGCACCAAAGCTAATTTCTAGGCAAGAAGAACAGGGGAAATAAAAAGTAGAGAAGGGGAAAGACTGCTGTTTGAGGAGCCCTAAGATTTCAAGCATTTTCCTTTCCTGCCTCCGCAGAGAAGGTAACACAGAAAGGGACTGAAGTGGGGCAGGGTGAGCCAACATAGCTATGCACAATCTGCCCCGCACCCTTGCCTTCCCTCCCTGCCTGTCTTCCTGTTCCAATGGAAAGTGACAGTGTGAGGACGATCTTTCCACTGAGGCTGTGGGCCCCATTGCCCTGCCACGTTTACTTCTATTTCCTGTATCTTCAAACTTTTCTGCTCTCTTGGGTCTGACCATTCATTTCCTATGGATGCTCAAATCCTTCCCATGCTGAACAGTCAAACAAGACTGAGAGTAGTAACGCAAGGGACTGTCAGGCCAGGATTTCCTCCAGGAGAAAAACAAAGATCAGCCACGTGGGTCTGCAGAAAGTTGACACTTCTTGGAGAGGCCCTTTCTGCCATGGCAACAGGGCCAGATGCTCCAAGGTCAGCAAGTCACTGTCCCTACATATGGCCGGTCCTGATCCTGGGCCTCTCTGCAGTGAGGTGTGACACTTAATCTTTCAGCCTTTGTTTTGTTTCACTTTAAACTAAGGAATATAATATACTTGCTCGAAAGGATAATCATGAGGGAACAGTGTAATAATGTACATGAAAAAAAGATAAATGTGTGAGTAGAGGGGAGACATCTTCACCTATGGGCCCTGTGGGCTCTGTGTGATAAAGTAGCCCACCCTACTGTCTCCCACTGGATGAGCAAAATGTTCCTTTCTCTTCTTCAACCTTGTTCAAATTCTATTTCTGTGTAACAGAGCACCTTCTATAATAAACTCATCCACTCTTGAGGTTTCCAGTGGCTCTCAGGTCCATATTTATAGCTCAGACCTTCGTCCTGCACTCCGAAGCCGTGCACCCACCTCCACACTTGACAGTAACACCTGGATAGACACAGCCACTTCAGCTTGAAATGCCTAAAAGTGTAACTTCCTCTCCCCACATCCGTGTTCTTCCTCGTCATCTCTGTCTTTGTTTTTTTGATTTTCTTTTCTTTGCCTTTTTTGAGACAGTGTCTTATTATGCAGTTCAGGCTGGCCTTAAGTTCACTTTGTAGTTCAGGCTGGTGTCATGCTTGCAGTGATCCTCCTGCCTCAGCCTCTCGAGAGCTGGGATTACAGACGTGCGCCACCATACCCCGCCATCTCTGTCTTTGTAAGTGACATTGTAACCCACTGGCTTCCCAAGCTGGATACCGGAAGTCACCCATGACTCCTTCCTGTCCTTCATTCTCCAAACACCTTCATCAAACTCTCACCTCTACTTCTTACATGTCTGTAAGTCCAGTGCTGCTCTCTTCATCTGACCCCTCACCTCTCACCTTTGTGACCAGTGCTGTCCATCTCCCACCCAACAGTTCGTTTCCATGTTTCCCTGCCTGTTAGAACCCTTGCTTTCCCCTAGGCAGCTGCATCTCTAGCTCCACGTACTGAATCATAACAGACAAACGTCTCCCTCTTTGCCAGACATTCAATTGTCAGCATTTCTTACAGTTAAAGGGCCAATATGACCCAGTTTCAACCAATGAAATGTGAATATCTATGATGGGCTTCTGAGAAAGTTTTGATTGTCTAAAACCAGGAACAGTTGATAGTAATATTGTTCCTTTCCTCATTTTCCTACTTTGAATAAGATTATTGGGTCTGGACCTGCAGCAGCCATCCTGCAACTATGAAGGAATACGCATGAGAATAAATAACATGTGGAGGATAATGGAACAGAGGGTACCACAGCTGGGTTTCTATGATAACACCAAGCTGCCCAGCCACCCCTGAGGACGCCTTATTTTCTGACTTCCTGTAGGTAAACAATAAATGTCATAATAGTTTTAAGCTATTTTGAGGTTTCTCTTACTTGAGGCTAAAAGCATTTCTGACTAATATAATCTCCTAATGAGTCTCTTTGGCTGTGTTCACATTCTGTCCTTTAATTCATTTCTCAGACAGCATTCAAAGTAGTCTTTTACAAACACATTTCTGGTGTTGACATTTCCTTGCCTAATGCTTTTGATGGCTTCCCATCCTTTATAAATTACACTGTGCAACCAGCGTTTCTGGCTTGGAACTCGAGTAAGGGCTGCTTCTTTGATTCACAAAGAAGCCCGAGCTTCTACTAGTCACCTGAGCTCTACTCTGTTTACAATGACAGGCAGCTGGTGTCCTTTTTAAGCTTGAGGACCAGTGTTCACTCAGTCCAGTGGAGTCAATCTGGCATTCAAATACCAGGATAAAGGAGAAGTCAGGCTGCCCCTAGGTCCCCCCCAGTGGCCATCTTATGTGTCTCATCTGTAGGCTGGTCACATTCACTGATACATCCCCATCTGACGCTGCAGTGGCCCCCTTTGTTGGCCCACATCCTTTCCCTGGCCATGATGATGAGTCTTTTAAGGGGGAGAAGCCCATGTCCTCAGAAGGACATCCAAGGTTCCCTATTTACTGTTCTTCTTTAAGTAATGAGCTACACACCCTCCTTGCACCCCACAAACCTTCTATAGGTTTTAGTAGCCCCTTTATTTCCCCTACCACAGACTTAACCTCATTATGTCATGATTTCATATTTACTTATCTTCCATTCCATCTTAGGTTTGAACTCCTTAAGTTTAGAGGCCTGGTTTCATTCATCTTTGTATTGCATAAACATACAGTAGGCCTCACAATGTTGACTTTATAAATAAATAAATCCATGATAAAGGGATTGCTGAGAGCCTGGAAATTGAGGGTTGGTGGGGGAAGTGGTGATGTAGATTTGGCTTCTTGTCCTGAGTGTGGCATGGAAGGGTTCTTCCCCATCTAACCTGTCCGGGGAAGTGGATAAAAAGGTCTGTGTTTCTGTATCCAAGTATGTATTTGCATACTTCCCTGTAACTAGAAAAATACGGAAAACCCTTAATGGAGAAAGATGGGGCAGCAGATGGCTTGATCAGCAGGCCACAGGGGCTATTTTCAGAACTTCCAGTGGTTTTTGACTGTGCAAAGGGGGTTCAGGAACCAAGTTTGGTGACAGAGGTTGGACAGAGCTAAACGGTTCCGCACAAGAAACAAGAGGAATTTAGGGTTGCCGCTAAGAGGAAGACAACAGGGGAGGTGAGGAGAAGATTTGCTGAAAAATGTGGAAAGTGTCTAGGCCTGGAGCTGTAAAAATGACAAATGGATTTTTAAAAATAAGACCAGAAATGACTTATTCCTTTATGTCGTTTGCATTACTATACATCTTTTCATTTCTCTAAACCTTCCTAAGTGTGTCCCATTACAGAAGATGGTGTTGCTCCATGTTCTGTGTCTGAATGAGGTTGGGTGGGACAGGGACATCCATCCAGATGGGGAGATGATCCTGGGCTGCAAGACTCATCAGAAGCAGGAGTGGCCTCTGGAAATTTGTGGGAAACCTGAGATGGTCATCAGACTTTGCAAATCGCAGGGGTCCTGATGGCTACGGTACATCTGTCTTGCTCTCAAGGGTCAGTGTGACCTCGCTAGTCTTCATACACAAATCTGCCTCTCAATAGCGTGAGTGTGTGCAGGCCCCCATTGTATAGCTGGCAGCTGTGCTTGAGGCTTAGTGTGTTTGCATGTTTCTTCTGGAACCATGCACTGATATGACTGCGTCTGGTGTCCTGTTGCATGTGCTGTGACTTAGTCACTTTCCTGTCTCTGGGACAAACGACCTGACACCTACAACTCAAAGGAGGTGAGGTTTATTTTGGCTCACGGTTTTAGTCCATGGTTGGCCAGCTCCAAGGCAGAAATGGCACAGTGAAGAACCTGGCAGAGGAAAGCTCTTCAACCCATGGGAACCAGAAAGCAGAGAGACAGGAGGAGGAATCTGGGACGAGAATACACCCTTTCAGGTCACACCCCAAGGGACCCATCACCAACCGGGCCCTGCCTCTGAAGAGCACATTTAGCTGCTGAACTGATCCGTGGGTGAATCCACTGGTGAGTGTCACACCCCACAATCCCATCACCCAACACATGGGACTTTGTGGGGGGACATTTTTAATAAAATCATAACATGCAGCCACGTGCTCATATCATCGTACTTTCCTCCTCACTAACTCTTCACTCAGGGAAATGGAGCCCCTTCCCTCCTCAAACAGAGTGGAGGCCTTCCCAGGATCCAACCAGCTCTCTGAGCTGAGCCAAGTAACAAGCACTCCCTGCCCTTGTCTTCCCCTTCATTGCCCAGGCCTGGTTCCCTGTCTTCTTCCTCCAGCCCCAAGAACAGCCAAGGTCCTTAACCAAGAGCAGGAAAACAAAAAATCAGGTCACCAGATGTGCTCCATAGCGTTCCCTCACTCCCCAGCCCTCCTCGCCACAAGCCAGTAACTTCTCAGGACATATACAGCAAAAACTTGGCATCTCCCCAAACCCAGCTGTGCCCCTGGTAGAGACTGGGGAGCCCACACAACCTACTGCAGGGCCCACCCATGTCTCTAGCACCGGGGCCTCGCTCATTTGCTCTGTCTAGACAGCCCCAGCCGACGGGGGTGATTACTCCCTGCCTGAAGAATGGTGATATGTTTGTGCCATTGGTAATGCGAGGTGTCCTCCTTACATTTTCACTGCCCATGTTGGTGGAGGACATCAAGGAGGTCTGTGCAAGGGCCCTGCCTGCAAGGTGGAGGGCCTGCAGCTTGCCTCTGCTCCAGAGCCCGGCTCCCTGGAGTTGGCCCCTCCTGTGCCTGGACCTCGCCTGGGGCTCTGGAATGAACAGCATCTGGGATTCTCGTTGGAGGTTGTTTACCAGCCCACTTGCATGGCAGGTTAACAGCCCATAGCAGCCCACTCCCTGCCAGGGACTTTCAGGAACTATTTCTCCAAGCCAGCGTGGCCCAGCCCTGGCATGAACACCTCCCCTCCCCACATCAGCCACGTGGATGTGACTCACAAGGGCTCCCTGAGCTCTGCTGAGAGCAGCCAGGACCGCCTGCGTGAAGTTGGGCAGGGTTAGTTCAGGAGCAGGGAACAGCCCAGAGTCCCTGCTAGAATCCATGCTCCTCCACATTCTCCTCCCACTCCTGCTCCCACAGGTACTGCCACCCAGGCCAGACGCAGCCATGTGTCTCTGCTGCTCTAGAGAAAGCTCACCCCTCCCCCACTACATACACCCTCCTGCCACAGCTCATGCTGCAGTCAGAGCCCTGCAGCAGAGGAAAAGTGTATCTATCAATCCCCACCTCCAACAGAGCACTCATGTATGATCTCGGTTTATCCTCATCATTACCCCAAGAGACTGCTATTATTTTTCTCCTTTCAAAAAAAGAAGAAATACAGGATGAAAAGATTAACTGAGGCAGAGCACAGAGTTTTAAAGGAGCGAAATTGCCCTGTGGTATTACAGCTCTGGGTAGAGGCCATTTCCCAGCTGTCCAAACCCACAGGACGCACAAGAACAGGGCCGAGCTGTGTGAGCCCCGGAGCGTGGGTGACGATGGCCTGTCTGGGCGGGTTCATCAGTCGTGACAAACGGACCACTGATGGTTCATAGTGGGGCACCTGTGTGGGGGAGGTGCGTGCAGGGATATACAGGGAACGCTCTACTTTCTACTTATTTTGCTGTGAACCTACGCTGCTCTAAAAAATAGAATAGATATAATAAATAAATATATTTTTAAAAATTAAACATAGGTAAAGTAATTTTTTATGGTTGGATAGAAAGTACTTGATCTGGGAGTTAAATATGAGGTGAGCCGCTCACCATCCCACACGGCTGCTGCTCGCCAGGAGGGAGAGCAGTGACCCAGCCTGCTCCAGATGCTCATCAGAGCTTCTCCGAGTCTTGTCTACTTGATCCTCAGAGCTCCCCTGGTTAAATGTCCTGTGTGTGCTCCTGCGTGGACTCAGAGATTTACCAGTACCTCTGCCAACAGCAGCTCCTCCCCCAGCCTGCCACTGCCTGCCTCACCTTCCACAGCTATAAGACTGTCACAGCCCTCAGCCTTGACCCTGTGCTCACTGCTCTCAGCTGGCAGCACAGTGCCTGGTACGCAGCAGGGTTCATTAAGTACCTGGTGAGAGAACGTAGGAAGGAAGGGTGCCTGCATGAATGTGCGGATGATGAAGGGAAGAGGAAGGAGGGAGGGAAAAGCAGGGAAGTTGGGGGGGGGAGGAAGAGATGAAAGAAGAGAGGAAGGAGAAAAGATGGAAAAAGTGGGGCAGAGAGCAAGGTAGGAAGGGGAAAAGGCTTTGTGCTGCCTGATTTTGTCTTGTCCCCTTTAGTCTTCTGGGGACGCAAAGGCCCTTCTTGGCTTCCTCCCCTCAGGGAGGAAGGACTTTGTACCAGCTCTCCCAGGCCAGGCTGTGTGTTCCCCTGAAGTCTTTAACCCTTAAAATGAGAACTGCTCTGTCCTTTCCCCAAAATGAATGTGGTATTTGGGCAAAAGAAGGCGAGAGAGAGAGAGAGAGAGAGAGAAGTGGAAAAATCTTGGGTTTGGAAATTCAGCTGACTGCCCTCCTTTGGAATAAAAGCTCCTTCAGCCTCTGGCCGAGTGGCGGGAGGCAGAGCCAACAGTAACACCGGATGCCGGGCTGTGGGGAGGAGAGCAGAAGATTTTTTCAGAGGAGCCGGCACAGGGGAATGAATTTGGAGGCCAGGAGGACAGAGGTGGGCTTATCTCTGGAGACTGACTCCCAGTCCCCTTCCTTGTCTCTAGCCAGACAGAAGCCAGTCATCTGAGGTGTGGGGCAGAGCACTGTCCTATGCTGGGAGCTCGAAAAGGACCAGAACAAGCAGTTCCCAGGGGAGACCAGGGCCGAGTCTGTCTCATGTCCTCAGCACCTACCTCAGTGCCTGAGTCATGGAAGGTGCCCCAAAGTGTCAGCCAGGGGAAAAAACAAATGAGTGACCATTGTCCCAAGGAATAGACTTTGACCCCTGGTCAGTGCCAAAACACACTGAAGAATGGAATGTATACTCTGAATATCAATTGTAAGAAAAATCCTCTGAACCAAGGATTCCTGTCGGGGTAGCTCACTGCACGCTTGGAGCCCGGTGAGGGTAGCTAGAAGGCATCCGCAAGAAGAGTCTCGGTGAGCCTTTGAGGGCACAGAGGGAATCATTTGGCTAAAATGCATATCAAAGTGGGGCGGGATAGTTTTGGACTAAAACCAAGCAAGAGAGTGGAGGCTGACGGTCAGGGCTGGGACAGGTCTCTCTGGATGGAGCAGAGAGCAACTATCTGCCCTCCACAGCCATGGACCGGAGTAAAAGCAGTGCTGGTGTTTCCACAGGCTCACCAGTAACCTGGGTCACTGAAAGAAATACCACAGCACATCTTGCAGGTCTTGAATAATCTCTCCGAGTTTTTATTTGCAGCCTCGGTTGTGCTTATAGATGTAAAGGGCAAAGGTTTAGGTTTCTAAGAGCCCAGAGTCCAAATGGATTTCCACGAGAAAGGGAGAGAGAAAGGGAGGAAGCGGGGACCCAGGAAAAGACTGGGGCAGGGTTGTGCGCCGAAGGGCAGCACAGGTTACCCTAGGTCTTTTCCTTTTTTTGTTTGTTTTCTATTTTGCTTCATCAGAGAGAGGGAGATTGGAGCAGCTGTTGAGAAGAGGCCGAGGAAAGTTCAAAAGCTCACAAGCAAGGCTGCTGGGTGATGTGCGTGGCACGACCCACTGTATGTGGGCACTGGGGAAAACAGAGACCCACACAGCACTCAGGCTTCTGGAGCTGGTCTAGTGAGTCTTTTAAATGTAGTCTGCTGTGGGCTGGGGATATAGCTCAGTGGCACAGTGTCTCCCTGGCAAATGCAATGTCCTGAGTTCAATTCCTGGTACCAAAAAAAAAAATCAGTCTGCTGCAGTAGACTTTGTTGGGGAGGAAGCAAAAATTTTTTTCTAGTTGCACCTTCCTGGCAGAAAACATCTCTTACCCCATATTAATTCTCCCCTTCCTTCCTAATAACACCACAGATTGTTGTGCAGACAAGGCAAGGCACGTCCCAGACCCCTTTGCAGCTGCTAGTAGCCCTGAGGCACCGCAGAGGCTGCTGAAGGACATATGGGAAAGTCGGGCTCTCCTGGGATAGCACTTGCTTTTTGCTATTTCTTTTTGCTTCTTCCTGCCTGGAGCATGTGAGAGGAGAGAAGCATGGTAGAAGCCTTGCACGAAGGACAATAGAGTAGAAGGGCTGAAGGAGTTGCCCTGGGCAGTCTAACTTCCTACCCAGTAAAGTGAAAAAGAAGACAAATAACGTAGATTCTGTCACCAGCCAGGGTACAATCTGCCAGACCTCAAGGCCCTCACCATGGTGGGACTGCTTGGGAGATAAGACACACAGATCTCAACCACAGCAGGATTGTGATATTATTTCCAGCTGTGGCTTCTCTGGGCCTGGTGTCTTGGACAGACAGGACCTCCATCCCTCCATCTCTACACCCTGAGGTGGGACCACTGGCCAAATTTTAAGAGGTAGGACTTTGGGTCCTCAGGGTGACTAGGAGAAGGCAGTAGGAAGAAGAGTTGTGAAGCCCATGGTTACTTGCCTTCTCTTAGCCAGTATGGGGACTTCCTCATCCACTGCACCTAGCCTATAACCTACTCCTGTCTTCATTTTCTTGGGGTTGGAAGAAAAAGAAAGGAAAACAGTAATGGTCAGCCTTCCTGGGGGCTCTCAAACTGGTTGTTGAGCCCTATTCAAAGGCCAGTTCCGAGGGGCTGGGGATTTAGCTCAGTGGCAAAGCGCCTGCCTGGCAAGCGCAAGGTCCTGAGTTCAGTTCCCGGTACCGGAGAAAAACCAAAAAAAAAACAAAGGCCAGTTCCTGCTGCACCCCCCCAGTCACGCACACACTTGCACACATGCACATGCACAGGTTCTTGTCCCCTCATTGCTGCCCACCTCCACTCATTTGCCAAATTTGCTTTCCTATAGGAGACTTCAGAGATGCAGTGGAGTTGGCCAGGAGAGCTGAGTCCAACTTCTGGTCTGCTCGCTAACTGCATGATCTTAATTGGACAAGCGACACCTGCTCACCTTGGAGGTCATCTGGCTTCCAGCGCAGCTTCTTTTAGCTTCCGGCACAGATCCCTCAGCCTTCTGTCATAGACTTTTCAGCCTTCCATTGCAGACCCATCGGCTCCCTGATAAGGACTCACACAGGACACTGCGGGGAGCTCCAAACCTTCACCTGGATCCTTCAGTCTCCAGTGTGCAGACAGACCCTCTGCACTCTTCCTCATCCAACTCTGTTTGTGGCTGCTGTAAGCCAATCTTACAAATTCACATATATTTGTGCATCTTGTGTTATATCTGTTTCTCTGGTAAACATTGACTGATCTACTCCTCCAGCCAGGCTCTACCTTCTACCTGCACATTCAGCTACCAACTCATCAATGGATTAACCCATTAACGAGTAGAGTGACCCCATGATCTAACCACTGTCCAAAACTGGTTGTTGGTCCCTATTCAAAGGCCAGTTCCTCACACAGCCCCCACATGGGCACACACAAGCACACACAGGCATCTGTACGCTCTGAACATACAACTCCACCTCTGAGCCTATGAGACTTTTACAGGACACCTTATATCTAACCCTTAAGAGCCACACGTTCTTGAGGACATCTTCTCAGCTATCAGGCCACATCACCCGCACGGCCTGGGCAGCCTAGCAGAAAGACAATGGTCACCCCAAGGGCCCCTCCTGGTGACACATATGTTTAAGACTATAATATTTTGATTCATAAAGAAACTTCTCCAGGCTGGGGTACAGCTAAGAGTTTAGAGCACTTGCTAACATGTGTGAGACCCTGAACTCAGTCCCTAATACCACCAAAACAAAATAACAAAACACTGCTTTCCTCCTCAGCAAATTAGGTCTAGAGGTCCCGTTCTACCCAGCTATTCCCCTTCTGGGCATTTTCCCAGAAGATCTGAAAACATCACATCACAGCGATATATGTGCACCCATGTTTAGCACAGTGCAATTTGTAATTGTTAAATTGTGGAAGCAACCCAAGTGTCCATCCACTGAGGAATGGATAAAAAAATTGCAGTACTTTTATATAATGGAATATTACTCAGCTATAAAGAAAGATAAACTCCAGGCTTTTAGGGTAAATGGTCACAACTAGAGACCATACTCATAAGTGAAATAAACCAGACCTA